>NC_079380.1:8675735-9030735 GCF_021018895.1 Seriola aureovittata
GTGGCTCTCAATTCAAATTTCTCTTACAAAAATTTATGTGAATTTCTACAAAATAAAAACATCCTACAAGCATTTAATTATATGATGGGTTTCAATCTTCAGCATGAAAAGTTTAAAAATCCAGATAATAACAGCCCAATGATATTATTTAATGTAAATGAACATTTTGTCTATTCCTGCAGTTTCACAGTTGTTACCTGCAGCTGAAGCCAAACCCACCAATACAAACTCAAACACATCTCTGAGTAAGCATTCGCAAAAACATAAAATTAATATTTTATCAAGATTTAATTCATTTTACTGCAAAATGGTCGTTTTGTTGGGTTTCACTACCATACATAGATTTATATGAATTCACTGGAGGAAAATTTCCCCAACGTCAATGAAAACAGAAATGATATTCTGTATGTCTCTGTGTGAGCTATCAGTCCATGGCTATAATGAAAAACAGGTGATTCCCCACTGTTTTGTGGTGTTGGATATGAAAAATGGATTTGTGTTGAACTGAATTATAACATTACGACCTTATACTGGAGGGGAAAAAAAACACTTTGCCACTTTAAACTGCCAGGTTTATTTCTTCGTCTTTGAAAGCACCCTGGGCATCAGCTCGCTGGTCCAAACAGGTGCGGTCATCTTAATGTGGTGATAACGTTATAAAATATTATGTGTGGTACTGACAAAAAAAAATAGTTGACGTGAAGAAATGAATATTAAATTTCGTTTCATTAGAGCTCACTGTAAACAAAGTGTCTGCACTGCCTATTTTTGTTTTTTTATCCTGCTTGTCATAAATTCATGTAAATGCAAGTCTTTTCCCAAGATGTGCTCCATTGAAACTAGGGTTGTGCTGTGCTTTGTTCCAGAAGCCTTATTTTATTGAATTAATTAACTTATTGCAGGTGCATGAAAGCAACATTTTTCCTGCGTTTATATCTGCGGTTTAAAAAACAAATTTATCCACATCAGGTCACTTGGGGACAAGACATGACTGTCTATCATGGACAGAAAGCTGATGCATGACGGCGACTTTATTGATATTAAGTGTTTGGAGCCATAGATAATTTATTTGGGCGTGGGGGAACCTGGATGTTCAGATAGTGAAGTCTTACCATAATCTAAGTTTAACAGCCTCTGGCAGTAGGTAGAGCAGGGCCAAGGGAAATTGGAAAGTTGACATATTATGTTAATGTGAAAACCAATTTTTTTTTTTTTTTTTACTGCCAGGACACTGCTAGTGTTTTGCACATTAGATCAGGTGCAGGTATCAGCGACATGGTGCTGATACTGACAGCTGCTCAGTTAACCATCATCATCATCATCATCCTGTAGTGTGTGCACTGAAATCAGGAGCCCCCTCACGTCTTTCTCCCTGCTGTCTTGTCGCAGCGGGGTTATCGAACAGAAGAACTGATCATTCCTCAGTTCAATGTATTGATCAGGCTATACGCTGACGTCATGGTCAAGTGGACAGACAAGGAGCGCAGCACGGTCCAAGATGTCTGGGGAAAAGTTAATATCGACGAGGTTGGACCAGAAGCTTTGGCAAGGTAGAGGATGTGACTGGTCACATTTCATATCATCTTATAGATGTTGTTATCGCCTATTGGCCTGATAAGAAAAAGGCTTGTATGAATTTTCTTTTCAAAGTGTGTTTGACTTTGAAATGGCAAGATTTATTATCCTGTTTGTTTAATGTTTAAATTCAGAAGATTTTCTCACAATGAACCCTCTGATTTGCCAGTTGGTTGATTTGTTCTTTTTTGCGAAAGTCTAAAATCATCATATATCCTCATTTGTGTTTGTAAGAGGCAAATCTCTCTTAGTTAAATAATATTCAGAGTTTAACGCGTGTTATTTTGTTTTATGTTTTGAGAGTTTTAATCGTCTACCCCTGGACCGAGCGGTATTTCGGTAGGTTTGGAGATATCTTCAATGCCACTGCTGTTTTGAATAACGCCAAAGTAGCAGCCCACGGCAAAGTGGTGCTGAAGGAGCTGGACACAGCGGTGAAGAACATGGACAACATCAGAGGCGCATACGCTGCTCTGAGCCGGCTGCACTACGAGAAGCTCCAAGTGGACCCGGATACCTTCCGAGTAGGCGAAATGGGCTACATGTCCTCACACATAGAGCAAAACAAAAAAAAAAAAACATCCAAACAGCACAGCATCGACTCATCATATGTGTGTTCGTTTTGTCCGCAGCTGTTGGCGGACTGCATCACCATCACCATCGCCTGCAAACTCAAGAGCGCGCTAGACCCTCAGGCCCAAGCGACCTGGCAGAAGTTTCTGTCTGCTGTGGTCGAGGCGATGAGCAGTCAGTACGACTGAAGAGGCGAGACAAAAATAAATAAAAGTCATGTTTGAACCCTGTGTTGCTGTGTGTTTGTCTTCGTGTCCTGTGTTGCCTATCATGTAGGGTCTCATTTCAATAGTTCTTATTCTTCAATATGGGTTTGGAGTCCCCCAGAGGTTCTCAGCAGGACTACAGCTACAACAAATCAAAATGGGCTCAGTGGCATATAAAACACAACTTTACATATGTTGATTAATTGATGGCATATTCCTGAATGACTTATCAGCTGTATCAACACTTTAGTGATGGTATATATACCTTCATTCAATTCAACATCTGCTTTCATAGGAAGGAACACAGTGTTTAGTTGCTTATCTTTCATAACCAGTTACTTTTGTCAGTACATACAGAGTCCTGCACCATGCCAGGAGGCCTACAGGTTGACCAAGGAACTCAGATGAGACAGAATTGCAACAAAAACCAGTCGGAGCTTGAGTGGCACATCAGGTGAAGATAATGGTTGATAACAGAGGTCCTCACCTCAGGTGGGTTATTTCACAGCAGGATGTTCTGAGGTAATGCATGCTGTCCCTACACAGTCATTGTCTCAGTTTAACATGCAGACAGTGATGTCTGCTCAGAAGACTTTTCACCTCAGTCCTCCAGTCAGTTAGGTGCTTGTCCTGCTTAAGACTTCATTACAACCATCATATCCAGTAAGGAGCTCTAGTGTCGTGCTTCCCTATGTTGAACACTGCTTTTTTAAATTCATGAAAGATATCTTCAAAGAATTGACACAGTGACAGTCAATACTTAATGAATCACAACAGATGATGTAAAAAATAAATCTAGGATGTTTATTCATATCCTTGTTTGAAGGGGTGAATTGAAGTGAAAAGGGAGATGTTAAATCCATTTCAAGGTGTGTCCCATGATATGATTTATTGTACTCAACCAAAATACAGCATTGCTCTCCTCTCACACCAGAGAGTTAGCGAACTTATAACATTTAACTGTGCTGTTTAACTTGTACTGGTGATATATTATTGTTGGTACGGCAAAACTGTACTTTGATTATTTTTTATGGAAAAGATGAGTCATCACAAACAGTGTCAGGTATGTGGATGTATATGAATGTACTGTAAGTGCAGGCGCAGTAAAGAGGCAGGAGACAGAAGGTAGGCTCAGAGTTTTATTGTCTTGGGGAAAAGGATAAGGCTCAGAGGAGACTGGTCTCCTACAGAAGAACATGAGCAGAGTTTACAACAAGAAACACTTTTTCTATAAGTGATGATTAAACAGGTTTAGTGATGGGCTGGAGCTGCCCTCTAGCGGCGGGTATGAATGCATGCACGGTCATGAAGGGCAGCTCCCCGGACAGCTCACTGCGGCCTCTGCAGGATCAGCTGATCCCTCCATGTGTTCCGCTCTTCTCATCCTCAGTAATGATTCACTCTGTTAGCCTGGAGATGATTTTGTTTCTCTGAATTATCATGTACCCATACAATGGAACACCACAACACAACACTGCTTGCAATACCTACATAAAAAGGATGGAGCATGTAGGACTACAAAGATGGTGGAAGGCGGACAGGCGTTTGCAGATCCACTAGAGGGCGCTCCAACACTATCATATTAGGTCAAGCAGCCTGCGCTCACTCTTGAGATCCATGGAGTTTAACACTGAACACTAATATGCAAATAATGTTTGCCACAAGTTAATGAATTGTGATTCACTCACACAAAAAATACACATTTTACTAAAACAGGCAGCATTATTTGCCTAAACTCCTCAGAATTCACAATATTTTTCTGTAATGTCACAGTCTATAATGTTATCTTCTGTGTTGTAGCACCAGCTGATCAGTTTGGCGGTTATACTGGGTCCTGAGCCAAAGCTTTGAATTTTCAAATATCGTACCAACATCCAAATCAGTGCGTGGGGCTTGACTGGGTTCCTGCCAAGAGTACTAGCGTCATACAGAAGAGAATCAGACTGTCTTTTATTAAAGGAAGGGGTCTGATAGAAAACCATTAAATGCAAGAGGATGATGTTTATTTTTTTGCATGTTATGCATGACCAAATCTATGGACAAGGACCCAGCACCCTATTGGGCCAATTTATGAACATTTTGAACGGGTTTTGGTTTTGGTCAAAACAACAGTGAGCAAATCTAACGACAACCAAAAAGTGATAATTTGCATATGCAATATCAGTTTCACGTAGAAAAGAATAAAATCACTCACAATAATATTTTTTTACACAACTTATTAAATACGTGTTGTTCTTCTGGCACATCAACACGTGAGGACCTGTGCGACTGGGAGTGCAAAGGTTAAATAAGGGTGTGAGTCATTTTAACGAGCCACATAAAGATGAAAAAAGAAAAAGGTCTATTGTGAAAGATTTTGTGGGTTCAGTTACACACCTGTGAGAGGATAGCCTATCTCATGAAAATGCTGACCCAGAGTTATGACGTTAGTAAATGGTTGAATGGATTTTATATTTTACCTGGTGAAGGTGAGAGGGTCCATATTAGACCTCTGCAGTGACGCATCTGTCCATGCAACACACTGGTGTGTGTGTGTGTGTGTGTGTGTGTGTGACTGTGTGAATGTGTGTCTCCAGATGTGAACCGCAGCCGATTGTTTTCACGCCCCTGTCCCTCAATTCTCCGCCCACGGCAGCTGAGCTGAATCAGCTGTTGCAGTTGCAGTGCGTTTTTTTTTTTACCAATGTGAACAGAACCAGGACTTGGAACGGGTTTTAATGAGTCTCTTATATACTGTGCATCCAATAGGGTTAACATTACAAAGCAGAGTCAATCATAACATCCCAGCAATTCAGGGAAGTTTTAGAGAGAGTGACGTATGACGTAACATATATTAAACAGCCAGTTAATCCAAGTTGACAAGATCAGTGAAATACAATACTATGTCACCCACACCAATATGTTGCAGTTTGTACCAGCAAAGTTACTCTAACAGTTACTCTACCCCCCCCCCCCCCCCCCCCCCCCTCAGCGAGCGGATCCACCCTTTGAAGGCGTCAGTAGTGGTTTAGATAAGACACACACACACACACACACACACACAAACACACACACACACACACACACACACACACACAGCGAGCCTCACCGCAGATGACCCCGGTCATCGTCTTGGTCCTAGCTGATAACCAAATCTTTTAATATTAATTAATTGCAGCGCCTGGATTTTAAATCAGTATGAGCTGACTGTCAATGTCAGATGTTTACACTGAATAGATTGAACGTTTCATACATCTATATGTTGGTCATATCTGCTCTCTATATTATAACATTAAGATTTTGACCTATAGTAGGTCTAGTTAGTTGTTTTTGGGTTTTTTTGCTTTAAATGGAGCCGACTTATTTTGGTGACGTGTCGTAACCAATGAACCTTAAAGTTTTTACTGTGGTAAATCTAAAAACTCTGTCATTACTGAGGAGAAATGGCTATGAAATCAGAGTCAAAGATATATTTTCGATTTATTTAATCTGCGGTTAAGAGTAAAGAGATTTTGGATTCGGTCCAAATTGAAAGATGAATAAAGAAATATATCACTTCAGGGTGGTGTTAACTAATTTTAATTTTAATTTTAATTTTAATGGAACCTTATTTCCAGTTTGGCACAAATCTGAAACGAGTTAAGCTGAGCTTGCACACAGGAGCCAACATTGCTTACTGACCTATTCATTAAAAGTTTCCCTGAACATTTCAACACAGGAACCCTTTCAAGCTTCTGCAAATTCGTAGTTTGCAGTGGCTGTTACTCGATATTTGTGTTTCAGATGTTTTAAAGCTGAATTTAATAAATTTATTGAGTTTGATGGGTAAACACCTTATGAAAATTACATATGTTAACTTGTTTTCTTTTGTGTTTTTCATACAAGTCTTTCGGGGCCATCATGAGAGGTATTGTGTATGTGTGTATGTGTTTATCTCATGGAAGCTGCTACATATCATTTGGATCCCGTCCAAATGCCACGCAGCCTATCTCAGAGGTGGCCCGGGCGTGCCCATGCCCTGTTTCATGACCTAGGCTCCTATATAAAACCCCCTCAGTCTGGACTGATCGCAGTATTCAACTTCAACCAAACAATCTACAGGCAAGATGACCAGTCTCACTGCTAAAGACAAGGACGCAGTCAAGGCCTTCTGGGCTAAAATTTCTGGAAAGGCTGAGGACATCGGCACTGACGCTCTGTCCAGGTAAATATAACCCGTGAACTAACTCATGTAATCGGCTCTTAAAATGCTGTTACGCTTTTTTTCTGTCCATTTATCACTCACTCGCTTATTCCCGTTTATTACCCAGGATGCTGGTGGTCTACCCTCAGACCAAGACCTACTTCTCCCACTGGAAGGACCTGAGCCCCGGCTCTGCCCCCGTGAGGAAGCACGGTATCACCGTGATGTCTGGAGTCGCTGATGCTGTGTCCAAAATCGACGATCTGAAAGGAGGTCTCCTGAACCTCAGTGAGCTGCATGCCTTCACTCTGAGGGTGGACCCTGCCAACTTCAAGGTAGATGTCACTGCTGGTGACTAACACGTGGCTGGGTTTTCTGATTATTGCTTTGTAGACCATTTAAGGACATTGCACTTGAACTGAAAGTTTGACACAACTTTTATTCAATGGTGCTTTACTTTGGGAACAGGAGATATAATCTGGTCCTACACAATCCAAAAGTCTTAAAACTGTGCTTCATTTGAAACCCAGTGTGTCGGAGTACAGACCCAAACTGAACGGTGTCACGAATAATGATTCTGTAAACTAGAGACTTGTATTAGGCTTCTGATGCCTTCACTGCACAAGTCAGATAAGATGGTCCAACGGGGCCGCTGTGTGCCTCGATTACCCAAGAACCTGTCTCTTAAAAGTGAGTGCACCAGCTTCTTCACTTTCACTGTCCATGGTGCTGAAGCCAAGCATGAAGTTATTTTGAGGCAACTGTAATAAAATTAACTTTGTTAAACAGAAAAAAACAAAACAAACTTATAGACACATGCCGAACAACAGGGTTTTATCACGTGAGTCTAATTGTAGCACACCTAAGAAAAGATTTAGTTGCAGTAGATGCATATGCTGCTGCTGTGTGGGAGAAGTGGGAGAAAGACCAGAAGCTGAACGTCAGTGATGCACAGTAGATGCTGGTTTGAGCTAAGATATCGCCTCATGTGATCTGGACTAACAATTAAATGTTATTATCACTTTTTCACAGATCCTGTCCCACAACATCCTCGTGGTCTTGGCCATCATGTTCCCCAAAGAATTCACCCCTGAGGTCCATGTGGCTATGGACAAGTTCCTGGCTGCCCTGGCTCGTGCCCTGTCTGAGAAATACCGATAAACTGCGAACAGGAGCAGTAGCAGATGACAGACAGCAGCACGGGGGCTTTGATTCCCTCTGTTAGTCAATATATGAATAAATGATCAAATGCAATCAAACGTGTCATGGTTGTTTGTGTAGTTGAGTGAGTTTCTCCCGTGTAGGTATTGATTATAAGTCAGGTTAAGGTCAGGTCAGGTTAACAGCGCACGTGCCATCAATTCAGTGGGACTGAAACACATGTCAGCAATATTTCAACATTATTATTTCTACAATCTATATGAATATTTAAACAGAAGGATTGCGTAAAACTTCAAAAGACGTTCCAGTCATTTGTGAAACAGGCTTTAAAAATCTATGCAACTCTGACAGAATTAATGCAAAAGACCTAACACACATTAAACTGTGAGAAATTTAATGAACTGTATATCTGTACTACTATACTACTAGTATTACGACAAATACACTTATATAGGCCTATAGTTCAATATACTCTATATGTTCTATGCACTGTATGTTAAGTGGAAACCTGTTTAGAAACTTTAGTCAGTTGCAATATCACGCTGCATTCATAAGTAGTAGTAGTAGTAACATTATCAGCAGGCACTAAAAAGGTAAAAGGAGTCATTATGCAGAATGGACACGTTTTAAAATATTATTATTACTATTATTATATGTATTTT
Source organism: Seriola aureovittata (assembly GCF_021018895.1). NCBI lineage: Eukaryota > Metazoa > Chordata > Actinopteri > Carangiformes > Carangidae > Seriola > Seriola aureovittata. Next base: position 8,684,075 of record NC_079380.1, read on the forward strand.
TATAATAATAATAATAATAATACTAATATATCAATATTACAAACAATAAAAAAAAACTTTTAATTATATACAAACTTGCAAGTAAAAATATACACATATATATGTATGTATGTATTTACGTATGTATATGTAATGTATATATATATATAAATATATATATATATAGGCCTACATACATACATGTATATGTATATACACATACATATATATATATATATATATATATATATATATATATATATTAAATTACATATATATAGGCCTATCTGCGTGTATTTTAATGCATAATTCCATGCAATAGTGCATTAGTGTTATTATTTGTATTTTCTTTGTGCAATAATAATAATAATAATAATAATGATTTTTATGTGTGTGTGTGTGCGTGTGTGTGTGTAGCGTCTTGTTTTACTATATTCGTGGGTAGTGTGTGAGTGTGATGCACACATCCTTATGCACAGACTTATAGACTTACACACACAACAGCACACAAACACTCACGCACACGCCACAATTTAAAATGACCATGTAATATATTCATTGATGCAACCTTTTGAAATGACATTCTGCAAAATTTGTCATTTTATTTGTACTATTCGTATTTATGCACATTATGCTGATATTACTGGTGTGCTTTCACTTAAGTGAAATGTTTAATGCAGGACTTGAATCTTATTTTTAACATTGTGATATTTAAACTTTGAAAGGATCCAAACAGACGTGTTGAATATGCTTATTGTTTTATTTATTTGTGCTTTAGAGGCATGAGTTTAAAAAAGAGCTTTTAAAAACATGATCCAGCTTGTGATGGTCTTCTCTTGTGCTGCAGCTCTCTAGTGGTACTGCCTTCCCAGGGAGGACACCACCACGGCCAGGAACTTCTGGAAAGCTGCCTGGACATCACCGGTGAAGTCATTGCCCATCCGAGCAGCAACCACGATGGTGAGGCAGTCGGCCAGCAGCTGCAACACAACACAACATGAATCACAAAACAGCAGCAACACTGGTCAAGTCTTTAGGGACAATCCCTGAATGTAGACAACAGTTCAAATCTCATTTGTTCCACATTATGTTACCCTGAAATTGTCGGGGTCCACGTGCAGCTTCTCGGAGTGCAGCACACTCAGCTCGGCGTAGGTCTCCTTGATGTTGTCCATGTTCTTCACAGCCCGGTCCAGACCGTGCAGGACAACTTTTCCGTGGTTTGCAACCATGGGGTTGGCGATGATGGCTTCAGCGTTGTAGAGGTTTCCAAATCCACCGAAATACCTCTGAGTCCAGGGGTAGACAACCAGGCACCTGAGCAAACGTATAAAGAAACGCATAACTTGAAATTCAAAAAATGACAGTGTTAATGCACAAATTTCTAATGCAAACATTTAGTTTTGCTATTGCATGTTAAGGAAAAACAAAACAAACAGAACAGAAAATATGTGACACCTGGAAAGAGCAGCGGGTCCCACGTCCTCATAGTTCATCTTGGAGAAGATGTCCTGGATGGTGGCGCGCTCGAAGTCTGTCCATTCAACCATTTTGCCGGTTCTAGATTTGCTCTTAGAGTAATGTGTAAGTCAGGCAAGGATGCAACTTTTAAGAGAACCGTTTCACTCCTCCCTACAATACGCGATTGGATGGAGTAGGTCTGTGGGCTGGCCAAATATTGCTCTACGGATTTGCAGAAATGATAAGGGAAGGACAAATCTGCAGTGCTTAGATTGTGTTGAAGACGGAAGAAAATATAAAAGGAAAATATGGCTGCTGATTGTGGTCCGTGATTTTACCAAGTAACATGTATGATATGAAAAGAGATAAGATGATATATAAATAAATGATATACTGCTTGTGAATGTGCACTTCTAGGCAGACAACACCATAACGAACAACTGTTAAGTGTGAGGCCAGTTTTGAAAAATACCTACATGATGGTTTCCTAGGAAAACAACCAATTTAATTTCAAATACTATCATCACACTACTCTTTTCTTCTTAGTTTGGCAACAAATTCCTGCAATATAGGCTACTGCAATATTAGCATGAATTTAGATGAAGTCATAGCAGCTTTTTTTATTTGACAATATTAACCACCACCCTCTTAATGTGCGGTGTTCGTGGTGTTCGTCTCTGTGCCAAATCTATCTCTTTACTATAAATAATAAAGTCCAAAAGAAAGTCTATTAATGGCGATGTGGTTTATTTCACCACAGCCAAACCAGTGTTCACGCAAGGAAGTAAGAATTCCAGTAGAGGGCGCTGCATGACTGGACTCTCTTCATGATGTAGACTGTCTCACTAAACTGAACCGTTATCAGCTAATTCTAAAATCACAACTGATAAATGCTCTTCTTCCAGCTCAGTTGAGCCAATGCATTTAACAGAAAGTGCCACGCTTCCAGATTTACAGCGCAGCTCACACAAAAGATACTATAGTGCAGCAGATAAGCTTGTACGTATATGGAAGGTGTTGTGCATTTTATGACTGAAGCAGGAACTTTCTCCACTGCTTCTACAAACCATGAGTAATGAGTGTGGTCCAGAAGTGTTCACTTATGTGTTAGCTAGTCATGTAATTCCATAGAATACACAGCAGAAGTTGTCAGTGTTTTTAACAAGCCATAGCTACCTTAACACCTGGAAATGGTTGGGTTTGCAGCCCCACTGCTGCGCTAAGCAAAATTATGTTACATGGCCATAGCAGTAAATAAGCATCTTTACGCAATTTTGGCAAAGATATACATGGTCATAAAGGAGAAATAGGGCAAAAACTGGAAAAATGCAATTCTGAGGTCAATGACTTCTCAAAGTCACCAAAGGTCAGATATAAATTGCCTCGTCTCAAATAAAACCTTAGGGTATGTACATTATAAAGGCTACTGAAACTTTCATGCTTTAGTCATAAAATGCACAACTGTTTTTCCTATCTGCCCCACTACTAACTCAAAAACATTCTGTCATATTTGACGTCACAGCGCTGTGTTATGTATGTTATGGTGCACTGTAGCCGAAAACATCCTGCACATTAAAGACATTAAAGTTGGTTGTACTACAGTGATCGCATTATTTAGTCTAGTGTGCCCTGAAGTTGACTAATTGAAACAAAATGGTGACTTAGTCTATTTACAGTCAGTTCTGGACATAGGGACAGAAAAACAGACAGGTGGTTGCTAAAAAGAGATGATTGAACTTAACACAGTTTTACATTTTCAAAATTCTTAAAACAACTTTGAAATGATTATTAAACTCAAGTTCAGTTAACTCACATTTAAAGGTGGCAGGGGAACTTAATGTTTCTAATTTGAATGAGCTTTAAATGTTTTACAGTATTTCTTGAAATATACATTCCATAAGACAAAAAACCTAGATTTTGTCATTTGAGAGGTTGCACTTGGTGGACGGTGTGGAGAGTTCTAATTTCTATATCAAAATTTTGACAAAATGATTCAAACATTTCATAAAATAATACCAAACTCCGGAAAAACTAAATCTTATGTTCTATGTAAATCTTATCTTAAACTAAATGTTACAACAAGTGAGATGGATTTTTACTTGAACGATCAAGTGTTTTTATAAGGTGTTGAGTTTGCCAGCCATCTTGTAGCCCATAAATAAAATGGTGACTTAGTCTATTTACAGTCAGTTCTGGACACAGGAACAGAAAAACAGACAGTTGGTTGCTAAAAAGAGATGATTGAACTCGTTTCAATAACGTATGTTAATGCTATATTCAGTGGTAAGGCGTTCAGTTACAGGCGAAAGCTTTATGCTGCGTAAAGCAGCACCTCGGACAGCTCCTTCGCCTCTAGCCGCATGATCAGGCCCCGGTGAGCGCAGCGACGGCCGCGGGATGAGGAGCTGTCTGGGGTAGCGCACAGCTGGGCCGCCCTGGTCAGCCGGTGACTCGGGCAGCCCCCCTCACTGCTGACAATCACACACTTAGGACCAATCAGCTCGGCCGTGTGCTTTCCTACCGCCATATGAAACAATTGAATGTATTGATGTTATTTAAATGTAGCCTACAGTAGGCTATGTATTAAACATTAAATAGTAGGCTAATACAGCGTCACTTCCAAGTATAATGATTAATAAGTGGCTCAAGTCTCACATTGTTCATTAGTGTCACAAAATATGTTAGATGCTCAAGTTCCTAACGAATTACTGCAAGTTAATGAATCAACTCCACTGAGCCAATTAAATAAGAATGTTAAAAAATATGGGCTATTGTTATTATTATTGTTTTTATACATTATTATTATCATTGTTATTATATTAGCTATCATTACTTTTGAAATGATTTGAAGGCTTAAGTAATAAAACTCTGTATCAAATCATGTTCCATAAAAATGCGCTGAGTTTTTATTTTCTATTATTAATATTTTAAATGAATGTGTAGGCCACCAAGACAGAGGAGGCGGATTATACTAAGAAGTAAAGACAATGAAGAAGAGACGGACATCTGGACATTTCACTTTTATTCGATTTATTCACCAAGCCCTTCCATTTCGAAAAGGGATCTTGACATTATTGTGAGCGACATGCCACATGTGCTGTAGGCAGTCGATGCTCCTGGATCGCTATAAAGTTTAGCGGTATCTCTCGGCCAGAGCCAAAGCCAAGTTCTGCAGGAACTTGTCAACGGAGACATGGATCTCAGGAGTGAAGTCGGTGGGGAAGTACATGGCCGTAACCAAGATGATGTTGTGGGCCAAGATCTGCGGTTGCGCAAGAAAAACATAAATTTCAAGTCAGCAACATGGGGAAAAAACGCATATCTTGATTATAAAAGTAGCTAGATAATTCCTGATAATTCACATGATCATTTTGGTGTAGAAAACACTTTAGAAACTGCAATGATCATTCCTTACCCTGAAGTTGGCAGGGTCCACTCTGAGCTTGAAGGCATGCAGCTCGCTGAGGGCGGAGAGGCCACCCACAAGGTCATCGATCTTTCCGACGGCTTCTCCCACAGCTGCCATGATGGTAGCGCCATGCTTCTTCACCTGTGCGGAGTCAGGACCCACATCCGCCCAGTGGGAAAAGTAGGTCTTGGTCTGCGGGTATACAGTCAGCATCCTGTCAAACAGGGATTGAATAAAGAAGAATTAATTTAACGAAAAAATGAAAAGCATATCAGTTTTTAAACTATGAGAAAAAAGGAAGCTTACCTGCCCAGAGCCTCGGCTCCAATCTCGGCGGATTTCGGGGACACTTTGTCCCAGAAGGCCTTCACCACGGACTTGTCCTTTCCAGAGAGACTCATGTCTGCCTTTTCTTCAAGTTTTCTTAAATGAAAGAAAAAATGTCTGATATGACGATGCTGGGGAAGTGGATCTCTAACAGTCTTTTTTATATCAAACCAAACTGCACCACGCCCCAGTATCAATCCAAACCACACCTACGTGGAAGAAATTGCCAGAAGCTTCCAGGCAGTTTCTGAGATAAAAGTTACCACTCCCTTTTCTATATTTTTTCTGAGTCAGTTATTTTACATAATCGAAAATATTTATATAATAATACAAATTTGAATTTGTCTGCAGATACACTGTAAAACATCTCACATGAATTCAGTGTAATCTACTAATCATTTCTAGTTAATTTAATGTAAATATAATAGTTTTGTTAATTTCAAGTTCATTCTACTTTGAATTTTCATTTTCACACAACTTTATAATCATTAGTTCTTCTAACGATGTCCTTTGACTTGGATGAACAACTGAGAGTTCACTCAATTCATTAAATTAAGTTTTTAAAGAAACAAAACCAACATATTAGCAGACATCTCGGCATGGAGTTAGTAAAACGCTCCAGAAAGTCCTTTTTGTAATAGTTGTAGTAGAAAACAAACATGATGGAAACTTGTTATGTGTCCTCCATCTTGAATTGAGTCATGGTTGTTTCTTTTCATAGCCTGATAATAAAAACAATGAAAACCATGTTGAAGGTTAGTATTAAATTCAGTCCCTATTCCCATACACTTGAAATTTAATAAGATCATTGTGAGCAGCCTGACATGTTGCCTCAGTACTGACTCTGGTACAGAATGGCTTCAACAGCTGCTGTGTAAGATCTTCATGTTGCCCACAAATGAAAAATGGACTCTTTCAAAGTAAAGGAAGACAAGTCTGTCTCTAATGTGAGATTAAACAGTCATTCCAATTTAATATCTTGTCCCAAGTGCAGTAAACTTAACACAGTTTTACATTTTCATAATTCTTAGAACAACTTTGAAATGATTATTAAACTCAAGTTCAGTTAACTCACATTTATGGGTGGCAGGGGAACTTAACGTTTCTAATTTGATTGAGCTTAAAATGTTTTACAGTATTGCTTAAAATATACATTCCATAAGAAAAAAAACCTAGGTTTTGTAATTTGAGAGGTTGCACTTGGTGGACGGTGTGGAGAGTTCTAATTTCTATATCAAAATTTTGACAAACTGATTAAAACATTTCATAAAAAACTAAATCTTATGTTCTATGTAAATCTTATCTTAAACTAAATGTTACAACAAGTGAGATGGATTTTTACTTGAACGTTCAAGTGTTTTTATAAGGTGTTGAGTTTGTCAGCCATCTTGTAGCCCATAAATAAAGGTGAAAATAATCAATTTTTATGTAATGAAGGCGAAAGAGAGGACAAACGAAATGTAACACTGTTATCAACTCTCCAGATCGTAAAAATTAAATGTCGCAAAATCTTCATATAATGTTTTTAAACGTCCATTAATAAACGTAATAAATTAATAAAAGATTTGGCGTTAATTTGCATTTTATTCTTATCAGTCTTTTCCAGTGCTGGCAAAGATCTCCTCTAACTCCTACCAGGTACAGCCCAACTTTCATCCACTTTGGTCCAATCAGAGGCTTCAGGGGCTGAGAGGTGTGGCACTGAGTAATTAATAAAAACCTCCAGAAAAGAGAAGAATTTGCTAAAGGTTCGTGATCAGAGATCGATAAAACCTTAACGTCGTCACCATGGTCGATTGGACAGATGCTGAGCGCGCCGCCATCATTTCCCTCTGGGGAAAGATTGATGTGGGTGAAATTGGACCCCAGGCTCTGACCAGGTGACCTGTCTGTTCATTTCGATTCATAGATATAAATGTATGTGTTTTGTAGGATCTCACTGTATCTCAATGAGCTGAGACAAATGTATCTTTATTATTATTATTATTATTATTGATATTTTCTTGGAACTTTGTACAGGCTACCTTTGTTGTTATTGTGGGTCACTTATCGCTTTCGGGAACTTTTATTTATAAGTCCTTATGATTCGTGTCATTTCAGGCTTCTGATTGTGTATCCCTGGACTCAGAGACACTTCACCACATTTGGCAACGTGTCCACAAATGCCGCCATCCTCGGAAACCCCAAGGTGGCCCAGCACGGTAAGACCGTGATGGGTGGGCTGGAAAATGCCGTGAAGAACTTGGACGACATCAAGAACACTTACGCCAAGCTGAGCCGGATGCACTCTGAGAAGCTCCACGTGGATCCTGATAACTTCAGGGTATGTTAACACCTCTGACTCTGCCTAGATCCTTCGACATGAACAGTTGTTGTTCTGCTAGACTACCACAGACAGTCTCCTCCATGTGATCATCCTATTGTTTCCCTCATTTTAGGCTCTGGCTGAATGCATCAGCGTGTGTGTGGCTGCCAAGTTTGGAAAACAAGTCTTCACCGCTGATGTCCAGGAGGCCTGGCAGAAGTTCCTGTCTGTGGTCGTCTCTGCCCTGGGCAGACAGTACCACTGAGGCTCCGGAGACGCAGTTCACCCTCAAATAATGTGCAGCAGTCCTACAAATCCAAACCAAAATGCCTCATGTTCTGTTTTGTAGCTGTTGTCAAATACACCAAATAAAACCCAAATAAGTACACCTCTCTCTGTGCAATCATTTGTAAAAGTGATAGTTTAGTGATAGGTAGCCTACTATTAAGGTTACTTTTCTTCTCATTAGAGTCTCTTAGCCTCGAATCAGTACCAATTTCTGTTATAACAATGTACATAAATCAATTCAAATAGCCAACATATAACGGTTACAATTGTGATCCCAGTTTATTCTGGTTGTCCATTTAATTCAATCAATGTTGTCACTAAGACTAAATCTTCTATTCTAGCTTGAAAGTGCACATGAGCCCACTATTAACAGTTACAGGGCCTCTATACAAGGTTGGAAGTCAATATGCTTAATACAGGATTGGAGCAGAAGAACTTCACCATTTGAGAAGACCTCATAATTGGAGGGATCAGTGGTAAATTATATTATTTGATATTTATTATAACTTGTCTGTTCGGAGGAAAATATCTTTGCCGGCTATTTTGGCTTCTTCAAGAATGTGCAGTTTGATATAAATGGGTGGGGTCATCTGAAATTTATGATAACTGCATCAAAATACTCCATCATGAGGGCGACGGCTGAAATTTGTGGAACTGTTGCCAATACACACGAGAGTCATTTCTGACGTTAGACCTAATGACTGAACATTAAACATGGCTGCATAGTCTTGTGGTGTTTTATTACAAACGTAAGAAGCCTACATACCCTAAAATCATATATGCAGCAGGCTATGCAGTCTCAATAAGCCAACGCGCCATCTAGCGGACATGAAAAATATTTATCAGAGGGTTAACCCTGAATTTAATGATCTGGAATTTGTTACACTGCCTGTATTGATCCTCTATACTACGACGTGAATATTTTGTCTTATGTTTATAGCAACATATCAGCTTAATGAGACGTTATTTCCCTTCTGTTGGGATAGTAGCTGTTGTTGCAGCTGGAGGGAACCTGGTAGCCGCCATATCTGTTCCAGTCGAACATCTTTCAAGGTGACACAAAACAATCACAACAGTTCATGGGCGTACGGTAGGGAGAGTAGTCCTTAGTTGCCAGGCCTCAAAGTTAAAATCAGTTAGCCAGTGATTTGTCAAGGAACGGTGTGTGTGTCTGTGGTAAATAATAATACCAGTTTCACGCTAACGTTCACTCGTTTACACCGCTAGCGGCCGACTTTATTGTGTCGCAGCAGCTAACGTACAGTTAGCTAGGATGCTACCATGATGCTCAACCCATCAGCCGGGTTACCAGATGACCGAAGGTCCATGTACAATCAGCCACAAAAGAGCGTGTACAAAACTGGAGATAAAACCAGCCCTATTAGCGTCATACTGGTTAGCTCTGGCAGCCGAGGGAACAAACTGCTCTTTCGATACCCTTTCCAAAGAGTGGGTGAATGCCCGTCATCTGTTACAGGTAGGATTAACATTAGCATCACCCAAATCACAACTCATCACCTGCTCATTATTCAGGGAAGCCAGAGACCTCGAGATCTTACTCTCACTTAATTACACACGTATGTGCCTGACATAGTAACAAACACCTCACAATATTATCCGGTCCATTACAGCAGGCCAACAATGTCAGTTGTCTCTGTAAAGCTGACAATGATCACATTTTGCTGTGACTGTAATCTATGAGGCCACAGTTTTAGGTTTAAAGCAAATAAGACGATTTTTCAATAGGTGTTGTTGTAGTCTATTTGTGTCCACTGTTACTCTTTCTGAAAGACAGTTTTCCAGTTTTTTCTGTATTTATTCTATGATCTACAGTACTGTGCACAGGTAAGGTAAAACTGACAGAAAAAAAACTCAATCAAATAAATAATGTAAAAAACGGCACCAGTTCTCTTGCTTGTATGTAGTTTTTCAAGGTCTCTTCATGTGGTCCCAGACTGACTCCATGATTTTGAGATCAGGGCTCTGTTGGGACCAGACCATCTGCTGCAGGACTCTTTGTTAATCTTGTCTCTCCATACAGTTCTTTGTGACTCTGGCTGTATGTTTGGGGTCATCATGCTGCAGAATGAATTTGGGTTGATCAGACGTCTACCTCGTGGTATTTTGTGACAAATAAGAGTATGACATGCCAGACACTGAAAAACCACATTGGCAAAGAGCAACAGTAGCAGACCCTAACCAGCCCTGACAAATACCCTTAATGACAACAAACACCTTGTACTGTAAAAGAGCACTGAGTTTACATAAAATCTCTCTGATACGTTTGACGTTCATACCATTATTCGAACATTCTGCTTATTGTGGTTTTTAACTGCACAAAATTTTGAACAAATGTTTTTTTTTTCTCCCAATTGGCAAATTCATGTGAACTAATACTATTATTTCTGTCCACAAGCAAAACAACGAAGTCCATATGCACTGAACACAACTGGGGATGGTATTGAAGATCAGGATGGTGATTCAAGGTATTCTTTTGGTCTTCATCTAATATTGATGGACGTATCATTTATTATCATAAAACTGAGTGTAGGTGGATACACAGACTGTTCTGAGATTCACGTGAGCTTCTTACTTTCATTATGTTTTTCCTCCATCTTGTTCTTTTTCCTCCCAAAATACTTTTTTTTTTTTTTTTTTTCCAAGAAGAATGAAGGAACTTGCCCGTGGTTAATTTAGCCCACATGTTTGAGCATTATTGAAATCACCTAACCGTGTGTTTAAACTTTGTTGTAGCTCCAGCTACTGTTTGAAGCTCATTTATCTGAACTGGTGAAAAAACACAGGTCATAAATAACCATTTTAGATTACTTCATATATTTGTTTGCTCTCCTCATGAGAATGTGGGGCACTGATTGTTTCTATATGCTTTAAATAAACAAGTTCGTACGATGCGTTGTTTAACACACACCAGGCTTTTCTAATCTAAGTTGAATGTTGTGACAAGAAGGTGTGGACAGTAACATAGAATCAAATATTACAATACGGAGTTGGTCATAGTTACAAGAAAAATAGGACTTTAGCAGTGCTGCTTCATTTCCTTTTTTTCTTTATCATCCACTGAGGGAAAGAAGAAAGAGAGAAGCTCCTGGTCATGGATGAAGCAGATATGAGTGTAGCTCAGTTGAGTTACATTCGGGGCAGCCCGCAATGCAGACAAAGTGGAGCCACTCAGAGTTTTTCCTCTCAGCTATTCATGATGAGTGGTTGAGCTCCCCCCTGGTTGCACTCTCAACAATGCTGATGTCTCTTTCTGTAAAACACAAGGCAGAGAATCTTTCAGTCGTGTCTCTTGTTCAGAGCAGCATCATGCTACCATTTGACAGATGGTATTGCCGGTCAGTTGTTAGTTGGGTGAAATTACTGTGTTGTGAAAAGCAGCCACACGTGGGCATTTAAACTCCATGAATTCAGCTCACCAGGTACCGTGAAATCTTTTCATTTCTTTTGCTCTGTTTTTGCCCTCTGACTCCACTTCAAACAGAATTTTTTGGTGTATACCCCAGTTAGAAAAGATGACCTTTTAGCAAGAGCATAAACTTAATTTCGCTGTCTCTGGTTGAGTAATGTTATAATTTTTTAGTTGCCTTTATGACAGTTTTAGGTTGGCATTTAAGTTCACATATCTGTATAAAGATAAGACATTTGTCAACATTAATGACAGTAGGCCTTGGACAGGGTTAACTGTTAACTTCCTTGAATCAACATACAGACCAGCAGTTTCACATCACAGTCTCACATATTTGTTCGGGTTGTTTTGATGTCCATTTTATGCATTCAGCCCAACTGTGTGTTGCATTTTCCCTTTTGTTTGCTTTTTTCTTCTTTTTTATGGCCCAATTCCCATTTCAGAGAACAATCTCCACTAACTGACGAACAGTTGGTAGCAGGGTAAGACCAAATCATTCTAAACCACCTTTCCTTCGCTTAGATCACCCCTGTCTTTTTTTATCCCCTTCTTTCCTATTTTGTGTCCTATATGGATCCCCAACCCTAATCTAAAAAAAAATCCTTGTAAATTATCTGTAGCAGATCCAGTGAATCAGTGTTTGGTTAATTTGGGATTTCAGTGTTGCTTTCCTCTGTACCGTGTGCCTTTTTCACATGAAAAAATAAATCCAGCAGTTTAAAACTATAATTAGATATAAAATGAATATAATTCAAGTATTAATTTGCATTGATTATATTACCTCTAGCATGTAAACTCAGCATTATAAAACGAAATGCAAATCAAATGCAAACAACAATAAAACAACTACAACACATTCTTTTCAAGTTGTGTTGGTGGGGTAAGTGTACAGTGTGTTTAATTTTTTTACTGGAATTTGAGGGCTTGATTTTTATCCCTTTGCAGCATGAGTTACTTCAGTCAAACCAGCATGAGTCTTTCACATTCTTCATTCATACAGCGACTTCACTTTTTTCTGCAAGGAGACCTCTTCTTCTTTTCTCCTCTCCAGTAGCCACACAAGCTTTTTCATTTATACTCTGATTGTTGAATTAAAGTGCAGGCAGATGCATCTGATTAACACAACTCCTCTTAGAGACAGGGATGTGAAAAATGTAAACAAACAGAGCTAATTCAAACTTTCTCACATGCCCCAGCTGTTTCTCTGCTGTAACCTCCCCCCCCCCCACCCTGAACACTTTGTTATTGAGTGTGTTCTTCCTTCTCCAAGGTTCTCTGACATCATCCTCGCCACCATCCTGGCCACCAAATCTGATATCTGTGGAAAGAAGTTTGAACTGAAGATAGACAATGTTCGATTTGTGGGTCACCCTACTCTCCTTCAGCATCCTCCCATCATTCAGGTAGGAACGCATGAAGCGTGGTGAAAAGATGCACAGTCATTCTTCAAACTCAAGTGTCAGAAAGTGTAACAATATGTTTATACTGATGCTCTGGTCACAGCTTGTTTCCATTGTTAAGAAAATCATATATGTATATATATTGTACTGGGTTCAGCTTTTTGTGATGTGTATTTTGTTGTTATTATAAAAGTATCAGTCAAAAGGTGAACAGTGCCATCTTGAATTCTGTTAATGTTATTACGGTAACATTGACATGTCTTGCCATCTGGCTTTGATGAGACCATTTTTCATTTCACCATGATCCTTAAAATGTATATCAGCTTTGAGCTCTGGCAGATTGGCCTTAATTTCAGCAGTGCCCCCTACTGACAGTTTTCTTTTTCAGTCTGATGATTCGTTGCTTGTGTTGCCCAAGTTGAAGGTATCTCACAGGGGATGAGACAATGACATGAACTTATAAAAACAAATTAAATATAGGTTAAATTACATATGCTTTTTTAAGGTGGATGTGTGGGAATACCAGGAATAACCTGGTTAAAAAAAAAAGGACCATAGAGTTCAGTCAACACTTGTCTCAACAAAAACTGAACCGGTTCACAAAGGTTAATGTATTGGAGGATTTTTCTACTCAGCTGCATATCATTGTACCAGCACAGCTTTTACTGTTTCCATCCCTTTAATGAATTATCCATTCAATATTTATGACCGCCCTTGTGCTTTACACTCAGTTGACAGTTTATTAGGTACACCTAGCAAAAACTAATGCAGTCTAATACAACAGTCCTGCAATAAATCTTCCCTTCATGGAGGTTATAATTTTCACAAATGTCAGTCTGTGTTGAAATAGTTTCATAGAGGTGTTGATTCAACTTTTTGGTCATTTTGGAGGCTGCAGTTTGTGGTGCTGCTGAACATTACTGCACTCTATATACAGAGGTATGTACTCCACACCATTTACAGTATTTCACTAAATAACAGCAATGCCTCTCTGCATTATACAGCACAGTTAAAAAAAAAACACAATCAACTACATTCTCCAGAATTATCATACAGTTGAATCAACACCTCTCTGAAACACAAGCAGAATATTATAACCTTCATGATGGGAGGATTTATTGCAGGACTGCTGCATTAGACTGAATTAGTTTCTGTTCGGTGTTCCTAATAAACTGTCAACTCTGTATTTGTGAACAGAACTGTTTTTAATTGAAGTACTGACCATATCGTATCTTATCCTTTGAATATGAATCCACATGCTGTATATTTACATTTTACTCATATTATCATAAGCGTTGTTTATCTTATACTTTCAAACTGTGTCTTCTTTCCATGTAGGTTTCCAAAACAGATCCCTCACCTAAGAGAGAGATGCCCACCATGATCTTGTTTAATGTGGTGTTTGCACTCAGGGTATGAAAAGACTTCTCTTCTTAATATTATGCCTTGAGATAATGTATGTAGTGATTTGCTGTTATAGTAATAAAATTGAATTGAATTGAATACGTTTTAGTGGTAATTGTTGGTATTATGGTGATTTGTAGATATGGTTTGTGTATTTGGAACCTAAAAGCAAACATAATGGCTGTTTGCGGTATCTGTTAAAATTAAAAATTTTATATTATAATATTACAACTTAAATTTTACAATTTTTTCTTTTTAATGATAACACAATTACATCAGCTGACTGTGGGTGGGACACACATTTTGTGTTCTGTTAATCTGTGTGTTCTGTGAATAGGAGGGGTGTGTGTGAGTGATAATATTCCAGTATACTCTATCTATGAGAGCATGGGAACTCAGAGGGAGGAGGGACCAATTTACTTTGCTTAATCATGCTACTCAACAAGGCACAGCCTGTTCCTGCCCATGCTGAGTCACTGTACCCACTAAGTCTCAGTTAAACTGAGATGGGGCGAGAAGTGCCCAGTCATGTTTTGATAATGATATCTGCCCAGCAACTGCGGTGGATTAACAGTCTCATTGGGTTGTTTTAATATGGCAGTGCGTATTCACAATGTGGGTTAATTTAGTGTATTTTATAATCGATTGTACAAGATTTAACCATTCAGTTTTAAATGGATTCACAGCTGAAATGTATTATTGTACATGGTCATCCATACAGATTGTCTTTGCTTTTTATTTTTTATATTCCTTCCATAATAAAACAATGGCACCTGATCTGTTTGACAAGACCAAGAGATTGTGTAGTTTAGTGATCACTTTCAGTTGTGTTCTTCTTTATTTACATACTTGTGGAAGTACAACCACTGACCTTCAGAAATACAAACTTCAGATGAGGCAAAACCTTTTTGACTATAAGAATTTCTCAATAAGAACCAAACATTAGAAGCTTTACAATGATAAGATTTATTGAAAGGCACTTATACTGGATTGCATAAAAATGATAATGTATTAAATATATGCTTAGATATTTAGCATAAGTTTAATTTGAATTATGCAAAGTTTCCTGCATTTTTAAGTGTGTTACATGCTAAGATCTTTACCTCACATAAAGGACCTCAAAAATCAATCCAATATTAAAGGTGGTGGTGAGTGGTGATGTTTGACATGAATGTTAGCTGAGCAACAAATGAATGCACTGATGCTGTAAAGGTAGTGTAGTATGTAATCACTGAGTTGTATACATGCTACACTGTTTTATAATTTGCTCCCTCTCGTCTTCGGCCTCAACAGGCGAACGCCGATCCCTCCGTCATCAGTTGCATGCACAACCTGTCACGACGCATCGCTATAGCCCTGCAGCACGAGGAGCGGCGCTGCCAGTACCTGACCAGAGAGGCCAAGCTGATGCTGGCTGTCCAGGATGAGATCACCACCATGACTGAGAGTGAGATGCACACTTCTCACACCTCAGACATCACAGCAAATTTATACCACTGTCTCAGTAAAACTATAACATTTCATAGATTATGATGATGTGTTATTGTTTAACCGCTCAAGTTTAGATATGAGTCTGTTTTGACAGTGTTCTCTGTTTTTCCTGATGCCAGCAGATGGAAGCCCCCAGTCTCCATTTAGACAAATTCTTCCCAAATGTAAACTAGCCAGGGACCTGAAGGAGGCTTATGACAGGTGTGTGATGAGGCACATTTCATGTTGTTTTACTATTTCTCCCTTTTTTTTTTTTAAACCATGCACAATATATATTGTCCATATAGCTGACTCTGATATAAATGTTTACAGCTGAGAAAATGCTAGTGTCAGTCATGTTTTCTCAATATCTGCCCAGCAACTGTGATACTTTTACACTGGAGGCTTCCAGTCATCCACAGTCTCACTTGATTATTGTTTTATATCTGATAGTATGTGATTTAAGAATTCAATTTTTAATGAATTTGTACACCAGTAAATGATTTTATATCATCCTACATGTTCAGTCATACAGATAAGTTTTGTTTTTTGTTTTTACATCTATTCTGCAAGAAAAATATGGCTCCAGATTTTTTTAACTTTGACACTATTAATCATGATGTTGATGTTTTGTCAGCCTTTGTACAACAGGTGTGGTGCGACTACACATTAACAACTGGCTGGAGGTGAGTTTCTGTTTACCACACAAGATCCACAGGATTGGTGGCAACTACATCCCCCCAGAGGCATTAGAGCGCAGCCTTAAAGCCATAAGGTGTGTTTTTATTTTTTATTAACAATATGTTTTTTGTACTTAATCTTTTTATTTGATCAGCACAAGAGCAACTTGTTTGCACTAAATCATAGAGGGCAGATGCCAGTCTCTAAACCCTGTGGGTTGAAACTTAAAATTACATGTCTGGCAACACCCCACTCAACATTGATGGACTATGATACTAAAAATGGCATATCACAAACAACCACAGGGGCTCCACCTAGTTGCCCCCCTCTCACAGCCTTAACATGTCAGAAGTCTTATTACAGAGAAATTTTTTGTCATGTAACTTTTAAAAAGGTTAGGATATGCCGTATAAATGAACACTGTTTAATTTACTAGGTAGGAAATTTAAAACATTTCTGATAGTTATTAATATAGTTTCTGTCTTTTCTGCCCACAAATACAGCACCACTGTGTTAATTTGCTAATCCGACTTGGCTGCAAGTCGTGCAAAATGAGTCAGTAATTGTCAGCTTGGAAAATGAGAGGTAGAAGATGTGAAGTTGATCTGGTTGAGGTAAATGAACAATAAGAAGCGATAAACTCATGATCCTAACACTTTTATTAGTCAGATGATATTTACAATCTTTAATCTATGTTGTTGGACTGTTTGCCCACAGTTGATTTGCGCAACAACAAATATTTCATCCTTTACAATGACATAGTAATGTCCCATCATTTTGGTATGTCAAAGTGTTGTGTCTTTAACAGCTGATTAAGGGTTGTAGTAGGCCAGTTTTCTGTGGGCCATACTGCCACCTATTGTTTCCTCAGCTAACTTACAGCAGAGTTGTGATCAGCTTCTACCTCCCCTTTTATTTCTGTCTTTTGAAGCTGAATTAAATATGCATAATACAGGTAGTTTATCCAGATGAAATTTTTATTTCATCATGGTGGTCACTCTGTGCTCTCAGATGCATGTAGTTGTTCTGTATGTTGACTGGTACTGATTTCTATTGAGGAGGCAGTCTTGATCTCCAAAGAGAGGGTCTGTTGATTCAGAGGTTGTGTCATATGTTGTTTGATCCTCCAGACCCTATCATGCCCTGTTGCTGCTGGAAAGTGAGAAGGCACTGCTGAGCCAGCTTCCTCTGGACTGCTCGCCTGCGATGGTGCGCCTCATCAAGACCTGCTCAGCGGTGAAAAACCTGCAGCAGCTCGCCCAGGACGCTGACCTGGCCTTACTTCAGGTGCACAGCAGTCACACCACCTGCATCACAAATTGAAATTTGGAGCACTTTTTCATAATAAAAAAAAAAAAAATTCATAACTGCATACAATAATGAAGCTCATTCAGAGATCATAAATTAGTTTGGTGATTGTATTGTATTTTAAGACCTTTTTCGTTCAAATACAAAACACAAAAGCTATTGAAATTCATCAAATTTAAACATGTACCTGTGGGAGAGTCATAGACTATGGTTCTTTAATTGGAAAGATGTGAAATAAGGTGCAGAATGTGCAACAATGGTGATAAGTCTGAGATCTATTACTGTGTTGATACTGCCATCTAGTGGACAATATACATACATTCAAAGAGAATTGAAGAAAGTTCCCTTGTGTGGTTAAGTTATATACTTATTTTCCTTCAGCACACGGTTTCCACTTGTGAAGCTTTTTGCGGTTCAAATGCTCATGTTCAGATGCTATTATGTCACATCAATGACATTATTTACAAAATATTTTCCCCTCTCTCAGATCTTTCAAATTGCTGCCCACTTGGTTTACTGGGGCAAAGCAATCATCATCTACCCGCTGTGCGAGAACAACGTGTACATGCTGTCTCCTCATGCCAACATCTGCCTGTGAGTGTCTGTGATGTGTGTAAGCCAGTTGGCTGAACTGGTTACTGCACAGCTAATGAACCATTATTCTGCTGAGCACCCATCCATGCCTTTAATTCATATTCACTGGTCTCAAAACACGTATAAATTATCATTGAATTCAGATTTCCATAGCCTGCACTTGTTAAATCACCTCAGAATGTGACGCGTTATGAAAGAACTATTGGGCCACTGGCAGCACTTGTCATTTTCTTCTCTATGCACCAGACTTTAAACAGACTTTCCTTCACAACACAGTGGAAAATGAATTCAGAAGAGCTGTGCTAATGGAAAAGGTCTGTATTGTAGAGTAACCTGTGCCATCTCTCCCTGGATAGATACTCACCACTGGCTGAGCACTTTGCCCAGCAGTTTCCTGGTCATGATCTGCCCTCCATGTTAGCCAAGTTCTCGCTACCTGTCTCACTGGCCGAGTTCAGAAATCCCCTGGAAGCTCCTGCACAGGAGGTAGGATTATTGTAGCTGCTCATATACTGTGAAAAAAAAATCTGTAACATGTGACAAATAATTTAGTTATAATGTTACAACATGACTGTGAAAAAGTGAGACAATCCTACTGGTTTTTATTTTCTCATCATGTTTTTTCTTTAAGAAGAAGAAGAAAAAATCCTTTCCTCTAAATACACCTGAACAAAGTGAAATGACTTGGAAACTGTTGTAACAATGAAAGAATGTTCCTTGTTTGAAGAAGTGTTTTTACAGTTAAGAATAATTGACTGTGACAAAGACAGATATTTTGTACAAATTAAGAGCAAACAAATGTGAAATTACTGTTTCCCGGTAAATCCCTAGTATTTATAGGGCTATTACTATAAATTTGGACACTATTATAAGAGCAGGACCATCTGGTGATCATCTCTGACCCATCTTGTTTTGGCAGAGCTGTTTGAGCATTGGGGATGAATTATAAATGGCAAAGGGACATCAGCTGCAGCATCTGCAGCCTCCATTTTTTATGAGCGCAAGATCAGAGCCATGGCTCTTTCTTGTTGCTCTATTTTGAGCTTGTATGTCACCCACAGCTGAACATATTTGACCTGGTTAGGGACATGAGCAGCTCGCAGTTTCACTTGTTCAATATTTATGCTTTGCTCAGCTGTAATGCATTTGCTGCTCTGCTCTTGACCAGGCCCAGCTGATCCAGATGGTGGTGTGGATGCTCCAGCGCCGCCTGCTGATCCAACTGCACACTTATGTTTGCCTGTTGGTACCGCCTGGCGAGGATGACCCTGGGCTGAGGGATGAAGATCCTCCACTGGCCGCCAGAGTAGGAGGCCGCAGTCTCAGCACCCCAAGTGCTCTCAGCTTCGGTTCCCCAAGTATGTCCTCGCTCAGCTCACCTGTCTGCCTCTGCTCTTACAGTTGTAACAAGTAATATATAATCTTTTCCAATCCGTCTGCTCCCTGTGCGTAGCCAGCAGTGACGACATGACCCTCACCAGTCCCAGCATGGACAACTCCAGTGCGGAGCTGCTGCCTGGTGGAGACTCTCCACTCAACAAGAGGATGACAGAGACGCTGCTCGCCAGTCTGTCAGAGCACGAGCGGCAGGTTATTCTTAACATCCCTGCTGCACAAAATCCCGAGGATCTGCGAATGTTTGCCAGGTAATTAAACCTGCCTCTAACACACAAACGTTCTGTGTTTTTTTTGTTTTGCTTGTGCATCAAACGTTTCTAAACTCTGTTGCTCTGTGCTTTCAGGCAGTTAGATTAACAGATGGGATATGTTTTAGTGAGGATCCAGTGACTCATTTCTGTTGTGAATCACTTCTACGTCTCTAAGGAAATAAGATGATAACTGTGCAATGGTTTGGAAAATGAAAGTTATTTTAATTGCATTCACAGAATATTGAGAAATTTAATTGGAACTGTTGGCTGGAGGGTGCAGATAATTTGCTCGCTGTTAGCGGAGAATATATCGAAAATAAAATGTGTCTAGAAATCGCACCAATTATAGAATCAGCGAATTATAGAAGCAATGAAAAATGTCATCAAAGGTGTGAAAGTCCTGTCCCATGGTTGATTTACATGGCTAATGATCAAATTAAACTGTAGCTCTCAACCTATTTTTCTGCCTGTTATGTTGACTTCTTTCAGGCTGCTGCATTATTTCCGGGGGCATCACCACCTGGAAGAGATTATGTACAATGAGAACATGAGGCGCTCGCAGCTCAAGACGCTGTTTGACAAGTTCCGCAGTGTCCTTGTGGTGACCAACCATGAGGATCCCATTATTTCAATCTTTCAGTCACCCATGGAGTAGCGGCACAGGGACGTTATCAGGTCTCACCAACTAGAAAAAGATGTCGGTTTGAGAGCAGTTAATAGCCTGCTGTGCTCACGGCTAAATGCTTCTGCTCAACAATTTTGTTTTTAAAATGAACTGACACAACGATTGCATCAATGTGTGCAGATTTACAAAGTGTAAAAAGTGTTTTTCCTTTATGAGCCAAATGTTTGTTTACAATATTAAATTATTTTGTACATACCAGAAAACACCTCAAGTGTTCATTGTGGATATTGGAAAGATTGGTGTCGGTTTAAACTTCATCATCCCCCTATTCCAGATGTGTCAGATCATCTGCACTGACCACAGAGGGGCACACGGAGTAATGATCATTCCAGACCACCAGCTACCTCTTCTCAGGAATCCCAGAGGTGGCGAGAAGAGAAAGACGGCAAGAAAGGGAAGACTCTAAACATCAGACAGGGCTGTTTTTTGCTTTGAGGGAAGCGGAGCGTTCCAAACATCTGTGAAATCACTGAGTCACTGACGAGAATTTCCCAAGTTTGAATGTTTATTAAAAAACAGATGGAAGACCTGAACAAAAGAGACTTGTGAGCTTCAGAACAGATATTTTTATAGGCACTGATAAACTGAGGCTTACTCTTAGTGCCTTAAGTTCTAATCGATTATTTTCCAGTACAGGTTTGCATCAATACCATAAATAGACTTTGGGGAAATAATAAAATGGATGAGAAACATTTTGTAAAATCTGTGCAGATTATAAATTAGACTCAACCAGTCTTGGAGGTTATTCTAATGTCATGACTTTCTAAGAGCCACAAAATTATAAAAAATGTAATGGAATTATTAATTTAATACGTGGAAGATGTACTGTCTTCTTAAGTTTTTATTTTGTGTAAATGGTGAAGTCCACAATGGGAACAGATGGCAGAGTAGTTTGAGGAATATTCCTGTTAAGTCCTTTCGACATGTCCCGTGTCAGCCTGCACATCTGAAGCGTTCATTACATTTCCAGACTGAGACTGTCTTTCTGCCTCTTTATTCACTACACTAACACAGGGGTGCCCACGAAGATAAAACCTCCACGGCTTCTTGGCCCATTCGCCATGGGACTCGATTCCAACGCGTGGTGCTGATACTATATCGCAGAGTTCTGCTGGATTTGTGTTGGGGTCCTTCTCCAGCCACACCTCTGGGTCTGAGGCCAGGTCTTGACGGTCAAAACAGCGAGGTATATTTAGAGCCTGGCACAGCTTGGAAGGCCCGTTGCAGAGCTCTTTGTCCTTAAGTTGTCGGGCTCCCTCTCTGCGTCTGGCTGCCCTCAGCTGCCTCATGACAGGCTGACCCTGCAGGGGCTCAAGGGAGCGCAGCAGCACGGCAGCACCCTCCCCTGTGAAAAACAGCACACAATATGCATCAATCAGCAAGGCTCCACTCCGTCTCCTTCCTTTTGCCCTTTACACACTGATGATAGAAAACAAACTGCTGTCATATTAATGATAAAAACTTAAAAGAGGGAACATTAAACCAGAATTAGGTTTCATAACATGTTTTTATGTGTGCATGCATCAGTAAGCTGTCATTATGCATTATGGGCAATGCTTTTTAAAAATGTTTTACCTTCACTAGACACGTTCATACAGAGGTAGATGCCATAGATTGGATACACATAGATAGTGCCTGGCTTCATGAACATGGCCATGTTCCTCTCTGTGCGTTTGCCTCCTGCTGAGTGTGAAGCTCTGTCCTCCCCTCCCAGGTAAGCCTCAGTCTCCACTATTCTCCCTCGCAGCTCAGTACCATCTGCACACCTGCGGACCAGCACCTGCAGGGACAAGGAGCAATACATTGTGTTTTATTGTGCTTAGTCAATTAATTAGTCAATGAACAGAAGACTACTTGGCAACAATTTCGACAATCCATTACTGCAAAAATGATGCTCTGTGATGGCAAATTGAATATCTTTTGATTATGGACTGATCTTACAAAAACACAAAAAAAATCATTGCTTGTCATTCCTATTTCTGATCTGGATCCTGTATTGTGGTCTTGGTTTTTGCAACACCATTCAGTTTATGGTAAGGTTGTAGTGACAGTAGTCATGTTAAATTCAAGAAGAAACTGAACTGACATGTTACTTGATGAAGCAGCTGCACTAAATATAAAGTACCTTCACGTTCAACAGTGTCGTTTTCTCAAGTCTTTGTAACAACCAGTAACTTTAATAGTTTCAAAACCTTTGAGCTGCACTGACACAAACATTATTACAATTGTATCCTCTACAGAGCATTACAGTTTTCAGAAATAAAACTAAATGGATGTAAAACAAGAAAGGGGAGACCTTGCCGAGGAACGCTTTCGCCAAAGTGATGCAAGGTTGGTTGAAAAAGTCCTGTCCCAGTCTGTGCTGCAGGTCAGTCTTGGTGAAATAATGGCTTCGCTCTGTCTCAGCACCTGGGACATTTTGTTCACACTGAACGGGCTTCTTCAACTCGGCAGGTGAAACCTTCAGTTTCACATCCGTAGTGTGGTTTTTAAGTTTATTTACTTGTTCAGGTGTTGCCGCTGCTACTGCCGTTGCTAGCATCTTTCTTTTTCTCCCTGCCATAGCGTTATCGAAAATCACTTTCACCACGGCGTTGCCGTCACTTTGTAAACTTAGCAACACATTTATGTCGTTTTAAATAATTTACTTCATTATTTATGTGAGTGCTGCAGCAGTTAGCCCAGGTTACTAGCACACAGGAAGTAAATGACTGTTTTGGATCTCTTAAAGGAACCGCGCACCCTTTTCCTGCAGGATTTCATATCCTGCAGAAAAGGGGGTTTGACTCTTTGACTATTGATTATTTTACAATAAAGTGTTTCCTGTTAAGATTTTCTCTCCATTCAGTAAGAGGGAAGGTCCATGTAATCTATTTTTTCCTTCCACTAAATTCTCAATCATGACTTTGCAGTCCAACGTTTTCTTCCTGCTGCACATAACAACTGAATTTGCTGAGAGGTAAAACCTCCCCAAACAGTGGCCTTTTCCTGCTGCTCTCTTATCTTTTCAGCCTCGTTTGAAAACAGTCAACTCTAATAAGAAGTTATAAATAGAGCCGGTGTGTTCATTCCTGCCTGTGCCCAGGAAGTGGATGGCGCCAGTTTAGCCCCAGGCACTGTGGGTACATGTGGCTTTCTGGAAGACTTAACAGTGTGTGACATGGTTGTGTCACAGCTTATTATTTCATCAAGGAAGTACAAGTTTGCTGAGCTGTTGTTTGGAAGCTCTGTGCTGAACCTAAAGCTCATGACTGCATGCATTGATTGATATAAGAATGGATGCATAGGCTGATAGATGAATGAGTAAATGAGAGTCCTTCTTCACAGCCGAGGGCTTCTCTTGTGATGATCAGGAGTCTTTTTTTTCTGCCTGCTCGACTCAGGTTTGAGACTATTTTTCTCCAGATCCTCCAAACCCTGTCTTAAATCTGGGAAGCCTTTGTGCTTTGTCTTCTCCTGCAGTTTGATTCGTGCTTTGGCGCTGCAGCTTTTTATTCACCTCCGCTGCTATAAACTTATCTGAAAGAAGCACGTTGTTCATGATTTGATTCATTTCACTAACAAAAAGGTTGCACACAGAGGAAACAGTGGTTTTCAGAGTACGCAACATAACCTACATGAGAGTCCACAAGACTACACAAGAGCTTAGTCTGTGGCTTGTGTGGATTCATAGCTTTTGTATTTACTTTTGTATTGATTTAAATTACATTGTATGTGCCAAATACTTAATATTTTATACAACATAAAATGTATGTATTCGAAATGCCATGTAAGTGCCATAAAAACTCCTAGTTCAAATATTTGCCTAGCTAGTCGTTAGATGTCATTGCACCTATTCTGTGCTGTCTATTATCACCACCTTTTGTATTATCACTGAATTCCTGAAACATTTTATTTTGATTTCCAGGATCGTTTTAATGCTCATAATTCTCTACTGTGGCATCAAAACGGTTGCATTTCTAATGGAAACACATGACAAAAAGTGGTGCAGGAGTTATGGACACAGAGTCCTGGACTGATTTATTGAGCCAGGATAAGAGCCAGACAGAAATCTGCTGAGCATGTTCAGCAGAAGAGTCCTGGCATGGGCTGTTGACTTTGCCGTGGCTGGTGGACTGGTGAAGGCCTTTGTTTGCTTTGACTGTGTTTCCACTGCCGGTCAGCGGTGACGATGAGGTCCGGGCCGGGCAGTTTTCATTGTTGCTGCCACTGATAATCTTAGCCGCCACAGCTTGGCTGTAATGTTGCATTCTGGATTGCTTTCAATTCCAGCAGCCACCTCAGCGATAGTGACGCTGAGCAGGGACGCCAAAGACTCATCTGTGTGTGCAGATGGACGAGCACGATGCAGGCAGACTGAAAATATCTTACTACACCATGAGTCAGAGAATCCTATGAAGAATAATATCCTCTTAGCGTACAGTGTTTAGGAAGGAAGTAACTCCTCATATTTGTCTGTGAGGTTATGATTGTTTCTGATAAGGTTTAAGAATATACACAGTCAATTGTTTCGCTTTGTTTTAACTCCAACGTTATATCTGTAAATATATATTCATGTACCATATATAGTTTCACTACAGCGACAGACTGGCACTGCTATCTTTGGACTATATCTGGCTGAATAAAAATATTATATCAAACACATGACTAAAATGAACCGACCAAAAATAATGTCACTATTTTGTCCTGCTGTGTTTATGATATCTGATCTGAATGGCAGGTCCATCAGTGCAGTGCTCACACAGACACACTGACTGTTTTAGAAAATTAAAATGCCTTCCCTGAGTGAATTGGCATTTTGAAAAAAGTGTCAAAATTGTATTGAATTGTTTCAAGCTTTCTTTGTTGACCATTACTTGATGATTGATTGGTAACAAATATTACAAGAGTGACACACATGACAGATAATTATAACTGTGAGAGACTTAATGCTGCATCTCTTTTCTATGAGAGTCATGATTTAAAATAAGGACCCCCCTGATGTTTCTTGTTGTAAATACGCTCAGAAATAGATGAAGGGATAGGGTTTAGATAACCTCTTGTCCTATACTTGCTTACATGACATCATCATGTTAATAACAGATTTTAGGATTGGAAATCCTTATTCCAGTACAAGGTGTGGAACTAAACATTACAACTGTCATGTGTTAGTCTAAATGGTCTTTCAGAGGCCTTTTCACCGTGAATTGCAGCTTACTCAGTGGTTTTTCTTTATCTTGTATCATTTTCTTCTTTTATCTTTTCTCTCCTTTTATCAATTTCTTCCATGGACTGTAAGTCTGAAAAAAGCAGAAAGATCAGCTTTCAGATGCTGCTGCTCTCGATTCAGCTGCTCAGTATCGGCTTTCCGATAAACCCCCTCCGGTTGCACCTTTAACTGCGATCATTCTCTGAAACAACAGAAGTTTCTTTCTTACCAGGCCAATTAGTGGGAGAAAAGTGGTAGTTCATCTGTATCCTCAGTGTTGGATGGGATTAATTATTAATCGATGAGAATTAATGATTCATGAGTCTCTCTTCTTGTTTGCTGCGGAGGTGTGGTGTGTGTGTGTGTGTGTGTGTGTGTGTGTGTGTGTGTGTGTGTGTGTGTGTGTGTGTGTGTGTGTGTGTGTGTGTGTGTGTGTGTGTGTGTGTGTGTGTGTGTGTGTGTGTGTGTGTGTGCTGAACAGGTGGCTGGATTCTCACTGGGAGGGGGAAGCAGGGGGATTACTTCACATGAGACCCAGTTCACACACCTGCACAGCAGAGACCATGCTCCTGGAGAAACTGAGGTTTTCTTTTTTCACAGCTGGGATCTCATGCCCGCAGTTTTTACCAGAACCACTGGTGTGTCAACACAGGTTACTGTAAGTATGTGCATACACCACTGGGGATTTCAAAGGTTTTCCTTTTGTTTATCTAGACCACATATATGCTTTTGTTCTGTTTGTTCTGCATTATGGAAAATTAGAGATGCATTAGTGGAGCTGTGGGTGGGGTTCACAGAGTTTGGTCTCTGACACTTGAGGAAAAACTCTACAGGATCGACTTTTTAAACCTAAATAAAACCCAAAGTAGTTTTTCATATTAGAGAAGTTTCAAAACATAAATGAGATAGTCAATGACAGTTTGAGGGCTGTTTTAGTAACTAATTAAAAGACAAAAACTCAGTGTTCCAGCTGTCTGGTGTATTGACTGAGCCTGCACTAAGACCTCCTGACCTCCCCCCTGACCTTTCTCTGTGATAACGGTTGCCTTGTCTCAGCTCACACCTGTAGCTCTCAGAGGGAACAACAGTTGAGTCAGGCAGGCTGGGAAAGGAAAGAGGATTTTACTGGCTTTATCACAAAAACAAGGGAGTATAAATCTGCTAAACACACGACCACACAGCGAAATCCTCTTTGTGCCATCTTTGATTTCTTTAACAGCCTCCTTCTGAGGAGCAAAGGTTGCCTTTGGGACTGTGGATTAAAATGTGTTTCCTTTAGCTCTCACTTGCCATTAATACTAACAGCAAACACTGACATTTTTTTGTTGTAACAAAATCAATCAACCCAGAAAACCACCTTGAAAGTTACATGCTTGTAAAACAGTGTTTGGCCTCTTTTGTAGATGTGGTAAATCATGTCATCCATGTACGAGCAAAAAAAAAAAAAAAAACCTCTGTGGTCTTAACCCAGAAATGATGGTCTCCCCTCCACTTCTCCGCTTGGTTGAAGGAAGAGGAAATCGTTTATGGGCCGTCTGACGGTGTCCTTTCGGTTAAACATTACCCTTGTACTCAACCCTTTTATCTGCGTCTGATTGATGGGGCATCAGGGAGCCTTGAGTGCTCCTACAGGTCCTGCGTCGCTTCCTAATTGCTGCCTTTGCCTCAGCTTCAACCCTCCTCAGTCCCAGAGGAAAGCTCACCATTAATTACTGTGACTTCATGGTGTATCAATCAGGGATTCCCGGCAGGCCGCTAAACAGTCTTTACATACCCGAGTACACGTAAAAGAGTTGATGAAGTCCAATAAACTCATTCCTGTGGTGGAAATACTATCTGTTGCCTAATTTAGGAGCATGTCTCTGATTCAGCTTGATTTGCTGTGTGGCTATCAGTCATGTTGGCAGGGACGAGACCCATGGGTGCAGGACAGAGAGAGGAGGCTCGAGCTGAGAGGAAGCTCTAACTTTTCATACTGTGAACTAACATAAAAGACTAAAGTTGTGAGACCCGTCTGCTGTCTGTCTGCTGTATGTTTTTAGTTTGGCCACATTTGAACTGATTAAATTCAGTCTTGACGCAGTAATTGGTTAAAAATGATTCTTGCAACAGATTTCTCTCGTGGGAGGAAGGCTGCGGTTGGCTTTTAGCTGTGGAGGAGCTGAGGAGGAGGTGTTCATAATATATATATTTTTTTAAACGTACTTTAGACATTTATTATATTTCCTGCAGCCAGAAACATAGGCATGGAAGTTTGTTGACTTCAGCTGAATATATCTTAAGTAAAAGTACTGCTTCAGTGATTTTTTTTTTTTTGTTGCATTTTTTCCAGTTGAAATTGTGGCAAACAAATGTACAGCAAATGTAAAGTTGCTGATCACGCTGAGCTCCAGAAAATTACAAAAACATTGGAGGACAGTTACTACCACATTGTGCATAAACACAGTTTCGAGGTACTTGTACTTTATACTTCTATTTCACGACATTACAGAGAGAAATATTAATAGAAATATTTTCCATTTCACTTCACTACTTTGTTTGACAGCTGTAGTTACTTTGTAGATCAAGATTTTACATACAAAACACTGATCAGATCATAAAATATGAATTATTGTTACAGATTAAACTGCTCATAATGAGGAGTAATGAACTGTATAATGAGTCATTTTAGTTTTGATACTTAGAGAATATTTCGCTGTTAACACTTTAGTACTCTAATAGTAAAATTTGGATTCTTTTTTTTTACCTTTAGTGGAGTATTTCTTATAGTATATTATTGTTACTTTCACTCAAGTAAAGGATGTAAATCCTTTATTCACCATTGGCAAATCTATTGTATTGACCTGTAGTTCCAGGAGATCTGTAGATCTACCAGTCAGCCACTCGTATGATCTCTTGTTCTGCAAACACAAACAAATCATCTGCTCTGTCAGCATGAAAATGAGACTATATTATGTCTTCCTTCAGTTTAATAGCAGAAAGGCACTGGCTGCCACACTCAGTGGAGTGTGTCTTAATCGAGAAGCACATCAAAGCAACCATGAAGGAGACTTTTCCAGGAACCTGAGCCTCTTGTGTCCTGAGACCCCATCAGAGAAAACGCTGCGCACACGGTGCCCCTTGTCAGCACATCAGAAACTTTCTGCTTCCTAACATCCATCTCTCTCCTGGAGAATACTCCCAGGTGGATCTGAGCTTTCACTGAAACTATGAAGGAATGCACAGTAATGGTCTTTTCATTAGATGGAGCAGCAGCATGTATTACCTGATGCAGTAGTGGAGCTCCATTTTCTCTAATGAAAATTAGTAGTTTTTATGTTGTTTTGTACAGAATAAACAAAACAAGAGGCAGCAGTGAAAGCAGATGTGTAGCATTCAGGATTAGTTTAATAGGCCTCAGTCAGCCATATTAACATCAGCAGACCCAAACCCCAGACTTATATAACACTGACTGCTCATTGATTTGAAGAAAACTGGTGGCTTTTATATAAAAGTTAA
Source organism: Seriola aureovittata (assembly GCF_021018895.1). Taxonomy (NCBI): domain Eukaryota; kingdom Metazoa; phylum Chordata; class Actinopteri; order Carangiformes; family Carangidae; genus Seriola; species Seriola aureovittata. Next base: position 8,713,148 of record NC_079380.1, read on the forward strand.
TAGACAATCAGTTTCTTCACTGGCTCAGTAAAAAGCAGGACAGTGTAATTCTACTGACATGCAGTGAGAGCACAGGGCTCAAGGGCGGTGTCTCTACAAGTCATTAATATCATGCCATGTTATGATTATCATGTGGCAACATTACATGGTTTCTCCAAATGACCAAAAGAAGAAAAAAAAAAAAAAGGAAAAATGGTAATGGTAAAATGGTTTATGTGATGTATTTGTAATACTCCTTTGACTCATGAAGACTTATTTATTTGAGTGTCAGACTCAGGTATGGCTTGCTGAAATATGATTTTGAGACATTTCAGATTATGATGCTCATTAGTCATCAGACAAACCCAGACTGGAATTTAAGGAGTAAAGTCCAGAGTAAACTTATTTCCGTGAGAAGATGCAGATGGGTGGAGGAGGATTGTCAGAGCTCTGGTCACCTCTGAATCTTGAAGTCAATTTTTTTTGTGGTCAGTGTGTCAATCCATATTAACTAATGAAATAGGTCCCTGCTGATAACAGTAGAAGCCATGACTCAAGCTGCAGATGGCAGAGACCAAATTAAAACCATGAGAATTTACAAGTGATATGACCAATCTAGTTTGTTTTTACAAATCTAATAGTCAAGTTGAAGTTGATAAGCTCATGGAAACAACTTCATTAAAGGTAAATTATTTATAGCCTGTATTTTTTTTTTTCTTTGACAGTGATTTTTACATTATGGTGTCACACAGTGTTAAAATGAAATCATCCACACAGTGAAGTAAACTGTAAAATGAGCTGTGTTTCCTCGTATTCCTTCCATTTTAAATGTCATAATTATTACATCGTTATTATTACCATTATTATTACCATTATAAAATTAACATTGAACATGTCATTTCCCCACAGAGAGCTTCACATTATGTGTCACTGTAGGAGTAGACAGAGAGCGGTGAACCCCGGTTTCCGTCCCGGACCCCACTCTGGTTGAGGATATCGCTTAGTCACCGCCGTTAACCGGGAGAAGCAGCGCCTCCCTGTGTACGTACCGATTGGCTGGTGATCTTGACGGGTTTGCCTTCTCCACAGACCGTCTCCAGTCCAGGGCGGGGCTGACTCTCCACCAAACTGAATTAGGCTACAACCGGCAGAGGAAAACTTACCCCGGGTAGCTCCATGGAGCAGTGTGGGAATGCTCTGTCCGTAGGTGGGAAGCAGAGAACCGGACGGCAGCCACATTTCGGCCACACCATCCTGGACTGCCTCGGCTGCTCGCGTGCTCAAGAGTGACCAGATTTCATAGCACGGCACCGGGCTTGGCTTAGAAACATCTGCGGGGTGGAAAAAGAAGCGCGTTTATTCCTGCGCCGCTGTCAGGATGATGTGACAAATCACTCATCTGCTGCTTTGGGGAAAACATCTGTGAAACCGGATTTTTTTTTTTTTTTCACTGCTGGAGATCATCTGAGCTGGTTGTTATAAGGGTAAGTTATGTCATTATTCCGTGACTGTCTCCTGTGGTCGCCCATACGGAAGGCGGCAGCCGGGGGAAGCGCTCACGCGTCGTGATCGAGGAGGATAAACGAGCTTATACTATTCGACTGAATTACGGGTCAATTGGTGGAAACAGCAGCCCTTCAGATGCGGGGTGAACTTAGACAGCAGAGCATCATTTAGGTAACAGGGTGCCGTGCCATTTGCGCTGCATGTAGAGTTCTCATAGTCGAAGTGGGCTATTTAAAATGCTCAGAATTGGATCTACCTTTAGGCCCAATCACCTTTTTAAAAAGTGTGAAATACCCTTCACATTCAAAGGGTGTTGAAGTGGAATTAATGATGTGTGAAATGAGCGTTGTGTTCAATAACAGACACAGTCTGATAAGCTAAATTACTTTTCTATTTTTTTTTTTAAACTTAAACTTGGCCAAATTCAGGAGAGATTACTTTTAATTAGAGCCAGAGGTCTGATGGAGGACAGCTCTGACTAATTGCAGTTTTTTTAGATGAAGGAATGCACCTAAATGACTATGCTGCTGAATAGTCTTGCAACATTTCACGCTTTCAGTCACACCATGATCTCAGTCATCCTCCTCTTCCTCCTCTTCTTCCTGCTCCCTCCTCCCCCTGGTCATCATCAGCATCACTATTATCCTCATCAGTTGTGAATGTTTTTGCCAGTGGCTGTGACAATTAATCACCATGGTACATTACATTTTTTTTACAACACAGATGACCACATGAGTGCAGAGCACAAAGCATGTGCTTCTCATATCATCTCACTGCATTTGGCCGCTTTCAAACCGAAAGTGTCATTTCTCCATCAGACCTTTGTTTTCTTCTGGATTGTGGTTTTCATGAGGCGTTGACACTCTGTGACTCAAAGTGACTCATGGTTTCACTCACAAAAGGCCACAAATTCCACAAAATCGTCACGCGCGGAGAGGCCACCTGAATGTCTTGATGTCACTCATGAGAAGTTGAAAGCTCCAGGAGAGCAGCCCACGTATGAACAAACTTCAGTCTTGTTGACATCGGAAAGGTTACGCGCTAGAGTGTCCTACAATACCTGGGTAGACTGAAGTGAAACCGTAGCCGTACTGTATTAGAAACTGCTGAGTTATTTTGGCAGACAGGACATAGGAGCACATGGCCTGGTTTGTGTGCCCAGTGTTCCTGAAACCTTATCACATGGAGGGAGGGGGATCATGGCTCAGGGTGATGTAATCACACCGATAAAGCAGGGCCCTGATGTGTGATAGTGGCAGTCATGTTCATCCTCTGTATCTGCTCCAACTGGACCCCGGAGAGAATATTCCCAATGTGTGTGTGTGTGTGAATGTATGTATGTGTGTTTGGATGTTTATGTGGGTGCATGTGGGTACATGATACTTGGAGGGAACTGGGAGTAGCTCTGCTGAGGCAGGTGTACCATCCAGGCCGGCCTGTGTTGACTGGCTGGTATGTGAGTTTTGCAGGGGGCTGCTGAGGGGGCCACACTGTAGTCATGCCTGCATGACTCATGGCGCGGTATCTGTCTGTCTGTCAGTCTGGCCAAGTGCATAGTCCTGTGCAACTGCCTCATGGTGTTGCCTTCAAAAGAGCTACAGGGCAGGTTCTTACACTGGTTATGTGGTTATGTTATCAACATTCAATTTCTGGAATTTGTCACCAGATTTCCTTCCATACACCTCAAAGCGTGCAGCTCTTTGCAATAGCACCATTGTGATATTTTACATATGTGGTCTAATTGCTTCAAGATGATGTACCTTCAAGCCGGCCACAGTTGTTAAGCCCAGAATGGGTGCTCTTTGTAGATTTGATGCCCTGCTGATGCAATGACGCAGTCTTCAAATACAAAGCCGCCATAGATTTCCTGGAAGAATCCCTCCGAAATGTGAAATGTGCCTTCTTCCCGAACACGGGTGTACTCTCTGTGTGATTGTTGGTCATTTTCTCCAGTGTCTGGACAGAGTTCTGTCTGCATTCAGATGAAATGAGCGTCACGGGGCTGAACTGTTCCATGTGTGCTGAGCACATGCTTCTCTAAATAACCTCAGGCTGTTACATCAACAAACACATCTGTATCACGAGTCGAAAATTTGTTCACTTGAAAATCCTGAAGTTTACATTCATTACTGAACAGGTAGAACCTTGTTCTGATTAAAGGAGTAATACTAAATACAGTGTCGTAAGGTATAACACACTGTAGTAGCTGCTGTTAAGTCATGCTGCCTTCATCTGTAATTTTTAAAAGAACATTTATTTCCCAGGAGTCCACTGTATGGTATAAGTATATTGGTATCTATCATTTAGGATTTCACATTTTCACATTCTGGACCATGAACTCTCACATAATTTTCCCTTAAGCTACTTTTAATATCGTCTACATATTCCAGCTCTTCGCTAAGCCTATATGAATCTTACTTTGAGCAAATATTAAAACACAAGACACCATTTTTTTTTATGCTTACACCATTACACCACAGGGGATCATTAAGTTTTGTGTCTTATTTTATAGTCCCTTTGCCAAAATTCAGCTTAAGATCTATGGTCTCTTTGGAAACTTTAGGATCTTGGCTGGATTTAAAATATATTTCTGTGGGTCATCATACTCTCCCTGTGATTGATTGAGGAGTTTAACATTGCACAGAGTTTGCAAAAGCTCAATGACTTGAAGTGTTATAGAGCGGAATTACATATCTTACGGAGACTGTCATGTATCAGTCATCACAGCCAGCATCTGCTATGTGTGGAAACTACCACAGTCACGTTTGTCTTGAGGGTTGATTTGCTAATGTGAGGCACGGCAGCGGTGTCTGGAGAGGTCAAACATGTTGACCGACTTGTTCTGCTACTTTAGAGACAATGCGCATGCTTTGCTGCCAAATGTATTGGTTGTAACTGTTCCCACAACTGAGCTCAAGCAGACATTAGCTTAAAGAAGCATGTCAGGTATGGTTTTGCAGGGGACTGATGGTGAGGGAGCCCACAGGCAGCGTTTGATTTAGTCCCCGCTGGGGCTCGCTCAGCTCGTACCTTGGTGACTTTGATGTTGTTACGGTTTTGACTACGTTGTCGGGAGCGGGAACTGTGATTTTTCTCACATGTCAAATAATGTGGTATTTGTGGAAAAAGAGAAACTGTGTTGTGTCTCTAGTGTCTGTCGTGCATATGTGATAAGGAATGCAAGCAGATACATTCTGCCTTTTCAGTGGAGGGAAAAAACAAAACGAGTATTTGGTTGTGGGTCATTGCTTTTGATTACACAGGAAGTGTGTTGTTTGCTTGTACAGACTATCATTTTATGAAGTACAGTACACTGGCTGTCGCGCGGTACCAGAGTACTTCCCCTGTTGATGGCTTGGTTGTGTGATTCACAGCTGTTGCGTCCAATTGTTCCCATCCCATGACATCGTGGTGGTGGCATGATGCAGCGGCAGCCATGTTGGTGAAGTCAGTTGTGATGTAATGTTGTAATGCAGCAGCAGGGCTATTTCAGGTCTACCTCTGAGCCTCCAAGGCCTTCGTCTGACAGCGTGCCACCCTGGCCTTCTCTCAGTCAGCACCTCATCTGTCATGAGCCAGACAGCCATAGTTGAATCGGCATTCACAGAATGTACTAGAAAACCTTTGATGCCCAGGTTTGGGGAAAAGTGGGACATGTGACTAATTTGAAAATACAGGTTACTATGAATTGTTTTCACAGCTCTTTGGCTGAAGCCAACATTAGGCTGTAGCCGAGATGCAAACATCTAATTTGGGGTTGGTAGTTAGAGGGTGTCTTTGGTCCCGTAGCTTGTGTTCTCACTGACACGGTGTCTGAGGCTGGTTAACCTCGGGGCAAATTCTCAGAGCTGTGGGAATGCTGTGTGTTTTTTCCCAGAAGACCATCAGAGCTTTATAGACAAGCAGCAATGGCTCCTTGAACTTTGATCTTCCTCTCTGAGTGTGAAGAGCTCTCAGAGGGCGTGTCTGCAGATAACCTAATACATATCTTTCTTTATCTGGTGCCTCAAGACAGAAATGTGCATGTTAAGTTGCAAACTTGCATACTATTAATTGAGTGAAATCCCTTGACAGAGAATTTGGTTGGAAAGCTCTCACAGGGATTGCTTTACAGCAGCAAAACTTGATGGACAACTTGTGGAAAGTTAAAACAGTCTCATTGTTTGAAAAGCACTTCAGCGTGAGCAGATGACTGTTGTTTGACCACTTTCTGACTAACCATTGTAGAGAGGCCGTCCTAAATGATGAACAGAGTTGTAAGTTACAACATATAAACCTTTTCTAGACTTTGCTTTGTTAGAAAGAGACCAGAATACTGAATATAACTGAAAAGACATCCACAGTATTTTATGCCTTTTTTTTGTGCGCGTTGCTAATCCACATGGGAGACTAGTGTAATGGGTGCGCCACGGGCCTCAGCTGCTTTAATAACAGCACTGTGTAGCGTCTGTTTACTTTTTCTCAGATCATTGTCAAGCCAGAGGACTAGCTCAAGGAACACTCTGAGTGATACAGTATCCCAGCACTGTTACAGCGTCAATGATAGTGCACTTTTAAATAGGATGCCACCACCCCAAACACCCACCCCCCACCCCCCCACCCCTTTCTATCTTTGGCACAGTCAGCCGTCATACCCAGAGGCTGTGAATCCTCATTGTGTACCAGACTGCTAAACTCAAGTTGACTGCACCCTGAATGGAACTGTATACACACACACACACATACACACACACACACACACACACACACACACACACACACACACACACACACACACACACACACACACACACACAGAGTTATATCTGGACAGTTTCAACTATCCTACCAACGTCACATACCATGCACCAAACTCACTCCAGCAGCTTTCCCAGAAATGAGGGTGTGTTTTGGACTCCTGTGACTTGTCTTTTACTGGCTTTTTTCGGAAGAGGTGGATCTTAGTGAGTGTGAATGCTCCTTTGTTTTTACTGAACTTGAACCATTTAAGTTTCGAAATACACCACTGCTGAGGGGTCACCTAAATATGCCAGCAGTGCATCTTTTTTTGACTGTTAAGTTGTGGCTGTTTTACACAAATAGATTCCAGTTAATCTGATGGGCTGTGTGCAATGTTTGTCAGTCAGATTGACTGAAGTGGCATTAAGCCAGGCACCGTTGGCATATTTGAACAAGTACCTGTCCCTGTAACTCTCAACTCTCCTTTTCTGCTGCCTCTGCCTCTCTTCACGCTCGTGCCAACTTTCCCTTGCATTTGCCAGCTGAGAGGGCTCGTAATGCCTCGTGCCAGGGAAAATGATGTAAAGCCTCTCATTTATGGTGCCCAGTTGATCACGCCCAGTTATAGTGAAGGCATCATGCTCCAAGCCTAATATGCGGTGAAGCATATTCACTCAGAAGCAGGCAAAAACAAACACGAAGAGTAATGCAAATCAGTAGTAATTTATTCCTGGTGCCTTTCACGATTTGTACTCCCACTCTGGGACACAACAATTTATGTTTTTAGTTTCACTTCTCTCATCTTGTCTGAATCAGACATTCTGTCTCCTCACCAATATTATATTTCCTGATCATTTCTTGCTCCTCCGTGACAATATTTGCCTGGGTCAAGCAGAGTAGGGAAGCGTCCCTACGACTGTGCTCTGTCACAAGGGGGAAAAAGTGACTTTATTTCCAAAGACAAAGAGTCTGTGTGTTTTCTTCAGTTACATCAGGAGTCAAGAGGCCTCCCCCTCACTGGGCCTGGGACTGTCCCAGTGGACCTGCCCCAGCCTTCCCAGTTTTCCTGTGCCTTTGTTGGGAGTTTTCCACAGATCTCTTGGCCCAGCTGCATGGCTTCATTCTTCCTTCTTCCTGCCCCTTTATCCTCACTTTTACACCTCCCTGATCGCAGCTCAGAGACCCTGGCTTCATGGGTGTTCCCTTGGGTAAACCCCCCCCTTCACTTCCTCAGAGTAGCCTGTATCAGAATAATCTATATTATTAGCTGGTAAATACATGAGGTGATCCTATCTGTAGCGAAATGCAGTTGCGGATGGAGAGTTAGAGAACTAAAAATCTTGGAAATAGATTTTATGTTCCTTGATCACTGCTCTGTTTTGTAGCTGACCTGGGACAAAATTCTTTTGTGCGCTCTGCAAATAACATCCTGAATGATACGAATGCTGTGGTCCACACAATCTGGTGTTATCCTCTTCACGCTGACAGCACTTTGGCAGAAGATACACAGAAGGGGTTAGTTTTGGGTTAAAGGAGCTATTTGTAAGGTTTGCTATTGCTACATCACAGGTGTTATCATAAACTGTCGTTTACTTACCGGTCTAGAACAGTATCAAACTTCATTCCTGTCTCCAGTGGTGGAAAGTAACGCCAAGTGTTAAGTGCTTCTATTTCTATCACGTCTTTTCTTCTACTGAAGTTAGCATGCTAACCAGCTAGCACCGGTCCGGCCAGCCCGTCTCCACACTTTCTGATTGCAGAAGTAGCGCTGCTCAGAAGGTGTATTATAACCTCTTGTATTGTAAATGCAATGATGGCTGAAGCTCTTGTCAAGTGACCATCACCATCACCACCACCACTCGCTCCCGGCAAGAAAACCACGTTCGAAACCCAGTACCCAAAGATATCAGCATTTGGTTACTGGGAATGTCCAAAAGAAGTGAAATTACACTGTACAGAAATCGACTTATTTCAACCTGGAGTCAAATAGATACATTTTCATACAAGTTTTTATTATTACTATAAAATGAGATTACATTTCATGTAATTTTGCCTATTATCTGTGGATCAAAACTGTCTTTGAACCAGCCATTGAAATGGCACCGACTCGATGAGTGACTCTCACTTGTTTTGACACAGAGACCCAAATCTCACCTCTGTATCTATCTGAGTCATTGCTCCATGATTTACATTGTTCACAGACTTTGCCAAAGTGTCTTGTGACCCACATATCCGTCCCACCACAGTGACTTAGTAACCGTCAGACCCACAGATTTGGAAATGTTGGAGACTATGTCAGAAAGACACAGTTTGTGTAGTTAACTTTATTCATTTTTGACACAGCAGTGTGAGCAGAGCGTACGTGGTAGGTGATGTATGTGGGACTGATTTGTGTGCTCTTCCCACCGCATGCAGCAGTGGGAACTAGAGCACATACTGTAGCTGTGAGTAAGCACTTATCTGTTGGTCAAACCATTTTATCTGCCATAAGTCATGCTCAACTTTGTGCATGTAAGACTCATTTTAATAATGTTTCTGTTCTGCTTCTCCTTCAGTCGCTTATTTGCCTGTGTAACAGATGAAAGAGATTTAAATATGGGAGCTTTATTAAAATGACCTAGTTGTTGTGTGTGGAACAGAAAACGGTTTTCCCTCCCTCCAATCCAGAGGGGAACCAGAAGACTAAATTCAGTAGGTCTCTGTGGATGTTGCCTCTGTGAAAATAAATTAAAATCCTCTTACCTGAATCAACTTTATACTATCATCCCAAACAGAGAATCTGTCACTGTGTGACACTGATATGTGTTGTGGTGCAGGAGGGGGAGGCTGCTGGTACGACCTCAGTTCACATCCCCTGTCCTTCACTTGGCTCTTAACTCAGGCTGTGCACGCCTACATCTGCACACTCACACAGACACACACGCACACACGCTCACCCAGCCACACGTGTGCATGTGCACACATATTCACAGCCCGCAGTGTTGGAAATCAATGTAGTCAATCAATAATCTGTACTCTGGGCTGCCCCAGGTCTGCAAATCTTTCAAGGAGCCATTTTCTGAAATTGGACGTGAAAGTCACGTCCATCTGAGGCCTTTCACTCATTTATTTAAGTGTGTGAAATGAAATGTTTAAAAGATTGAAAAGGGTAAAAACCTTAATTAGACCTTGACGAAGGTTGAGCCGATCTATGAGAAAATACAGAATCAAATTACTAAGAGAGAAGAGGATGATTCATAGTGGAAGAATAAATAAGTCAGTCCTTTAAATATTCTAACTTTAGACTGAATGATAACTACCCTGTGTGACTATATATATGTTATATGTACATTTACCATACATTTTTATCACACTAACTCACTGATTCTTGATGTGGATGTTTCTCCTCTTGTTGATACAGATTTACTTGAATGTGCTTACAGAAAGATTTGGCAGCAATCTGGGAATAACGAGCAACTGAAGAGGGATGTTCCAACTTGACCAATTTTGAGAAAAAAAAAATCTGTATAATTTTATTCTTAATTGTTTTTGTTTTTTTTCCTTGAGCAGTTACATTTTAATGCTCAACTCTCTAAGAATTGAAGAGTTAATACTCACCAGGAGACAACAGGTGGACTGAGTGTGTTTTGGAGAGGCTCTTTAATTTAGGCATTTTGTTAGCCTTCATCATCATGCTGTGGATTACTGTACTGTTTGAGAAGCAAAATCTTAGCATTTGATAAGATTCAGCTTCATAAATTTGTTCTTTGTTGCCCTCGGAAACCCCTTTATGCGCCATGCTCCGTGTCCTGAAAGACTAGACAGCCCTCATTCTCTCCTCTGCTTAAATCCATGCTAATATGGATAATTCCCATTGTCCCATCGCCACGAGCCACACTTCATCTGTTCTCCTCAATAGACGTGTCAGCTTCGATGTCACAGTGCACTGAGATCCCCGCTCTCTGCCCGCTCTGTGCAGGGCTGGGAGTGGGCGACAGGCCTGAGTCAAAACGAGGCCCATTATTTTCGGCATACAGTGACGTGTGCTTGATCGTGGCCAGAGGGGGCAGGGATGTGTATATTTACATGTGCGGTGTGGATGTGTTCCTGTGCATGTGAGCGAGTGTATGTTGTTTCCGTGGTCGTGTGGACTGGACACGGAGAATGCGCTGGGTCTGCGGTGTGTTTCCTGCCTTCATTTGCACGTCTCCCCCTCCTCTGCTCTGCATTTCCTTCCTTCCAGCACTCCTCAGTAAAACAAGCGGTAACCTGACCTCTCTCTATGCTGGTGGTCTCCCACAGAGGATGTGAGATGACAGAGCTGATGGCTCTCCTTTGTGAAGTATTTTTAATCCTGTCGATTGATTGGACCACAAAGATAAAGCTAAACAGTTGTGATAGTAAGGCAACACAACCTGACGGCCTGCGGTGCTGCTTTTTCTCAGTTTTTAATGAGTTGATTACCTCAGATGTAGTTTTCATCCATTAAACATACACTCCAATATGATGTCTCTGCTAAACCATAATGAAGTGGACTCATTTTGTGCATCACGAGTAATTTTCTTCACTGGGAATGTGCTTAGTGCACCATTTCCATTGATGGAGGAATGAAAACTTCGGCCTGCTCTTGCTTTTTCTTTTTTTTTCTTTTTCTTTTTTTTTTGTGTGTCTACGATCAGGCTGCACAATGACCCTTGTTCAGCCCAGTCCACATCAGGCCATACAATGCAGCCTTTTGTAGTCTTGATTCAGGCTGATATCATGGTGGAAACTATTTAGATGGGGATCACATGTTGTTAGGGCATGCTGCTTTTGAGATTCTCCTCTTACTCACTTAACGAGAGAATGTCAAACCTCCCGTAGACAATAAGGTGCTTGTTTGTTGTCTCAGGACACATTTTGGGAAGACTGGGATCTCCAAGAAAGATGGCTTACCTTCTTTGTTGTCTGAAGTAGACTCTCTCATTAAGCCATAAATTGCAAGACCTTGCATCTAAGCAGAGCAGGTCAAGGTGGTGTCAAGGTCAGGTCTTGTCAGAAAGTCTCATGCTAATGTTTTTCATCTTCTTTCATTATGGCAAGCAGTGTGAATATAGATCTTTAACATTTGTGTTATTCATAATTTTTGATCTGATTTCACAACTCTTGACTAATTTGGAAATTTAATATGGAAATTAAAGTTTTTCCATGCTTTGGGAAAGGCTTTTAGATTTACGAGGTTTTATGTCATTGTCTGTAGTGTGACAAATTATGTGACAAGCCTTTTTAAAAGACATTTTGAATCCAATTATTATAATTTCATTTGTAATGTGCAGACAGATTTTTAGCTAAATCTAATTGCTTCTCACCCCTCTGAACCCAGTCAGCAGAATCAATTATAATATTATATATTGCCTATTTACTGCAAACCCAGATGTGTGTCTGTTTCTATTTGGCCTCTGTAGATTTACCACAGTTCTCTTTTAGCCTCTGGGGTTAGGACAGGCCCTCTGGAGTATCTCTGAAGTATCACAGCGTTGTTGAATTTCATTAACTGCCCTTAAGACACAGCTCTAACAGGCCCCCGAGCATTTTGTCTGCACTATTACTACACTACTCCCTATGCCCCAGTGTGGAGCTGCTAGATTTTCCCACTCTCCTACCAGCAGTGAGATTCCTTGTAGGCCACAGCTGGAGATACAGTGAGTTGATGATAAATGTCTACAGCAAACAAATGTTCAGGTCTGGCAGCTGCAGTCCCAGCCTAAAATGACTTATCAATTGCTATATCCCAAAGCGACGAGGGCCCTTCCGCTGTGAGCTGATTCAGCGGGGTGTTGCCTGATCTCACTGGTCACAGAATATTCACACAAATCTCTTGTTATTGTATAAAACAGTGTCTAGTTGTCTTGGTGGGTGAGGTATATAAATATCTATAAATAGCCCGCCATGGGGCGTTTTTTTTTTTTTTTTTTACTGTCAGCTGCTTCCTTAAGATTAGAGGCACAAACACAACTCTGGGCTGAGACATGATACAGATTTACTAAGTGAGCCTTATTTTTCCACTGAAGTGAAGACAGGCCTTTGCTGTGAGCTGAAACAGCCCCGCTAACAATGCTGAGAAAAGAGTCGCTTCAGCTAAGAAGCCTCAGCCCTGTGTGCACAGCAGCTCCAGTACGCAGTAAATAATTCACCTGTGCGGAATGACTGAATAATTCAAGTGCTGAATTAGCTATTCGTGTAATAACATTTCACCTGTGTTTCAAAAGGGGAGGAAAACTTTGTGCAAACGCAGAGCTGATATTCTGTTTGTAAATACGCTGAGATTAAAGTAATTATATGTCTTGGTCTCTGTGTACACGTCTCACCTCTCCTTCATATTGATTTCCTGCACAGGATATTGCTGCACGGTGAAAGGCTGGGTCTTGTGCTGATAAAATAAGCGAACGCAATTTTCAGGGACCCGCATTCGCCTGGCAATATACAGAGGAAGTGAGGAGGACGGGAAGGGGTGCAGGCCGTGCGATGGCGGATACAGATATTGCCTCTTTGCACAGAGATAAATGGACACATCCCAGATCTATGAAATTAGTTTTGTTGCAAACGGCCTTTGAGAGGTGTTGTCACATTTTGCTTTTGTCAGAAAACAGCCCACCGCCCAGAGATCTGGAGCAGGATGTTTTTGTTTTTTTATTTTGTTTTTTTTTTTGTGTTGGTCTACAGTTTCATATGGACACACATTTGCAACTGAATCCTATAAATACACCACATGCACGCAGCCCGCTGTTAGAAGGCCATTTATACTTTCAAGAGCTATTCATATCGTTGGCACTCGATCCTGTCATTTAGTAAACACTGTTATGACAGTGGGGGAGCCTGGCAGTGGACCTGAAACAAATCTGTCACTCCAGACTAAAACCGCTGAGACTAAAAGGTTAAGTCTCTATTGTAAAATCCCACCGAGCGCTGACAGCCTGAACTAAATACCTGTGGAACACTATGGGAAAAAGCAAGGGCTACTCCACCCTTTTTGGCTGGGCACTAACATCCATGCCTCAGCTCTCAAGCACCCATCTTACCAGTCACAGCAGCCCCTCAGCTATCCATGACATTTGATCTCAGGGTCAGCTGCGACGGATATTTCTGCTGTCTCTGTGTGTATGTGTTTTTTGATGTCGTAAGGGCCGGTATGGTATGACAGCCTGTCACATATCACTAGGGTCAATTCAGACGACTGCAGCTTTACTGGTGCTAAGTTGCACTTCAGTCCCTGGCCTGCGGCTGTATTTTGCAGAGTCTTTTCTTCCCTGTAAGTTGGGCAGAAAGAGAGTTAGAGAGGACTGAGGGGCTTTAAGCCCGGACTGTTGTTCACAGCTCAGTTTTATTTTTGTTGAGAGCAAAGTGTGTGTAGAGAAACGCTCTAATTCCTCCCTCGGTTATACCGTTCATGTGACTCTGTATCTAAATCAACTTCCACAACTGGTGAAGTCACCTGGTATTAATGTCTGTGCTGCAGTATAACACGTTTATTTTTAGTGCCTGTTTCTTTCTTTTCTTGTTTTTCTTCTCTGTTCTCCTCGCCCAAATGAAATATCAGTAGCTTTGTAGATTTGTCAGCTTCTTAATTCATCGTGGTCGGACGCACGATGTTCTATATAAAGATCAAAAGCATCTTTCTGCAGTTAATGCGCAGATGGGCCTCAGATGCTTGTAGGAGCTACAGAACACACATGCTGTTATCAAGTGCAAGTGAATCTTACAGCAGGGTGAATTGGTAGATCTCTTCCTTCTTCTTATTGTTTTCCAAATGCCTCCACCCATAATATGAATATGTGCTCATGACTTTCTGCTTATTATTATGAAATCTCAATTTAAGGAAACTACATCTATTGTATATTAAGGTTGATTTCGCAATGGAAACATTGAGGGTGTGTGTCTGATGCAGAGAGCATTTCATTTGAGAAAAAGTCTGCTTAAATGTAGAGGAGAACTTTTTAGAATATTTCTAGTTATACTAGTCAGAGAATAACTAAGGAGAGTGACTGCTTGAATAGTGTTTTTTCCCTCCATTGTTTCCAGTGTCAAGCCTCGCCTCCAGCATGGAGTGAACTAAAGAAACAATGGATAGTAGGAGCATTTATAGTGGATGACTAACTGTTGGAGTATGGGGAAAACCAAACATAATGTGTTTGTGCCATCGGGTTTTCAGGGAAACAGTAATAAGTCTGGAACCTGCTTCAATTACACAGAAATGTAATGATGTCACTTGATATTGGAAAGCTTTCTAATAAATGAAAAAATATTTTGGTAGCACCACAATGATAATTTGAGTCAAAGTGGTCAAAAGGCTGACCTGTGGCGGCAGCAACATGCAGGAAAGAGGATGAAAGAGGGAAAGGAGGAACGAAGGCCTGAGGGCAGGAAGCGCTGCAGCTCTCAAGAATGAGGTATCCGGCCTTCTCACTACTCAGATTAATGAGGTCATCCATGATGGCGCCCGCCCGTGCATGCAAGGCAGCGGAGTCCTGTTTTCCACTGTCCACCCTGCCTCTACAGTCCCTGCCGGGAGCAGGCAGGGCCCTACTTGGCGGGCCACCTGAGGCTCTGTCAGCCTCAATGACACAGCTCTGTCAGCCACCCTCAGCGTGGCTGCAGCTAGCCTGCCTCCTGCAGAGTAGTGCATAGCAGCAGAGTACACACAGTACCCGGAAACCAGCCAGCTCCTGTCCATAATGGTTAGACTTCATGCGGTTTCCTGCTTTGCCATTTCAGCTTGGTTCAGTTTCAGCCAGAGATCTTGAGGAATGTGGCGAAGGCATGCACTGAGATTAGAAACGGCCCCGGATAGAGGAGATTTCAAGAATGCACGAATATTTCTAATATGACTATTTCAGAAATGTTTAATTCCTAAATTATTTTTCTAAAACACCTGATACGGCACTTTGTAGATAATATGTTTAGCTCTTTCATTTCTTCTTCAATCACAGGAGTGAACAGGGACTACAGATTTTAAATAAGGCATCTGCAGAAAAGATGGCAGCTCCGACATGAAAGAGGCCAACCAGATTACTATTTTATTTATGATGAATGACAAACAGGAGGGCAATGTTCTGTTGCAAGCCTCTGTGCATATTTGAAACGTAAGGGCAGACTGAGAAAAGTAGTTATGTTGTACACAATGGCACAAGCCTGAAATGAAGCAGCAGAGCTTTTTCACAACTGTTCAAGGTGGCATTTAGAGCTCCATTCACTGAGCCTTTCTTCTGTTGGACTTTAAGCCTCACCTGTGACAGCTGGGCCTCTGTTGTCATAAGCCAGTGCCTCTCTCTGCATGACTGAAGACCATTTCCCAAGCGATTATATTAAATGGTGGCATGGAAAGCTTCATTGGGCTTGAGTTTGTATGCATAGCGTAATACAATAGATTGCAGCTCACCAGACAGAGAAAGAGAGTGCTGGTTATGCTTGTCAACCCCAGTCATTATGGCCCGCTGGACATCCCTGCACCTGGAGAGACATCGGTTTGTCCTCTGCGTTTCGTCCGCCTGTCTTTCTTCCCCTGCCTAATGGAGAGAAGAAGTGGCCCGGGGGGAGCCAGTGTCAGCCCCCAGCAATTTAAAAACAAACCATGCAGGGTTGTCTTGGGTCTCATAATTGAGTAGGATGTGTCAGTTTCTCACAAGGCCCAAACGATAGCAGGAAGCCAATCTTGCGAGGCTCAGTACGCAGTTCATGGGTGTGGGTGTTTGGGTTTTTTTTTCCTCTGCAGATGTGAATCTTGAAGTCAAAACAAAACTTTTGAAGAAACTAGATTAAATCGTGGTAGTCTGAAGAATGTGAGCCTCACATCAGCGCCGGGAATGTAAACACTGTGGGAAACTATTACACGCATCGAATTGTTGCCATACGACATCTGAACCAGAAAAAAAAAAAAGCACAATCACCTTGAGAACAAGATAAGATATTACGGTGCATTAGCCAAGCAGCTGCTGGGGCTGAATAATATAGTCTTGTCGAACTGAGCTATTGCTTTAAGACTGATTTTTTTCTACTGTCGAACTTGACCATGAACAGATAACATGCTCTGTCCAGGGAGGGCTAATCCTCCAGCCTGGATAATTGCCAAACACAGAATTCAATCAGCTCTCCTTCCCCTAAGGAAATCTGCTTCTGAAGGACTTCCTGCCTATGAAGACCTCGTCTTTCTCAGACAGCGACCAGCCTTGGGCTCCATCTTCTCTGTGGGTGGATTTCTAATCATAACTCATTGGAGAGATGAGTGACACTTTGAGTGCTCCCTCACGGTGTGAAACGAGTTGGTGGCCGTCGTGGCTGCGACGGCGACGCCAACTGTTCCAGCTAAACTCGAGTCGCATGCCCGTGCCAGTTCAGCTGCCATGTTGTCTTTGGAGGAGGACGAGAGAGACAGAGGGAGACAGAGAGACGGGCGCTTGGCTGTCTGATGAATGTTGGAGGTTTCCCTCGGGCTGTGACCAAATGCTCTTAAAACCCACTGAGGAGCATGGCTGCATTACTGCTGCAGCATCAAGTTTTGCAAGCGTCCTCTGCACGACTACTATTACATGTCTACACTGTGTGGGATACAGATGTTTAACAATGGCACTGCCATTTTTAAGTCAGATACTTCAGCCATCATCTCTCTTCATTTTCATAGTTTTGAATGTTTTTTGTTTCATTTATCTGTGTTGGTTTAATCTGACAAGCAAGTAGCCAGCAGGCAGAACGGAGCTATGAGGCTGTAATTGCCTGTAAATGGCAAGCACTCACACAGAGACCACATGCAAGTAAGAAAGAGATGAGTGGGAGACTTAAGGCAGGAAAAAAAATAGCCCACAGCAGAAAGCAGGAGGAGAAGCTCAGCCCAGGAACAATGGGAGTTGTTTAGTGTGCTTCCACCCATCGCTCCTTCACTCTCTGGAGGCAGAGCAGCAACGACAGAGCATTCAGGGCAAACACAGTTAAATGCAGGAGGAGCCAAAGCTTAAGCAATCAAACAATGTTTTGCATGGAGGAAAATCAGGTTCCCTCGCTGTCTGCTTTCAGTTCCAGTCTGTTTCAATGTGAAGCGGATGCTCCCCTCCCTTCCCAGATCTGCTCGGTATCAGGAGCCCTGCTGTTTGAACTAATGATGAAAGTAATTAAATGTCGGGTGTTTTAGCCCAGGGCGAGAGAGAGGGCTGTTGTTGCAGTCGTGAGCCGAGCACAAGCTGAGCTACTGGTGTCACATTTGCATTTCCCCAAATATTAGTAGTCAGTTCATGAGAGGGATGAAGTGTGTGATTGTTATTCAGTGGATTTACAGGCAGATGACTGAGTTATACTAAATAAGTCACGAGTGAAGTCACCAAATATATGGGTCGAAGTGGAGCAGAGTGAATAGGCTTCAAAATGTCACTTAGCTCTGGCTGTAGTCCAGTCTGCTTTGCTAATCTCACCTCACAATCCAGACAATGTCACTGGAGGTCAAACAACTTTCAATATAAAAGCCTAATAGGTGCACAAGGTCAAAACCTCCCAGACTGACAGGGAATGAATTGTTGTATTGTAAGCATCCCTTCTAGTTTTTTCTGCTTCTTGTAGAACTCCCAATGACTTTATTGTAGCAGAAATGTCAATGTGTGATATAGGAACTATACCAGTATAAGTGTGAACTTGCAAATTGAGAAATATCTGTCAGCAAGACAGATACCGTGTTAAATATTAACACATTGGTGATGACCTCTGCCGCCCTCAGTCTGAGGTTTCCCTGCTGTCTCTGCTGAGATACTCTGACAAAACTTCCCATCATCACTTGGGCTAAAACAGAAGCCTGTGGTGTGTTAAAATGGCAACGCGAAGCAGATGTGGTCACTAGCTGTAGACTTTTTGTTTTTTTTTTCAAGGAGGAGCTGTAATAAGAGAAGTGAGGACGTGACCTGATGTGGCTGCTCAAAGCTCAAAACCCTTGATGTGACTTAAAGACTTTGGCATTTTCACTGAATGAAACGGGAAAGGGCGGGAAAGGGATTTTTCAAATTCATTTGGTTTTGTAACAGCTCCAAAGCCGAGGAGACAACCTCCTTTGCAAGTTTATACACTTGTGCTTTGCAGAAAGGCGGCCCATTGTTTTGTACATTCCTCTTGCCTGCAGATTGAAAGAAAAACTGCCTTAATGAATCATGAGTGCACAACTACGAATGCACCAATCTTCGTGGGATGTTGCGGGATCATATGAAGTGAAATAAAAAAAAAATGGCTGTGCACTGTTAACGCGTAAATGAGCTAAATTTTTCATGGGAAAAATGGGGATGAAGAAAATGACAGGAAATGAACCACCAGGCCCAGAGAAGTGAGGTTAGACGGTGGGACAATAAAACGAAGGGCTGGTGATAACAAGGCTGCAGCTACGGGCAGGGCTGTTTACTGTGCACCTCCTGTGGCCCACAGGCCTCGTCATGGGAGTGCACGCACACAGTCATTAGACTCTGATAGATGTCTGCTGGAGGCAGAGCAACGTTTAACCACGCAGAGGGATTACGTTTGATTTTAACTGTAGAATTAAGGGATTATTTTTAAGACTGCAAACTTCCTCACTCTGCTGCACAAATATTTATTGTTTTTTTTTTTGTTTTTTTTTTTTAAATGGCCATGTGAACTGTTTCTGGGAAGCTGTAAACAGCTATAGATGGTTCTCAGTGGTTTCCCCTATGGACTATCTGATGAAGAGAAATATGTGAATACCCATGCTTGAATCAAATAAGGGGCCTTAGCACCCTCTTGTGAAACAATTTTGCAACACAAATCAGTGTAATCATCATGTTTAAAGCTGCAAAGAACACATTTGAATTTTGATCGTGTGTTTTACTTAAGATTACATGTGATTGGTTGAAACTCATCACAGTCTCTTTTCTCTGTGTGTAGCTGGCAGGCCTGGGGTGGGACAGAGAACATGGCTGAACCACGGCGGGAGAGCACCAGCAGCCTGCAGAGGAAGAAACCTCCCTGGCTCAGACTGGACATTCCCACAGCTCAGATGTCGCTGGACGAGCCTCCCACTTTTGTTCAGGTGAGTTTTTTTTTTCTCATTGAATCCCCCCTTCAAATGTTTGTCATCGCTCTCTGTCTCTTTTGACTTGCGTTTTCACTTTTCCTTTTGTATTATGTGTCATTTCTCGTGTAGCCGGTGAAGAGGCAGGGGTTCCTGCGTAGTATCAGCATGCCAGTGGAGACCACTCACCTCCAGTCCCCACCCCGCGACCTCTTTGACACCCGACGGCCTGTCTTGCAACGCCAGTCATCCATCACTCAGACCATAAAGAGGTAAAAAGCATCTAGCAATACACTGGCTTGATTAAATATGTTTACATCTTGATATAAGTGGATTATAGCATGTACACGTTCAACATTTCATGCTTCAGGATTATTATATGAAGACCTTCACGTTTCTTTTGCAGTGTAGCAAGTCATTTACATCAGTGTGTGTTGTCTAACCTTGGATGAAATGTTATGTAATATAAGCAGCACATGCTTGTATGAGATTCCTGAGCTAAACCGAGGATGTTAGCAGCCTGTGTCCCGTGGCATGTAAAAACATAACTTTTCCATATATCTACAGTGTTCCTGCTTTCCTTACCTTTTTACAAATTGCATGGCTGTTTCTGATTAACAACCTCAGTATCATGTGCCTGGTAATCACCTTCCTAATGTTGTAAATCTCAATGAAAACCAAATCTTAACCTCAGAGTCTGCTTTGCTCTCTCTGCATGATTGCTCCGGCACTTTCCAGCTGCACTTTTCCTTCTCACTGCCTTGTTGTTGTCTTTTCTCTTTCCCTCCTCCTTCCCTCTGTCCCTTCTGGCCTCCCTCCGGGCCCTGCTCTGCCTGGTCACAGCAGCAGAAGGGTGCACTTTGAGCGGATTAACACGGTGCCCATTAAGGGCCAGCGGGCTGCTCGCCGCAGCACCAGGAAGCACCACTCGCTCTCCAGAACCCTGCTCAGGTACGGCAGGAAGTCCCTCACAAGACTGCAGGTGTTAGGGTCAGGATGAAGGTCTGGTGTTTACTCACTTGTTTACGATGAGGAAATAAGTGAGTATACTCTGTGTATGTTCAGCTTACAATGTTAAGTCTGACATGATTTTGCCAATGATGCTTTAAATATTTGTAATAATTTTTATTCACTCTGACAGTAAGTGTCACATGTATCAGGCCCACATCACAAGCTTCAAGATTTTCTGTTGTTTCTCACTCTGTCACCGGCTGTTGCAGCTGTGAGTCATGTCATAGCCACAGAGATGTTTTTAAATGAGTCATAAGAGCACCCGAAACCATGAGCTGTCATTTCCCTTTTACAAGTTCCACTTTATTTCTGAGCTACAGGAATGACACGGCGTGACAGTGGGAGGGGTCACTCATGTCCTTACACATCTGTCAAACAGCATCCCACACAAGCAGCTGTCGCCTCTGGACGGTGCATGTTAGTAAGCCAATGTTTTAAGGTCTCGCGGCCTCTTTAGTGGACACTCATTAGGCCATGACGATGTTAAACCATTCTCATAGAGACCAGGGTTAGTGAGGGCATGTCCACTGCTGCAAAGAAAAGGCACACAGGCGTACGCTAGAATATTAGCTGCTGAATCATGTCACTGACACAAAACAGAGGACCAGGCAACCAGTGAGAATTATTCACAGAAAGAAAGAGTGAGCTGTGCCAGTGAGAAAGAGATTTCAACCTGACTTCACTGCACATTCATTCTGCAGCTGGTAATTAGTGAAAAAAAAAAGAAGAAAACACAGCTAGCTCGGCTGAGCTTTCCTTTGAAGAATGTTTCCACTTCCACTTCCTGGCCTCAGGGTGCAGTAACATTGTTTGCTCTGGTACTTATTAGGCTTCAACTACCAACAACGTGATTACGTGTGTATTCAAAAAGGTTCGGTGGAGCGGGCCAACGTGGAAAGTGGAGTGGGACGCAAATAAAACCTCTGAAAAGATACCTCGTTCTCTGTGTCAATTGGATTTGGTGTCTGTTTGTGTCAGTTAAGATTAGGAAAATCTGAATAAGTTGGATTTTATTTGCAGCAACAGAACTACAGTAATCCTCTTGTGCTCTCTTTCTTTGAACATGTGGACTTTGGGAGTGTGTGACTCTGCACCATGCATACACAGTGTACCTGGCTGCCGTTCTTTCCCAGTTTGCCCGGGCATAAACATGCCCAGACTTGTTCTCTTTACTGCTTCTATTACTCGCACTATCTGGGCCACTTTCTGACATCCCGGGGAGTGTGGGCTTATCAGTCCTTTGCATGTTTGCCGTTCCACTCCTCCATGTACAGAGCTCTTAAGAGGGCCATCAATGAGTGCCTCTATATCTCTTTTTCAAGTTTCACCTTGCCAGATAGGATTTAAATCTCTGTCTGTGAGAAAAGAAGCACGTATGTCAGCTTTGTGACCCAGAACTGAAAGGTCAGTGTTTGTGGTGTTAGGGGAACAGCAGACTGGTTTGGAGTCAGTAAGGACGGCGACGCCACCCAGAAATGGCAGAGGAAAAGTCTGCGCCACTGCAGCCTGCGCTACGGGAAGCTGAAACCACAGGTGATCCGAGAGATGGATCTGCCCAGCCAGGACAACATCTCCTTAACCAGCACTGAGACCCCACCTCCTCTCTATGTCCCCTCCTCACAGCATGGCATGCAAAAGGTGAAGGAATACATGGGCTGTTTTGTATTTTATGTTATACGACAATGTATTTTAACCTTAAAAAAAAAAGAAACAATTATTGATTTTGGTATTAATCATTCTGGTCGTCCCACATGTTAAATTAATTAATTGAAGCAGCATCTTTTGGAATGTCTCTTGATAATTCATATTGTAATGATATGCATATTGATTTACTGCTCTCTCTCTGACTACCACCTGGGATCCCATTTGGAACCCATGGGTCTCCAGATCGTGGACCCATTGGCGCGAGGACGAGCGTTCCGTATGGTGGAGGAAGTGGACGGTTACAGCGTGCCTCAGACCCCCATCACCCCCGGAGCAGCCTCCCTCTGTTCCTTCACCAGCTCCCGCTCAGGTCTCAACCGACTGCCTCGCAGGCGCAAGAGGGAGTCTGTGGCAAAGATGAGCTTCAGGGCCGCAGCAGCGCTGGTCAAGGTGAACAACATAGATGATATCGGATTAAATACAAATATGTACAATGCTTGTAAAATAACGTATACATGAGGAACAAACAGGAAAAAATAAGTGAACCAGAACACCTGTTGTACACATGCTCCTTTCTGTACTTTATTGGATCTTATTGGCATTGTATGAATTTGCATTCTGGTATGATGGAAAGATTACACCTGTGAAGCCATATATGTTTATTTGTTTGTTTCTCAGGGGCGTTCGTTACGGGAGAGCACTCTGAGACGGGCCCAAAGACGAAGCTTCACCCCTGCCAGCTTCATGGATGAAGATGTGGTCGACTTCCCTGATGAACTGGACACATCCTTCTTTGCCAGAGTAATGCAGGAAAAACAACAGTGTTATTTTGCTGTTGTTACTATGTAACCATGTTTATTTATGACTGAATAATTCTTATTTGAAAAACCCCAGGGGATTCTGATTGTTGGCACCTCCGCTCACTATTTTCTTTCCACTTGTGTTCTTTTCTAGGATATTCTGATGCAGGAGGAGTTGTCCACGTACACAGACGAGGTGTTTGAGTCACCGTCTGAGGCGGCCATGAAGGAGGCAGAACCCAGCAGCAAGAAAGATGAAACGGAGTTGACAGGCAGCGCCCTAGATAAAAGCGAGCTGGAGAGAAGTCACCTCATGCTGTGAGTTACTGTGTAACCGTGGCGGCAGTCTTATCCAAGCTGTGGTGATGTAAACATTTTAAAAATAATGATTAACACTGATCCATCTTAAATCTGCTAAGAATAGGAATTATAACCAAGTTTCAATCCACAAAGATTAGATGTCCTCAATAACCAATCTGAGACAAATATGAATATTATTGATCTCTTCCTGGATATTGATGACATGACACAGAGAATGTCGTCTTATTTCTTCATCATTAAGCTCATAAACCTCTCTCCATCTTCATGTCTCTCTTCATCCCCTCTGTTGCCTCTTCCAGACCTCTGGAGCGAGGGTGGCGTAAAGCCAAAGAAGGAACTCCAGGACCACCGAAGGTGCCGTTGCGGCAGGAGGTGGTGAGCGTAAACGGACAGCGGCGTGGTCAGCGCATCGTTGTACCTGTCAAGAAACTTTTTGCCCGAGAGAAGAGGCCTTATGGGTTGGGCATGGTGGGAAAGCTCACAAACCGCACCTACCGCAAGCGTATTGACAGCTACGTCAAGAGGCAGATAGAGGACATGGATGACCATAGGTACTGCACCGCTCAACATATCCGACTAATGAGCTCTGTCTCTCTGCTTCCCTCAGTGGATGACACTGATGGATGATGAGTGATGCTGTTGTTTCTTTGTCTCTCTAGGCCTTTTTTTACATACTGGATCACCTTTGTCCACTTGCTCATCACTATCTTGGCTGTATGCATCTATGGCATTGCACCAGTGGGCTTCTCCCAGCATGAGACGGTTGATTCTGTGAGTCCGGCTCGGATGTCATGAACGTCTTTGTCAACACACCATCACAATGTTTTCACTCTCATTACGAGTCTCTCCTCTCATTCTTACTCTCTGTCTCTTTGTCTTCTGATTAAGGTTTTAAGAAACAAAGGCGTGTATGAAAATGTCAAGTTTGTGCAGCAGGAGAACTTCTGGATCGGGCCGAGTTCGGTGAGCACTCTTCGCTTCGTCATGATTTCAATGGTGTAACACATAACAAAAATAACAAAAGCAATAATCATGTGTAAATGTCTTATAAATAGGAAGCTCTGATCCACTTGGGGGCCAAATATTCTCCATGCATGCGGCAGGACAAGCAGGTGCATGAACTTATCAGGGAAAAGAGAGCTATCGAACGCAACTCTGCCTGCTGTGTGCGGAACGATCGCTCTGGCTGTGTCCAAACCTCAGAGGAGGAATGTTCGGTCCGTAAACAAACCCAATTCTTTGTTTGGTGACCTTTTTACAATGCGAATACGGGTCGATACAGGTGTAGGAAGTTTTAAACTCTTCTCTTTGTGGTTTTATTTCTAGAGCACTCTGGCTGTGTGGGTGAAGTGGCCGAGGCATTCCAGCACTCCCCAGTTAAATGGTAAAAACAGACAGCACGGCTCGGTGTGCCATCAGGACCCCAGGTAAGATGCACTAGAAGTCGTTCCATTTATGGTTCGAAGCATAAATGAACCGGTTGGTCATGCGTGTATGTTGTTTGTCTCATTGCAGGATATGTCTAGAGCCTGCCTCGGTATCACCTCACGAATGGCCTGATGATATCACCAAGTGGCCAGTGAGTTCAGTCAAACCCTGTTTGGTATTAAGACATTACGAGACGTAAACCTATAGGTTTGGAAACGTTAGTTCACAGGTGGTCTTGATGAGACTTCAAGGAATAAAGGATTTTTGTTCCAGCTTGTTAAAACTTCTGGCTTTTTTTTAACACACTGTTTTGAGTTGAGTGGATTATCATTATGAAACAGCACAAAACCACCAAAATACACCAAATTTTTCACATTGATGAACCTACATGACGTATCACATTTTGGCATTGTGTTACTCATGAAAATTGTGCTGTCTTGTCTAACGGGTGTGCAGAAATAAAGTGCCACAATTGTTACATCGAACATCCTGTTGGGATTAAACTTAAAATAAATCCTATTTAGATGAAACTTGAAGTATTGACTGTTGTTCTCCTGCTCCGGCTTCTTAGATTTGTACCAGGTACAACACAGGGAACCACACCAACCTGCCTCATATAGACTGTACCATCACAGGCCGACCCTGCTGCATAGGAACCAAAGGGAGGTGAGGAGAACATGCGAAACCTATGAGAAACATTCATCCTGTACTAGTCTGAAGCATGATGGGGGACTAGTTTAGTAGATTACTGACTGCTGCTCGTACTCTTCAAGGTGTGAAATCACATCCCGGGAATATTGTGACTTCATGATGGGCTACTTTCATGAGGAGGCTACTCTCTGCTCTCAAGTAAGCATCTCTTTCCTAAGTACACACAAAACAAGGCATTTTATTTCCTCATGGGAAAAAAAGGAGAAACTGTTGTAAGGAATACTAAATGTAATTTGTGCATCATCCGTTGCTATTTTTAACCTGCTGTACTGGTTTGTGTATTCCCTGAATACCAAAACAGATGGAGTGAGAGCTCACCAAACATTTCTGTTTAGACAGTGTGCAGGAGTCTTCATTTGCATGCTATTTGAAATCTTGGATTGTCACTTCAGTACTATGTGTTATATTTTTTTCTTCCCTTGATTGTGTTGGTGGTTGTATCTTTCAGTATGACCATGGGGCATTAATTAATACGCTTTTTTTCTGCTTCCCTTCCTCAGGTGCACTGCATGGATGATGTATGTGGACTGTTGCCTTTCCTCAACCCTGAGATCCCAGATCAGTTTTACAGGCTCTGGCTCTCACTTTTCCTGCATGCTGGGTGAGTCAGTAGCTGTCAGGATTAATTCTGCTTAATCAGACAAAGAGGAAACAGACAAAGACGAGGGAATAGCAGACAAAAGAGAAACTCTCAGTGTGTAAAGCATTCACTACCTAGTAGTACAGTTAAATGCAAATCTTGTCAACCTGAAGCTCATAGGCTGAAATGAGGTCAGCCCCAGAGTCAGTCAAAGCAAGAATTTGAATAGAGCAGAAAGTCTGCTTCGTCTCAGGCCAACAAGCTTGATCAGCATTTTCAAGGAGTGTGTTTGCACCAAGCAGGGAGGAACAGGATGTTTAAAATACCAGAATTGGTTGAATATGTTTGGCACATACAGGGAAACTGACTCCAGTTGTCAGTAACTCTTAAAATAGTGCACAGGAAGATAAAAGAGCCATTCAGTAAATATGTACAAGACAAATAGATAAAATGGTAGAACAAGGCCAAACAATCCTACACATGTCTGTGAGATGTGAAATTGTACAAAGTCATGGATGTCAAGACCCTCAATATGTCTGATTTTTCACACTATTTCCTGAGAAATTGATGAAAATGTCACCATATAGAAAAGGATCCGCTCCTTTAACTGGATCGGCATCAAAATTGAAAGAATTGTTCCCCGGCCTGTGCCCCATCCGTCCACCAAGTTTGGTGCAATTCGGGTCAGTACTTTTGGCGTAATCCTGCTGGTAGCAAAGCTGAAATAAAGTTGGATAGTCCAATGACAGTTATCCTCAGAGCAATGCCCTGCTGTATACACCTATATACAACTAATATGAATAAGTGAAAGAGGTTAGACATGTGAGTCACCTCATCAGCTGAACCAGCTGTGCTTGCGGTGCTACAATGTGCTTGTAACTAGAGTTGCTCCTACAAAACTTCCACATATGAAAAATATGTTCAACACATGCTGATGAACTCACTCATCGCTTGCAGTTATGTATGATAAATTTCAGACTGACAGCTCTACTCTGACATAGTTTAGACCTGTCAGTCAGTGAGCACAAAGAGCTGATCTCACAGTTAAGAGGAGCAGTGCTTCATCTTCACACTGCCTGTTATCTGTCTCCTGGGTAATTAAACAAAGTGCCCTCACTACATGAACTCATTAAGCTTTGGCGAGATAGAGACCGATTTTGTTGATGGGCAAAGTTACACCCCCCACCCCCCGGTCGGCTGTTCGGGGGTTTGCCTCTTCAACACAGAGGGATTATCTGCCCCGACACGTGCGGCTTTTCACCAACATGCACGCACAAACATCACATTGCAAACACATGAGCAACTTTGTCCACATCTGTCCTCCCTCCAGGATTCTTCACTGCCTGGTGTCGGTGGCGTTCCAGATGACCATCCTGAGGGACCTGGAGAAGCTAGCGGGCTGGCTGCGCATCTCAATCATTTACATCATCAGTGGCATCACTGGCAACTTGGCTTCAGCCATCTTCCTGCCCTACAGAGCAGAGGTGATCACCTGTTAAATCCCGGCACACAAGAAGATATCGCAGCGTGTTTCATGAGTCATATCATGTGTCCGAGATTTCTCATCCAGCGTATTAACATATCTAAATCATGTCATAATTGTTTCTGTACATTTTGTGATGTTTTCTCGGGCTCACGTCTCCCTCTGCTGTCTTTATCTCAGGTGGGTCCAGCTGGCTCTCAGTTCGGGATCCTGGCCTGCCTGTTTGTGGAGTTGTTTCAGAGCTGGCAGATCCTGGCCCAACCCTGGAGGGCCTTCACCAAGCTCCTGTGTGTGGTGCTCTTCCTCTTTGCCTTTGGGCTGTTGCCCTGGATCGACAATTTTGCCCACATTTGCGGCTTCATCTCTGGCTTCTTCCTGTCCTTCGCCTTCCTACCCTACATCAGCTTCGGCCGCATGGACCTGTACCGCAAACGCTGTCAGATCATCGTCTTCCTGCTGGTGTTTGTCGGGCTCTTTTCAGGCCTCGTGGTGCTCTTCTACGTCTACCCAATCAAGTGTGAATGGTGCGAGTTGCTCACCTGCATCCCTTTCACGGACAAATTCTGCGAGAAGTACGACCTCAACGCTCACCTTCACTGAAAGCGCGGACGTGGTGTGAGCTCAACAGGAAGGCATCAGGTCAAAAGATGTGGAATGGCAAGTGACATCAGCCAGTCTGTGTCTCCATTCTGCTCCTGTGTGGCTGGGGGACTGTCACCCCCCCCCCCTGTGAACTACAACAATATGCTTGTGTTTTTTTTTTGTTTTTTTTTGTACTCTGTCAGTATGAATACCTATGCCACTCATCATAAGAACTTCCTTTAATCACCTCCCTGTTCACAGACAGTCATTGTCACTCCTTCACTGTCCGGTGAAACAAAGGTATGGCACCTGTGAAGCTCCCGGCTGCCCTTTACATGTGAGGTAGGAATTATACAAACCAGCGCTGGTACAGAGAGAAGGAATATTGGGGTTTTTTTTTTTGTTTGTTTTTTTTTTTTACATTCACACTCCAGACATAGGTTTTTATTATTATTCAGGCAACCTCATACAGAAGCAGGGACGAAAATCAAATATTGATACCTTTGGTGCCTTGTTGATAAATGTACCAACTACTGCCATATTTTTGTTACATTATGCTGAGCACTCGAATGTTTTTCTTTTATTTGTTTTATTGCTTCTCAAGAAGTGATGATTGTTTTAAACACGGTAGTGTTTTAGCTACCTGTCTACTCACATGTAACTGAAAACAACAGTAAAAAAAAAAATCTACAAATTCAAATGGTCTGTGACTTTCTCTCAATTACTTTTATTCAAATGAAGCAACATGGAGACAGACATTTTTTAATCGACAATCCGAGCATTATTAGTGTCGGATCCTTATCTTACAGAAATGACGCTGAATTCATCAACTTTGGATTTATATGGTTTACAAAAATAGAACAGTACTCAAGATCACAACCCAAGATTTAATGCATTTATATGACAATTTCTATTAATTGTCTCGATTACATTACAAACCATGATGTCTGAATGATTTGACAGATAATGAATAAATTGAAAAACAGTTTTAAGCCCACAAAAGCCAATATGCTACTGGCAAGAAAAGGAATATAATTTGATGTATGATAAGCCCAATTATCATCCGCAAAGCCACTGGTTCATTTCTCTGCATGAAGAAGTGAATCCGCTCTTGGTTTTCCCCTCACACAGTCCTCACTCCTTGTTCAGTGGGTCAAGGGATGCTGTGAGCTGCTGACAGTAGGATGCTGAACCCAGTCCACTGGTTTATACTGGCCCTGTGCTGCTCTCTGGCAGCTGTGTTTTGCTAATCTTTTCTGCCCTGAGTCCATTTTAGTGGTGAGTAAGTGGAATAAGGGAGGGGTAGGGATTGAGGGACTAGCAGCCACTGTTCCGCCGCGCATACGCCTGCCCTCCGAGAGCGTACTCCATCTCATGGAATTGCATGTTGGACACAGAGATGGCTGACGGCCCTTTCTCCTTGAAGCCGGCCTTGAGGTAGAAAGGCACCAGGAAGTCCTCGCAAATCAGCAGAGCTCGGCGGAGGCCCGGCATGCAACGCAGGTACTGCAGGTAGCGCCACAGGAGGATGGAGCCCTTGCCTTGCTGGCGGCAGTGACGGTGCACTGAGAGCACATGGATGTGCACGGTAGGGGTGTTTGGGACATGCTGAGTCATGGCCTCCTGGAGGAGAGAGGTTAAATGGAAGAATTAAGTCATGTTTAAGTGTTAAAATCAGTAACCTGCGGGGAATACCGAGGTTTAGTGTATTACAGATTTTCTGTACAGCTGCATACTTGGGAAAGCCTCTCCTTGTCCCAGCCAGAGCCGATGATGAAAGCTACCAGCTGTCCCTCTTCAAACCAACCCAGAGAAAGCTCAGGGCACTGACTCAGGAAGTTAAGCACCTCATCCAGGGTAAGTGGACACTCTCCAGACACAGACACAAATGCTGGGGGGATGAAAAGAACCAGATCATACAGTGTGTCATGTCCTGGGACTAATGATGATGAAAGAAATGTGTTCACTCTCCAAGTTAAAACTTGCACCAAGATAATACTTCAAAAACAGTATTTGAGATTTGATACATTTATACTTGGAAAATCCAGTATTTTTCCTTAATCAAATACATGTGGAAGGTCAGTGAAGTTCTCACATATACCCATATACATATACATATGGTTAAAGCACCCATCAGGTGAACTGTAATTTTTTTAAGGAGATATTTCAGCAGAGACTGGACTTACCTTCTCTCTCAATCTCAAACACACTGATGGCGTCCTGTGGCGTGAGGTTCCTGAACTCGCTGGCGGGGAGTGTGTGTCGCCGTTGTCGCAGAGAGCTGACCACTCTGACGGGCGTCTTCAGAAAGAAGGGCTTGAGGAACGGTGAGCCGCTGACCTGCTGCGTCATGATGCCTCAGTGCTACAAGACAGGAGGTTCTACTTCTCAGAGATCCTTTTGTTTATCTGTCTTCTTCTTCTTTTTTGTAATAAGATTTTATTTATACTGATGATTTCAGTGATGCAGCTGAATGAAGTCAAAGCCTGGTAAGAAAACTTCCCTTGTTCTCTGTTAGTCTCCCAGCTCTGACTGCACCGTAACTAAGTTCAGCAGGCAAGATGCTGACCTCCGTGTCTCTCCTGCTCTCTCGTCCTCGTCCTCCTCTTCCTCTCTGAACTCATACTGTGAAGTGGTCCTCTCAAAGTAGGATACTGTCTGTGCACGTGTTTCCAAAGTCTCTAAATCCCCTCCTCTCAAATGACAGACATTGTTTCGGGGGGTACTTCCTGTGTGGATTACATTTTGGATGCGTTTTTAAAAGGCCAAGCTGAGACACTGACATCTTTGTAGTGGCAGAATCACATTGTGCATATTTTAATTAGATACTCATTTTGAATAACTTCATATCAGGATAGTTACAGCAATCATTTGTATCTCCCACACTGTCGCTAAGAAAATGAACGAGAGTGAGTCAGTGAGACTTATTATACCGAAAAAAAAAGGTGTTGTGCAGATGAGATGATGTGTAAGAATTAATATTTACCTAGCACATAAACAGTAAATAAACAAATGCACTGTACATTCAGATGTGTGTTTTTCAGGGTGTGTATGAGTGAGACGTGTGGTGTGACTGGATGTGATGATCCGCATGTTTTCGGAGATCAAGGGCGTGTGTGCTAATTTAACCGTAGTGAGTAAGGGGGCGGGAGGGATTTGTGTGGATTGCTGTTGGGATGATTTCATGCCTCAAAGAGGTTTAGCACAGACTAATTAAATGAGAGAGCACTTGCTTTGACTGACCTGAGGTAAACCTATTTACACAGACTGTCAATATAGTAGAATTTCGAAGGGCCATTTGAGTTCTCTCTAGATAAAATGTATTTTACAGAGCGATAATCTCAATACTCCACATCATTAAGTCTTATCCAAAGGAAAATATGCCCCTGTGTTATATATATAGTTCATTAGGTTTGCAAGAGTTTAAAAGTTTAGAAAATTCTGGTTTCCAAACATTTCACCACTAGTTCTTAGTGTAATTACCATTTCCAGCAGCTTTTCGTTGCCATGCTTCTGCAGATAATGAAAGGAAACAAACAGAGAATGTTTATCTGACCGGTTTTCAGCTGGTCTCAGCTTATTTATTCCTCTGCAGCCAAACAGGCTTCACACCACAATCGCCTGGCCTGAGGCTTAGCCCTAATATTTTTTAATGTAGCCACAAGAGATCAAGCCAAAATAGAATTGTTTCAAGGATTATTGTTTCGTCCCACTGCTTTCTTTTGGCCTTCCCTTTAGTAATGAATGGGAAATCTCCTTTATTTCAAGCCACATCCTACGTCATCTGGACAGCTGGCCAATGGCAAAACACGAGAATATCTCTGCTGGTGAGATCATCAGATGTTAGAGGCGAACACACACACACACACACACACACACACACACACACACACACACACACACACACACACACACACACACACACACACACACACACACACATACAGTTGTCCAGAGATGAAATGACCTTTTCTGACCTGCAACTTTGTCAATCTGTGTGGCCTGAGAGGGCGGGGCAGAGGGGGGGGGGCTCTCAAATAATTCCTCATGGCCTCTTCAAACAGCCTGTCGGAGGCAAGCGAATGACAAGGTTAAAACAAGTTTCAGGTTTTCAGACAAGTGAATCAATTACAGAGAATTTAGGAGAGGAGACTGTGAATGCATCATATGAGAGCTGATAGGAGATTAAACTCTTAACTTTACATACATATATTTATATATACACAATACAACCTGACCTCCTCTAGCTGAAAGCATCATAGACCCTAATCTCATTTACATATTTTCTCTTGTGTGTGTGTGTGTGTGTGTGTGTGTGTGTGTGTGTGTGTGTGTGTGTGTGTGTGGGTGTACACATACACTTCCACGCACATTTTTCTCAGTGTATTATGTTTTTATAGGCAAGCTTGAGGCCACAGTGTAACTGAATCCTCGTTAAACTGCGGTGTACACCTGTTGGTCCAGCTGAGCAGAGAGCAGCAGTTAAACGTTACCGCAGAGGAATGTCATTATGTTGGAAATATGAAACACTGTACACAGATTTAAAGCGCTAGGTAGCAGTTGACTGTCGTTCATCAGCCAGCTGTGGCAATGTATGTGTGTCTCACCTGCAATAAACCACTTGTTCTAAATGAGACCAAGCTGTATACAGTAGTAGATTTCTATCTATAAAAAAACAGCTATTGTAATCAAGTGAAAAATATCAATAAATAAATAAATATCCACTGAATAAATTACAGATGAATCTCTATTTTTTTGTTTTATTGGTTGAAAAGCAGAATTTTATGTCTCTGAGTTGATCATAATTGTATATAAAGTATGAAGTCATCTTCTACAATGTTTACAAGCATTATGATAGAAACCAACTAACAGCAGAAAACACAAGTAATAAACACATTTTATTGTCATCTAGTATTAGTCGCTGCAGATTAAAATTGGATGTGGGTTGAAAAATGTGTCTGTGTGCACGTCTGATGTCTGTGTGTGTGTCTGCTAGTATTCATCCACTTGGCTCTGAGTCAGCTCTAGTTAATTTGTTGACAGAGCAGGTTGTACTGTGTTATCCTCCAGCCTTCTGGTAGCAGAGGTGATTTATTCACTAGCAACAAATGAACCAACTCAAACTCAAACATTGAGGGACATTAATTTATCCACAGCATAAAGCTGTATAGTTTAACAAAAAGCATGTTTTTGGAGAAATTTTTTTGACATACAAGACTAAATAGAAAAATAAAAAGTCACAGGTGCGTGAGGCCTTTCAAGTAGAAGATTAACAGAGCGCCTGACTTGATTGTTTTACAGCAGGCCATGGTTCACGTGCTAAATCCAAATGAAAAAACAGTTCAACCAAATTTCACAGGACAGATTTGTTGCCTGCTTGTCCAGCAGATGGCAGCGTTTACCCTGATGGAGGACTCAACCTTATACACAACAACAAGCTGGTTCAAAATATCTGTCTGAGCCTTTGATAGTTTTGGATTTTGCTGTAGTTTTCAATTTGAACTGATGCGTTTGAACTGATGCACGTTCGTAGTTCTAATGTCTGCCATGAAGAGGAGGAAAACTACATTGTCACAGAACAGTTTTAGGATACACATAAATATTTCTATCCAAGTGATAGAAAAATAAAGACTGAAGTGATAACAGAGCAGATTTATGTTCTGAGATGTTTTAATATTTTTCTTCATTTCAG
This sequence comes from Seriola aureovittata, assembly GCF_021018895.1. Lineage (NCBI taxonomy): Eukaryota > Metazoa > Chordata > Actinopteri > Carangiformes > Carangidae > Seriola > Seriola aureovittata. The sequence continues at coordinate 8,746,610 of NC_079380.1, forward strand.
AACCATCAGCTTCAGGTGAAGCCTCCAATAATGGCAAAAGAAGGTGATGACTGCAAAAGCAATTTGAATTTGAAAAAAAAAAAATCTCATTGTTTTTATTCATAAAATTAACACATTCTTGCGTGGCCTCAACTGTACTGGGCTTACATGATGTAGTAATACTTTTCTCGCTTTAACTCACAGGCCATTTTATCAACATTTACCACACATTACACCATCCTCTGCCCTTGTTGAGTATTACAGACTGATCGTGGCTTAGGTGAGTCATATTATCTATTGCAATGTCCCTCTGTGAGTACACTTTAAGCCCCAAGTTCAAGTTTAAGCCTAATTCAATTATTTTACCATGTGGGTATTACAACAGAATGTAATTTGCAATAAAATGAGTCAGAAAACAAGTGGTAGTTGAAGTACTGAGTCTTTGTTCTTTATTGTTATACACATGCTGCTATACACACGAGGAAAGACAGGTATTGATTTTACAGAGAGCCATGGACCACCTACTGTGGCGTTATCCTGGATACCAGGTCAATAGTGGTCAGAACAAGAACAGGAAGGCACAGTGTCAAGTTGAAATGGCACAGAAGAGGAGGGGGGAAAGACAAAAATAACCACCATACTTAAAAGCCGTGAGAGGTTTAAGCGTCTACGAATTCACATGCAAATGCTAGCCCAATTATTAAAATGCAATGTTTGAATCTATCGCATTGGATGTTTTCCTTTCTAGCCAAACGTACATTAAGAGAATCCACTTGAACCTAAATACTAAGATTATATGCATAATTGATAAATGGTCATAACATAGTAAATGAACAGCTTGATTTAATATTGCTCAATAACAAGATATATTTTTCCAGTGGCATGAAGTTTGCGATAGAAAAAAAAAAAGACTCTGTACATCAGCATCAAAAATCCTGTCCGCGGGCTGAAGACCGTTGTGTGCTGTAGCATTTCGAAGAACACTAATGTCCAATGCAACAAGCAGGCAGCCATATCAATTCAAGGCACATAGATCTATATGCATGGCGCTACACATACAGGACCAAGGTACGTAAAAGACGTTGCAGCCACATAAACACCCCGACCTCCGTTTTTTTTTTTGTTGTTTTTTTTGCAGCTACATTACATAAGCAGACACCGGCACTGCCACAAAAATAAAGACTGTACAGAGATGAGCCACATCTATGACAAGCACCACTTACTGTGCCATACTGAGTCAGTCAGCATACATGTAGCTGGAGCATCTAGGCTTGTTGCAGGCTTTAACCGTCTTTGAGTTCAGCTGTTAGGATGTGAATCTGTAGCTCTTACTGATTATCAAAGTCTTAAATATGTGCATGTTAACTGATTCTAGTCCCATTACTTCAATATCAGGGTTTTTTTTCTATAATGTGCAAGTATACAATTTTGGAAGTTACTACACAGGATTCTAGTACAGTTATAATACATAGATATCACATCATTTGAAATAATAATAAAAAAAAATAACGGACATGTAGATGTTTAAGACTGCAGACAACTTAAACTGATGTCTTCATAAACTCTTGTTATAAGGAATGGATTATAAACCAGTGCAAAAATCACTTCAAATGGACACACAAACACATAAGTAATATGTTTTCAAATCTCTGCTCATAAATGAAAATGCTCAACCTGACTGGAAAAACAAGTTATCAAGTCATTAATGAATTTCACTAATGAATACAATATCTAAACACAAACTGTATTTATGTTTTCTTTTGAATTTAGTGTCAAGAAATCCATACAGAGTTAATTTAAAGTGTGCTTAAAAGCACCACCATGACAGGTAGTGAAATATCTCCGGAGTCCACATTACTAGTCCACAACTTTGGCCAAGACAAACAACGGAACATCATCTGACAGTTAATGAAATGTTTTCAGAAATCAATACCTTTTCTTTTTTTCTTTTTTTTTTTAAACATCAGTCATAGAGTAAGGTACCAACAGCATCTTTGCATGGGTCAAATTTCTTTTCTAATGTCAGAGGCATTAATGGGATAAACAGAGTCCTCCCTCATCCTGGTGAACTTCCTGTCAGGGCCTTTTGTCGACTCTGATCACAGAAGCAGAAGACTGGGCTGGGGGGGGGGGCAAAAAGAACAGAGGGACTTGGATGATCGTTGTAAAGCATAAATCAGTTCTGATGGAAGGGAAGGAAAAGGCTGAATCTGAGTCAGGGGTTGAGATGCTCATCTTCCATGTGAAGGCTGCTCGTGGGACACAGGAGAGGCTGGCTGGAACAGTTTGTGCTCTGACTTTTCAGGCTTTCCGTTGACTCGGATGAACCTGGAGACGCAAGACATAACAGATAAGCAACGCGGCCCAAAGTGAGATTTCCAGTCAGACTTTCAATAAGAACAGAGACACACAAGAAACAGTTCTTATTCTTCATATGATAAGGCCTCGTCTGCATTAAAAACTGGCATATCGTAGCAAATTCGTAGAGCAATACCCGCTGGATAGCTGCGATCGACAACTGTGAATGTATTCATGGAGAACAGGATTCAGTGGGAGCAGTAGAGCTCATACACAGAGAGGCAGAGCAGACAGGAAAGCCTACATACCACAGTTACTCCTCCATACCAATAGAGCAGGAATCAGGACCTAGAGCTGCCCAGAGAGAGGCAGTACGAAGGGATAAGATGACAGGGAACAGGAGAGGAATGTTAGGAAACAGAAAGAAGCACAAGAGCACTCAGGTTAGATGCAAAGCACAGGGAATTACAGCCTTAAAAGTATTGGATTAAAGAAGAGAGACATTGGGCTAGAGTACCAGAACAGAGATTTATCAACTGGAAAAGAGTCAAAAATAACCAAGAAACAGATGATTGTAGGAGCTGCAGTCAGTGCTTGATCAACTGATTTGCTCTGAGCTGGCATCAGAAAGTACAGGGCTATACCGTAATTGGCTTAATACACAAAGGTATTACATACACAGTACAATTTCCAGTTCTTTCCTTATCTTTCGTTCCTGTCCTGTTTGCTGCATCTTTAAGATTTTCCTTGACAGTCAGATATTTCTAATTTGTTCCTGACAGATTTCTCACCCGGCAGAGACAAGTCGCCCGGTGGGTCGCTCTCTGTTTTGGTCAAGCTGCTGTGTTCGCTGCTGCAGTCCTGCAGGATGTCTCCTCCAGAATGCATCCTGTCCTCTGGATCACCCAGGAGAGTGAGAAGAGCAACAGCGTCAACAGTGTCACTCAAACCCATTATTGACTGTTTGTTTACCCAGTGCCAAGTGAGAAAACTCACCATCATCTGGAGACAGGGACTCTGCCACATCCTCGGTCGCTGTGGCCTGGAACAAGATGAATAAAGATCTTAAAGTTTCTTAACTCTTAAAAAAAAATTCTACGTTTTTGTCTGCAGCAGTTAAATTTAAAATGTCAGGAAGTGAAGTGGCGGCTTACGTCTGTGGGGGCGGGGCTGCTGGAGAGCAGCGTGTGTGGCTGAGCATCAGACATCTCGGACAGCTTCTCCTCATCCTCCTCCTGGATGGGAGAGGATGGAGACCTAAGGGTGCTGGGAGTGGGGGACAAGGTAAAACATTATTAAAGACATTAAGATTCAACTAGAACAGGTAACTCAACCAATCACAGGCACCTCCATGAACAGATCCTCTCTACATCACTACTTTCAAAATAAATGATGAGGGTAGCCTTCAGAATAAATAAAAAAAAAACAACTGGCTTTAGACTAGTAGCATGTATAATCATGTCATGACTAAACTGCCTCCTATGGAAGAAAATCTGGAGCAGCCATGCTAATAAACATCCTTGTTTGAAGGGGTTAGGATGTTAATCAGATTACAGACGAAGATGAATATAAAGCAGAGTTTTGGACTAATGTAACATATGTTAACATGCTGTCTAATTTCCTGCCCTAACCCGATTACTAACGGGTATGTTTTTGTGTAAATGTGAGGTTACCTGTCAGGTGACTTGCTGACTTTGCTTTTCTGCAGACTCCCATCACTCAAATGCTCCGGGGAGCTCAGTTGTCTGCTGTCTCCACCCAGACCCCCCGAGAAGTTGATTTCATCATACAGGGGGGCAGATGGGATGGCAGGAGACACAGACCGCAGACCATTCAGAGCCTCTAACAGCGAGATGGGCTCGAAGCCGGGAGGAACCGAGTCTGTGCCCTGCAAAGAGACGTACACAAGGACTGGTGGTGACAATGCACACTGAATGTGGAAAAAAGATTCAACAATATCATTCAGAGATGGGCTATTATCAGGGTTAGATCTCCAACTCTCAATCTGTGCTGACATACAGAATACATTTACCTAATAACACAGTAATAACAAGGGCCGCACAACGTGGAAAAAAATGTCTGATATGATGCAATGCAGTAATGACTATATAAGATGCAAACACATAAACATACCAATCTAGGTTTTCATCTTTTGTGGAAGGGGAAGTTAGTTTTCTGGTAACTGATGCAACATTTCACACAGATCACTCATCAGCAGCTGCTTCACAGAGCCTCTCATCACAATCACAGGGGCTAAGAAGTTTTAACTCTGAGGCTGCTGCCGTCAGATTATTACATCAAGTATTGACTTGTCCGCAACATAGCATCTTGCAGCTCAATAAAAGCTGGTATAAATCTGGTCAATCTACTTTATTTAACATGCGTGAAAATCAGCAATGCCTTTTTTGCAGAAGTTCTTATTGCAATAAAGATAAAAATGTTATCCAGTCCTAATTCATGCCCAGTTTCCCATTGATGTTGCTGCACCTCATGGCCAGGTTTAGCTGATAATACACAGATGTTCATGAGACTTACTGAGTGCTCGTCATGGTCCATAGTCTGAGCCAGAACAGGGCTGAAGGACACAGGAGAAAGAGCTCCAGGCTTTTTCCTCACAGCTCTGATCTGCAGGAGGGCTCTAAAGGCTGGGTGGAAGAACCACGTCAAATTAAGCACAATAATAATGTTATTTTACTATGTTTAACTTTTTTTTAAATGCACAGCTTGAGTTCCTTAAAGAGCAGAACTTTAGTAAAATAATGCAACAATCTTACGCAGCCTGCAGATGGGACAGTTGTTGGCCTGGTAACGAAGAGTGTCCGCACAGGAGTTGCACAGACACAGATGTCTGCAGGGCAGGATTAGTGTGTCTCGCAGGTCTGACAGACACACAACACATTCGTTGCTGTTGTCACTGTTCTCATCATCGGAGGGCTAGAAAAAGAAAAATATAACCGTAAGCCGCACAAAAAAAACACGACACGTTTAAGGCATTGCGATTCAAGTATGAGGTAACACGACCACTCAAACCTTGGTTTCTTGGTTGTTTTTGTTTTCAATCCCATAGATCTCCTGTAAGAGGTAGCTCACACGGTCCACCTGAAAAGATCAAGGAACAGAAATTTCCAAGGGGCTTAGCGAGCAAAAATGTATAACATATTACCTCCAGTCTTGTGTTCATATTTTATTTTTATTCTAGAGAGGTATGAGAGCAGTGAAACACAAAAAGTGCTACATATAGTTCACTGCTGAATGTTATATACAATCTTAAAACTACAACAGTACCTTGAGATTCTTGTAATCTAAGTTTACGTTCGATGTCTACTTATGAGATCTATGTTATTGCCAGACTCCCAGGGGTCTCCGCACAGATTTTTGTGGTGTGTAGGTCTTTCAAAAGCTGCAGATGGTATGAGGATCAAAACAGAATGCGACTGGAATACTAAAAATAGTTATATTTCATTTAGAGCAATCTGCCTGCGCTGTTTCCAGAATGTCGACCCCATGTCCTTAAACATCCATCTTTCACCTGGCCCACGCTGCATTAACAGCCTGCTGTGCTTCATAAATGACTGACTGCACTGGTATGTGATTAAAAAATCTAAAGCAGAACATGAATAAGAATAATTTCAATACTGAAATAAGAACCTTTATAAACTTACAATTTGTTTCTGCTTCAGAGGTTTGACCGAGAAACTGCCATCAACGTGCTGGAGGTAAAAAGAAAAAACATAAACATGTTAAAGCTCATATAAAAATTTAGTTTTAGTTTTATCCAGATTAAAATGATTTTCTTTTATATGGATGTGTACTTACTCTTTCAAATGCTGCCAAAAGTACATGAGCATGTCCAAGGCAATCTTGAAAAACAAAACAAAACAAAAAAGTGTCAATGTTAATAGAAAAGCTGATCCAGTGACTATTTTAGTCTCAGTATAAAACATGTATTGTCATGATTGTTATGCAACCCTAGTAACCTACCATCTCCTTCATCAACCACAGCCTGGATAACCATGGGAAACACTCCTCGGTCAAGGTCAAAGTTCAGCTTTAAGGGAAAAGATACATTTCAATGAAGTTGCAGTTGTAAACAAGTATGGTGCCTCAGAGTATCCGTGTGTAATAATTCAAATCCTGTGCTGATGCATTGGAAAAAAGTGTGCCATTTAAATGTATATAGGAGATATTTACCAACATAAACCAATATCAAAAATACAATTTATTTTTGTGATGTGTGATCCAGTAATAATCTCTACCAATTGCTGCAGATACTTACATCTTCCTCTTTCCACTCGCTGAAATCTATTTTGAAAGATGGCATGGAGAACTGTTGGCTCACCCCTCGCTTGTAATGCACAGTTTCAGAGACCATTGATGGATCCTTTGGACTGTACCTAAATACAATATGATATAGAGAAAAATGGTCAGTGTGCAGGAAGATGATGGAGTCCTGACACCATCACTGACTGAGTTTCTAGATAAAATGAAAACAAAGAAAACTGTACAGTACAACAGTAGCAATGTCTGATCATTTTGATCCCAGAAAAAATGAATCAGTAATTCAGTCCCGTCATAAAACAATGACTTCAGTATGAAGTATTTCTTTCATCTTCTTAGTCTTATCTGCAGTATCCATGGTGACTAGTGGTTGCTAAGGACCTGCCGTATCTATTCTAGTCTTTGTGCTCTAATGCTTGAATCTCACTACCCATATAACAGAGTTTAAAAGTCACTGACACAATGTTTTACACTAAAATGAAGCTGCGGTGTCAATTGAATTGATCTGATAAAAATCTTAACAACTAATCATCTCACAGACAGATACTAAGTGCCCTATGTTTAATTCAGACAGGATTCATAAATGGATTTAAATGTGATGTTTAGATTCAATGATTAAAAGACCAGCTAAGTTCATTTTTAAGTAGCTGTTTGTGCTATAATTTTCTAAAGCTTGATCAGATTTAAGAAATTGATTAAATTCTTACACTGCCATCCCATTGGAGAACTCCTCAAACGCCTGGCAGTAAAGGGTGATGGCCACCCGAGCATCAGCATCAAAGGTGAACTCCACTCCATACTGGACCTTTGGTTTTTCACCATCCTCCACCGGTGTGTCAGAGTCATCTTTATACCTAGGATCAAGAGGTTTGACAAGCATTACATCACCATATGAGAAACTCTTTTCTTTAAAACAGTTCTTTACTCTCACTGTGATTTGTATCATTATACTGCCTTGCAGTCTTTACCTGACCAAACGCAAGGAGTCCTTTCTAATGTTGACCAGACTCCTCAGGGTTTTCACAGGCTCGTGGGGTGCAGGTGTCACATATGGAAACTAGTCAAATAATAACAGCAATATGAATGATGATGTGATTTGAAATTATCGATATTGTTTGATTAATTACTCAATAAATTTAGAACTACATCATGGTAGTTTTACATTTGTGGAAAATATACAGTATTGAATTTTCAGATCATTAAAACATGTAGAAACATCAGTTTTCACCTGCACTGGCCTATTTCCAAGGAAATTCAGGTCCATGTTTTCTCCAAAAAGGTATCCCTCTGGATGTGGTGTGTCGAATTTCTCTCCCCCCATGAAGAAGTGGCTCGCAAAATAATTCCCTGAGGACAAAAGAAAAAAAAAAGATGAATAAGAAAGGAAGTGTGAACATGAAACTGCTACATTTCCTTATTATTTTAGGTATTTTTTGGTACAATTCTTTAAAAAGGAATCTCTCCGTCAGTGTAAACAACAACTCAATTTATATGCAGTTACTTCAAATGGTTTGTGTAAAAATAAAATGGTTTAGCTGTACAATGAAAGTGAAGTGTAATATGAGTATTTCACACAATGGTTTGTAATTCAGCTGAGAAAAAAAGTAAATAAAGGCTGCTAGGTTGAATTAATGGGGTAGGAACGTATTACATAGTTACATATTAGGCAACAACACCAGCCCAAAAATTACCCCTACATATAGCATTGAGCATGAGCTGTAGCATGAACATTATTCACATTTATATATGTAAACAAGATTTTTAAGTTTAGTCATTTTAACCATCCAAAAACAAGAATACAGGATTTACAGTAACTGCGTTATCACTGCATTAATCCTCATAGGTGTGTACCGATATTCAGAGGATTATTTGACAAGCTGAAAGGCCAGTTAACAACAAAATGTCTGATTGTTTTGGTGGGATTTAACTTGTTGGTCTCACATGGACATACCTGCCCCCACACTGAGTTTACACTATCTGAAGATACTTTAATAACAAAGCGAAAGGGTCATTGAAACGTAAGGCTTATGGCTACAACACAACTATTATAAATGTCTTTGACATAACATACTAACGGGAAAATGAGCCTTGAAGGTCTTTGTTTTGAAAGCTGAAAAACATATGTTGACGTGTGTGTCATGTCTCTGGATGTCAGCATCTTTTACCCCTCAGTTCTTGTAGCATCCGTTTAAAGTGTTTAAAAAAACATAATTGAAATCGGTACACTGAGTTTTGACGTTGATCGCACGGTGATTCGTTTATTGTGATCATGATGCTGTAAGAACTTAATAATAAACAAACTTGCTTAAACCGGCAGTGTCCGATATATAGTAAGACTACAGTAAATCTCACAAGATTGCCTGAGTAATGTGTGACCTATCTGCAGAAAAACAGTCAAATGTATCAAATGTTTATGCGTTCACACGCAGGCATTATCTAACTATACAGCTGACGAGAATCAACGTCAAAAATAAAGTAATTAAAACCTGAGGAGGTAGGAAGAGCTCGGTGCCTCAGCGTTTGCTCTTGCTTTAGGAGATCAATGATTATGTGGAATTTGAATTCAGCCAAGAGACACTACTGATCACTCACCAGATTTAGGTGGAAATCGATAGGCCGAGTTGGCCTGGATATCGATATCCTCAACACCAGCGATTCTGCGACTCAGGATGGACCCCATCTTTCCCTGCTGGATCGCCGATGTTAGCTACGGTTAGCTATCAACTTGGCGGCTAACGGCGCGACAGCAGCTCCGATTAGCTTTGCCTTCAGTGCACGCTAACGCCAAAACACAGATAACATCAACGAAAGATAAAAGTTTTCGTTAGTTTAACATTTTACGCGTTTAGTTAGTCGGTGACTATGCTGTAAATGCTAACAGGAAATAGAAAGCGTCGGGCGACGGGCTGTTGTTTTGGCCGAGCTGTGCTAACAGGGAGCAGGGAGTCAACCTGATTGGCTGTCTCCAAGCGTTCCCAGAAAGTCAGGGCGTTCGCCCTGTGTCAAGGGACCGCCCGGTGGGAGCACGGAGTAAGGTCAGCGAGGGGAAGGGGTGAAGGGGTCAGAAAGAAACTAAGAGTGAAATATAACTGCAATAGAATGAGAGAATCGAAAGGATATATCATTTCAACTATTCTTTAAAAGTATCAATATATAAAATATATCAATAATGGTATAATCATGTCAGTACCACTATAAATATTATCTGTATTAAAGAGGTACCACTTAGGTGCCATTTATGGAGGTTTCATAAACTGTAACTAATGGATTTATTAATTGTAAATGAATCGTTTACGAATGCTTTACATCTCAGTTATATTCCATTGATAACAACAACCCTTGGGTTGCCAGGTTGTGGAAAATCATCCTCCAGTGCAACACAAGTGTTAAAGGCTAATGGGTTTCTCACTTTGTAATAAAGCCACCAGAAAAAGGTAGTGAGTCGCTTATAAATCTTATTAAATCATTAATAAAGGGTACTACAATAATGAAGTCTGGAGTTACAAAAGGACTTATGACAGATCTATGAAGCATTAGTAGGCCTACTACTTCTTCATAGATATCACAGAAATAATTCACCTAAATGATTTATTAACCATAACAAAAAACCCTATAGCCAATAATTACTATGATTTTCAAATGTTTTTGATGGTATAGTATTGTGCCTTCCTTGATACAGTGTATGCTTGACACCAGGAGGTGCAGGTAGTTAATCTGAATCAGAAAAGATGAATGTTTAATCCAGTGGTCACAATGAAGAACTGCATTAGGAATATGTACTACTCATAGTATGATTAAGAAGTATGTATAGAAGTATGTATCTTTGCTGCAAACACAATCCCACTTTTTTCTCAGTGAGATGAATGGATGGAATGTTAACAATCTCTAGTTTTAAACAACTTTTTATGTATTTTTCAACCCCTTTTAACTCATTCATACTTTCAGGTAGAAACTCTATTCAAAAATCAAAGTGTTCAGAAACATTCTGTCATTTTTGGTTGTATCCAACTTTGAAATCCCATAGCTTTTATAAAGTGACAGTTCAATATTCATGAATGTTTCTGGTCCTCTCTAGGTTTTTACATTAGTTTTATTGTGGTGGAATGTTTACAGCTAGAGTGAGTGACATCACACAGAGTGGGGAGTAGCTGTTCAACTGTTCTGAAAGATTTCTGTTTCACTCATCCTCACAGCTACAAACTTTCCAATAACACTAAATACTGCATATCACAGTGGATCTTTGTGTCATTTATGCCCTGGTAAAACAAGCCGCTGCCACTGCCCCAAACAGACAAACAAATGACAACGAAGTAACATCCTAACTGATGACATCCTTTGATGAGAGGACTGATTGCATTTTCATTTTCATTAGACCTGAAAAGAGCGTAGTGACATGTAAATGTAAGTGCAATGAACTGAGGGCAATGTTTGCGTATTATATTTGAATATTGTCCACTGTAGAGCAGGTTAAGTATCTGAAAATTAATTATCAACAGCTTTTCAATTTTAATTTTAATATGATCATAGAACGCCCACATGAGTATGTGGAAATGAAAATGCAAATCGGATTACTGCGTTTTCTTTTTAATTTTCTTTAATTTGCTGAGCTGAGTAGCAGCAGAAGAACAGGTGTGCTAACTGGCCAGCTCACACAGGTGAGTGTCAGCTATTGATTTAATGTAGTGTTGCGGTTCCTCATTGTGACCGCTGGAGGGCAGTCAACATTCATGATAAATAAATTATCTCCTGTTCTGCCAAAGAATAGACTGGTCTCCACACTAAATTGTTATCCAAAACTTTTACTGCCATTAAAATAATATCTGATAATGTGGTGTTCACAATTATATTAACAGCAGTTGTATTATTAACACTGTGTTTTATTATTAACAGTAGTGTTGCATTTCCTCGCGGGGGTGGTGGTGGGGTACTCGATTCTAAATACAGTCAGGTCGACTGTGACAACAAATAATAAAGAGCATAAAGAACAGTTCATGATCATTTTGTTGCTATTGTTTTTTTTAAATTATGTGTCTGTTTAAAAGATAATGTACAACTTAAATCATAAGAAAATACGTGCATTGATTCAAATGAAAGAATGTAACGTGTGGTTTCTTATAAAAGCACTGGTATTACATCCCTGCGCTTATGTATGTTCAATCTTTTGAACACATTTGTCACATTTTTATTGGGGTAATTTTTGTGTTTGTGTTCATGATGATTACTGACGTGAGGAGTTAATCCGTCTCAGCGGATATTGGAGCTGCTAACGTCAAACAAACTTCAGTTACACCGCGGGCAGGCTGCGTTTTTCCCATTACCAGGTAATGTGACTTTCACTACACTGACAACTGCAACATGACAGTTGTGAGCAAAAACAATGTTTCACGATGTTCCAGACAATTAGTCAGTTAATGTGAAAGTTTCTGGCTTTATCTGTAGTCTGCTATTTCTGTGTTTAGATTGGCGACGCTAGCTCGCTAGCTAGCTAGCTAACGACTGTTAGCAAACATGCTTTGCTTTAGCTGAACAAACATATCCTTGTCTGTCACGTTACTTTACCAGCTAAGTACAAATTAACATTCGCTTTCAGTTGCTCCTAAATCTATTACACGAGCTAGATGAGAGAAATTATCGTCCACCTGTCAGTAAACAGACCCTGGTAACGTTAACATCACGTCGCGTTATCTCCCTTAGCTAGCGTGTCGGTAAACGTTAATATGAGTAATAATAATAATGTTAAATACCTGTACTAGATATGCACCCCAGTTTAAATTAACATAAATGCTGGCTTCCGTCAGCCTCCATTACGCAACTAAGTTATTCATGGTTAGTTGTGCAAGTAGTTTTGAGCTGGATTATCTGGGAAAGGATTAAAAAAAAAAAAAACATCAGCTAGCTTTAGCGAGGTAGCTGCTTAGCTGAGAAGCGTTAGCATTAATGTAGGAGCAATGCCTCCCAGCAAACTTTGAGTATTTTTCCTAACAGCCACACACAGTAAATCTTGTTATTGTGATGATGTTTCACACTTGTTTTTAAGTTGGTCTGCTGCGTTATTTACGTGAGCTCGGAGGGCAGTTCTGGTGAGGATAAAGCACGGAGTTTGAGTTTTGATTTTGGGCTGCACGTTAGCCACTAAAGTAACATCGTTATAGAAAAAAATAATACTGTTGAAATTTCACAGAATGACATCCACCAGGGTGTTAGAAACTCTTTCCTCTGTATAGTCAACTCTGTCCATTGTTATTACGTCTTCCAAGGAAATTTTCTTTTTACCTGTGTCTGTTTGTTGGTTTGTTTGTCAGCAGGATTACGCAAAAAGTTCTGAGCCGATGTGCACTGAATTTGGTGGATGTCAGGGCATGGGTTGGGGAAGAACCCACTAGATTTTGGGCAGATCCAGATCAGTTACTGTGAATTTGAATTTTTTCCTCTGATGTCTGGTTTATGTTGTGTGTTTATGTTGCCTTGGCGGGGTCTGAGCTTTCAGAGTACCCTTCTCGTTTCAATGTTTTTTTTCCCAATCATATTACAGGTTGCCAGATTCCTATGGTGGAATCTTTCTCTTCCGGGTAGTACCAGGTAAACACCTGTTTTCTTGTCAACCAGTTATTTAAGATGCACCCACAGTTAAACATATTACTGTACATATTATGTGTAATTGCTGGGCAGTAATCCCACACTACACTATATATAGCCCCTGAAATAACCACAGAAAAACAACAACATGTTTGTGACACAATGAATGACTCGGTGAAATTCGGCACAGTGTTGTAAATGTAGTATTTATATTAGTATTGTTGTAGGTTGGGCACAGGTCTTCTGTTATTGCACCTTTGTTTACAGTATACACATAATCTCAGTATGTATAGATTCATTTAGAAATGTAACATCCTACACCATCATGTCATCTCTCACATTTTGTAAAATGTTTTTGCCTTCCTTTGTCTGACTCACCAGATAGAAACTTACAGAGCCTCAACTTATGAAATAACGGTTGCTTTCGCCGACAATTCTTTGAGCGACGGGACAAGCAGTTTCACAGTGCTCTTAACCATGTTCAACTTTCCCTGCAGCTCTCTACAGTGATGTCATCATAGCAAAATAATAGTTTAAATGTGACTGTAAAATCCCCCCCATTTGCCCTGTTTTTATTCTCTCTTAGACATTTGTTGAACACTGCATTTCAGCCAAGGCATGCATTATTTAGCCAAAGAGAAAACCATGCTTCCTGTTGAAAGTGAAGCCCTGAGACAGGAGGAGCTCTCACTTGTGTTGTTGTTGTCATTCTATTTGTGTTTTCTTTTCATTCAGGCCTCCAGAGTTGTTTTTAATCCTAAAGATGATTTTGTTAATACCTTCTTTACTGTACTGATGATTTCCAGGGTACTCTTTCATTACTCTGGAGTGTCATCTTTGTTAATTGATTGAACTTGCAACATCCTATCTCATGACCAGGTGTTATAAAATTCATAGTTTCCACACAAAATTAATGTTTTCCCATCAGTGAAATCAATCTTGCACAAAATCTTTGTTTGCTTTTACTTAAAAAGCTAATGTTAATCAATTGGCATATTTACTTCTTTAATGACTTCATTTTGGATCTTTCATACAAATAGCTTAATCTATAATTGAACACATTCATTTTAATTGATGTCATTGTCTGTTTTTTGTCTTTCAATTTGTAAATTATTTTATATCTTTGTTTTGAAAAGCTCTATAAAAATAAAGGTTGAATTGTTTTTATGATTACTAATAAGAGACAGTAAGCTCCAATAAACCAGGGCAACAAAAGAACATTAACACCAGCAATCAGTAAAAATGCCTCTACATTTTGCTTGTTCTTAAACTTGGTTCATGTGCCAACTGACATCAGCAGTTACACCATGTACCTCATTAGCCTCTCTGACTGTTGTTGGAACAATTTATGACTCAGGAGAAGCTTGTCAGAGAGTAATGAGCTATGGGACTTAAACTGTATATTTTAATTATTTATTTATTTTACTCTCACAGAGTGAAAGTCCACAGGAGAGTTGTGAGAGGAACTCCGTGTCCATCCCCTCTCCCTGTCCAGACATCCGGCCAGTATGTCCAGTGATCCTCCTCCTCCGTACCCCGGAGGTCCCAGTGCCCCACTCATTGAGGAGAAGAATGGACAACCAGGTAATAAAGCCAAACATGCAGAATTGTGATGAATGTTAAAAAGCACCCAGCTACGGTATTTGTGTTGACTTAATTTCTTCTTTCAATGTGAAATCAATAGATAGTACAATACAGTACAGTAGTTCTTTGTTTAGTTTGAAAGAAATATGGTTTGCTATGTTATAATTTTGAATCACCCAGTGTTGCAAGTTAGTAGTTTATCTTTGGATTAAATTTTCATCTCCATACTCTGTGAAATTCATGTTTCAAATATCAGTTCTGATGACAAATTAATTTTGTAATTTGTCAGTTTTGCTTCATCAAATCAAAAATTGATGATCAATTCAAGAATATGCCTCTAGACACTCAATGTAATCATTGTAGCTTGAGTAAACTTTCATTATGGAGACTTAAGAATAGTGACAGTGTTAGTTAAAAAGTGCCCTTCACTAATCACAGAACCCTCATGAAGAAGAAATTGTCTCGAACACGCTGTTCAAACAGTGCAAACTGAGTAGTAGTTAGAGTTTGGTTTCATGTTAATTTGAGACTGAATCTTAACCTATGTTCAGACACACAAGACAGCAGTGATCTTTGTGAATGCCTCTGATGACATTAATGTAACATGTGTAGGTATCATAAAGTATATATTGAAGGTGGCCCTTACATTTCAATGTATCATGGTTGCAATTGTATATTATCTACTCAGAAGTAAGATTGAATAATGTAGTGTGAATTCTTTCTATTTGATGACTCTGTCTTCAATTATATGTTTTCTTTTTTCTGTGTGTTATTTTGCAGAAACAGTTCCTATAAGAACTGGTCCTCCACAGGGACTGCCCTTGCCTCCAGACTACGGTCCTCCACCTTACGAGGCCTCACAGCCAGGCTTCCTTCCCCCACATGTCCCCGGAGAAGGGCCCATGCCAATGCCTATGCCTATGCCAATGCCACCTCAAGGTACAGCAGACAGTCAGCATATATAAATCAACACGTAAAGCTTCAAAACAAGCTGTCAAAATTATTGCTACATGTAAAGTTCTCAGGGGTTAATGTGTTAGCTAATAGCTAGCCTTCTGATGAATGTAAATCAATGCTTTTTTTCACCTTTTTAACCTTTTATTTGTAAGGTAACTCCTATGAGTACAGTTCTGTATATACTCGCAGTATATACTTCAATTCATAAAAAAAAACACATGACATTTAAGTTTGTAAAATTATTTTCGTTCTGACAGGTGGCCCCTACCCACCGCCGCCAGGTCACTTTCCTCATCCGATGCCAGGACAGATGGGCCCTGGTCCCAGTCACTTTGTCCACATGGGAGGACACACAGCGACCGTCCTGGCTCCTCCAGGGGCAGCCACCACTGTGACTGTACTGCAGGGGGAAATGTTCCAGACATCACCAGTGCAGACTGTGTGTCCGCACTGTCAGCAGGCAATCATCACCCGCATCTCCCACGATGTCGGCCTCATGAACACTCTCTTCTGCCTCTTCTGCTTCTTTGTAGGGTAAGTGGATCACATTTCAGAAGACAAGCAGGAAAGAGGTTTGATAGCCGATTGATTAAGGTAATCTAAAACATGTTTGTGGTGAGTTTTGTAGCATTTTGAAATACTTTTGTTGGCCTCACACCCTATATATATACACACACACACACACATAAGACTAAAGGGAGTAACACCTAAGAGTGAAAGCATTTGGAGTTAGAAGAGCGTAGGCAACTCATTCTTATTTCAGTCAACATTATCTGTTGTATATGATGCACTGGCATATTTTGCATACAGAGCTGTCGGTGGCCTATATTCCAGTAAGACATCTAGACTTGCACGTCCTCATTTCATTCAGATCAGGGTAAACATGGAGTCATCACCTGTCCCTATGTACATAGGGAATACACTCACTTTAACAATGTCACTAAGCTGCTGTTGTGCTGACAGTGTTTCTATCTCTAGATGTTGTCGTGTGCAATCAAAATAATGTTTTTTCTTCCACTGGAACACACACTTTTTACTTTGTGCTGAATGTATAAAACCATTCTCAGATGTTTGAATTTATAATAATATAAAATCTAATATTTTGTCTGTTCTTCATTTTCAGGTGTGATCTAGGCTGCTGCTTGATCCCCTGCCTGATTGATGACCTCAAGGATGTGACACACACCTGCCCTTACTGTAAGGGATACATTTACACATACAAGCGTATATGCTAACCACCGACAGCTGTATGCTACAGAGACATGTACATGCACACACATAAACTCACAGCTCCTCCTGCTGGTAGTGAAAAGCTCTTTTTTCTCCCCCCATTTTTGCAAAGTGTTGTGTAGCCCTCTTAAATTGTAAGTGCAGTTTTCTCATGAGTTCACCGAATATTTACTGTATATATATCTTTCGGCATAGTTCTTTCATGTATAAACATGCATTTAAAATTTACAAATGTCTCACTGAACTACAGAGGATGTAGGGCACAAAAACATTCAGAGGTTGATAGGCAGCAGACATACAGGTGCATCTGATCCTATATGGAAACCAGGAAAAAAAGGCTTGTGATGTTATGCATGTAAATGGGGAAAAAAAAAAAAAATGGATAGACAGATGGCCTCAGTTAGATAAAACTGTGAAAATGGTCACTTTATTTATTTGAATTCATCTGTGAATCATGCTCAGAAGCAAGCATTTTGAAGTCAAACATGCTGGGTTAGCATTATTTTTTTTTCTTATTTATTTCAAATATTTTATCCACTATTTTAACAAGTTAATCTTGACAACTGTGAACATTTTTGTCCATGTCTGATAATTTTGTTCTAACAGGCTTAGTTTTTCCTTTTATCATGATCCCTTTTTGAATGTGAGCAAAATTAACCAGCCATTTTCAGCTTGATAAGCGGATGTATTTGCTTGTTTGGAAATGCCCAAGATTGACGTTACTTGCTATATTTATTAATCTTCTGGGCTTCAGTGAGCAGTAACAAAATATTGAGTGGTTTACAGTTGAGCAACACCCTCTGTCCATGCTGTACTTAATTTTGAAAATAAAGCTAACATTTGCACTTTAAGTTGAAATTCATATTTTGCACTCTTGACAGATCCTTAGAAACTATCATCCTAGACGAATCGTTTGTCTGAGGGAAAAAATGTGATTTACAGTTCATCAGATGAGTGAAAGCAGTGTATAAGTTTGGCTTTCACTGGGTTAGTTGTTAGCTCATTATGGTGAACCCCACCATACCGGCATTTATTCAGACCATAGTAGAATTGAAGTAGAGTTGGCAGACAGAGGGTTTTTACTGTTACTGATGGAGATGCAATGCATGGACATCTCGGTAATCTTGTGTCTGGCCATATATTCTCATCAATGCTGTTGGCTGATTTTTGCTGCCAAGGTAAACGGGTAGCTAGTTTAAAATAGAAACACTGGTTGACAAATAGAAGTGGTGGCACCATTGTCACATAACACTATTTAGGCTGTTACCCTCTTAATATGGCACCAGCCCTTTAAGATTACCTGCATTGCTCAGATGCATGTTAGTTAACAAATACAGATGTCTTTTGGCTAATATTGTAATTACAAAAAAGTAATCTCTCTGCTAGAATAAGCTTAAAATAAATGATTGTATCAGTCATCTTGCAAAATGACATTGTGATTCCATTGAGATTAATACTAACAATGAAAGGACCATTGTATCACCACAGCATGCCCGATCTACCGTTCACCTTTGCTCACCGAGTGCAGAGTTGCACTGCATGAGCCACACATCAAAATTAATAATTCTAACTGGTTAGTTCCTTGACTCTGTGTGCATTTGATTTTTTTTCTCTTGAAGCTAGCTAAGCTGTGCAAGAGGGTCCATTTTGAGTTAAAGGATTGCATTGAACTTTTAATACAAAGTACAGTATGCCATTGTTGTGGATAATGCTGGTCTGCATTGCTCTCTAAATGTCTGTGATATGTATAACTATGTAAGTCAAAATTTGTTTGACTGTTGTATACAGGTACTATTTTATCAATAAAAATCAGAACATGATTTTTCATTGAAACTCATTTTAATGTTATCTGGAAACTTCATTATGCCTAGAAAATGAATGCTGTATGTAACTATAATCTGCAAAGTCAAAAGGAAAAGTGCCTCCAGCTGTGCACAAATTGGAAATAATCAAAAATCGGAGCCTGTTGGTAATAAATAAAGACTCGAAGATGAATACTCTATGCCACTTGAGCATTAAATACATTAAAACTTTCAAAGAGAAAAGGTGTCAATCCCTCCACCGATGTCCACACTGGGCATTGCAGCATTTGTAGAAAGTCGTCATTGGTTCATCTGCTGATCTGGTCTGAATCTGCATGAAATACGCCCGAGGATGGTCACACTTGGGACAAGTTTCTGAGAACAGAGACAAATGGAAAGTGTCACTCCTGGATCACAAGGACTGCTGGGTTTAACGCATTTGGTTTATAGTATAAAGAGAACACAAATCAGCTGTCGTGAGTCAAATTTTTACAAGAAACATTTCCATGAACAGCAAGTCACATTCAAATGTCTGTGTGTGTATTTAAAATAGCTGGTTTTTGGGATAGCATTAGAATCAGAACTAACTTCATCAGCCAAGTAAAACAGACACTTGAGATTAGTTTCTGCTGACAGTCTACTAAAAAGCTCAACTGTACTGTACAAATCGGACTGCATGCAATTCTGTACACGTTATGAATGGTGCAATTTGATGGTGATACATGAAATTAAATAACCTGAAGTTAATCAAATACAATATAATACTGCACACAGAATAATGCACACCTTGTGACATCAAGGTCTTTGTCAGTCAGAAATACTGAGTTAGACTTTCATATTTTGTTACAGGTTTAGTGTGTGTTGCTGTGGGCAAATTACAACATCAGAAAGGACTGAGTGACCCAAGTAACTATCACAATATTCTGCCACCGTGATGACGGTGTAGTAACAGACCCTACTCTACTGAATATGTTCACTCCATTATTAAGAGCTTTCATAGAGAGGATTTTATAGACAGCTTGCAGTAAAGTGTGTGTACCAAAGTGCATTAAGACAGCTTTAGTAGAGAGACACTGCCTCATTCAAATACTGCATCAAACACCCATACAGTGGCAAAAGGCTGCTCAAATGTCAAATTGGACCCCACCCCCTCCTTTTGGCAGATGTCACAGCTTGCAAACACTTTTTGTCACCAGCTAAGAGTTTTCACCTTCTCCTCATGCAGATCACTTTTGAGTTCCAACATATTTTAAGTTGTTTTACACACAGCATGTTCAAGATCTACCCACAGATTTCCAATGATGTTCAAATCAGGGGACTATGATGGCTGCTCCAACAGCTTCAGCTTATGTTTCTTGAAGTAGTTCATGTTGGATTTTGAGGCCTGCTCATTGTCCTGTTGTAGAAGCCAGCCTCTGTCACTGACTGCAGGACATTTGCACCCATTGTATTTACTTCTTTTTTCTTAAAAACCACATGACTTGCCCAGCAAACAACTGGGCAAATTTGAACTTAATAAACTCAAATTTCCTTTTACTGTTATGTTAGTAGAAACCACTGTAGAGATCTTGGATATTACTGATGAGACAAAACATGTATTACAATTCAAAGTAAGGGGTACCGTCATGTGGGCAGCAGCGCATTACAGTCTGAATACTAATACAAAGCAGAGCAATATAAAACAGAGACAATGAGGGATTTGGGTTCATAGACTAAAGTTTACACTCAAATTTCCCAAGGAAAGGGACGCCAGAGCTGAAACCTGACTTAGTGTCACTTACCAGGAGTTGAGTCCACGTTTTCCCAAGCTGCAGCTCCACCAAGAACATCATCCACCTCTTTTAACTTGGGATACTTTCTGTTGTTTACCTGCAGCAAGAAAACAAAATGCACCTGTGAGACTAGGAGCAGTGTCTCCAATACAAAGCCAACACAGAATGACTGACTGCAGATATGACACAATGTATGTGTGTGTGTGTGTGTGTGTGTGTGTGTGTGTGCCATGCTGTTTTACCTTTCTTGTGATGTTGTGTACATAGGGACAAGTGTTACAGGCGAACCTCATGCACTTCTGCCCTTCCTCGACAATTAAAACGTTCCCACAGGTCGGACAAAACAGAAGCATGTTAGCCGAGGAATATGTGTACTTACAGCTGCAAACCCAAATGAACAAACTCGATTTAACTTCACTGTTTCACACAGACAGCTAGCTTCTTCAGTTCCGCCGCTGTAAACAGTCTGGCGCATGTGGCGGAAGAGGCGCTGATGAAAGCAGGAGTCCCCTTTTTTACAGCTCGGCTGGAAACAAAATTTAAAAACAGAGAGTTGTTTTGAATCAAAACAACGAAGTCATCCGAATAATTATGTAGCCTTAAATGATTATTATTTACATACAATCACTGACTGTTTAATAAAATAATTAAGCTATGTCTGAAATTACGTCCACTAAGGGGAACGATGTATATTGAGCAACGTTATCCTTCCGGTATATCATTTGTACCGTACACAATTATTTACTTGCATGGGTTCGTAGTTTCCAGTTGAGAAGATAAAAGGTTTGTCTGCGGTATTTGGTGAATCTGAGTCTCAGTAAAGCGGCTCTGCTGCTGCTTTAGCGCCTGGTGATGGAGGAGCAGAGTCGAGACACCGCTGGAGGAGCACAGTCTGCGGGGGAAGATGAGGAGGAGGTGAAAAAGGAGGACCTGGCAGATGTGGCAGCACCTGATGAAGAGGAGGAAGATGAGGAGGCTCTTCCTCACTCAGAGATCCTGGATATTTTCGAGGAGGGACTTGCTCGACTTGTGCAGGACCCTTTACTCTGTGACCTGCCAATTCAGGTGCCCTGTCCATCATATACTGAGATGTCTATAACTCACACCCACACTTAAAAAGTTAAATTCTGTCTCCACATTTCACAGAAGCCAGGTCGACTGTCTGTAGACCTCTGAGATGAAACTGTGTTTGTGTATGAATCAAAGGAAGGATATGTAAACTTATAAAACACTGACAGTTCCCATGTAGGTTGATAAAAGACTCTTGAACAGATAAAATACCAGAAAACTGTAGTCACTCTACAGTGCTTCAGTTTCTCTGAAGAGGTCTTTTATTTTTATTTTTTTTAATTCATAATACACATTTTATAAACATGTGCTTTTGAGAATATGGTTTTGAGAGCTCAAGAGCCCAAGGTGACATCTTCTGATTGCGTTTTGTCTGATCAGGTTATCCATTAATAATAGACAAGGGACAAATATTTACATCTGAGAAGCCAAAAGAAAAAACTGTCTGTCATTTTTTTTTTATCTGAAAAATGCTCAGATGATCAATGAATTATCAAGCTTGTTGGCAATTCATTTTCTGTCGATTGGTTGTTTAATTAATTCAATAATGATTGTGTGTTTCTAGGTGACTCTGGAGGAGGTAAATTCTCAGATTGCTTTGGAGTATGGTCAGGCCATGACCGTGAGGGTTTTAAAGGCGGATGGGGAAGTAATGCGTAAGTGTTGAACTGTTTCTGTGCAGTTCATTTATTCTGATTACATCTTTTCTGTTTTTTCTTCAATGGGTGGACATCACTACACAATTTGTATTATTATTATTATTTTTATTTTTATTTTAAATAATGTTTTTTTTTCAATTTATTTTTCCATTTATAACTATTATTTAAAAAATGTTTCTCCCTAAGCCATAGTGGTGGTGCAAAATGCAACTGTCCTTGATCTGAAAAAGGCCATTCGCAGATTTGTGGAGCTGAAACAACAACGTGAAGGTGGAGTGAAACATGTCAGCTGGTAAACACATGCATCCAAACACACACGCACACACACACACAAACTTTTTTTTAAATTAAAGAGATTTTAATATTTGTAATGATTTGCCTCCTTTCTTTAACAGGAGATATGTTTGGAGAACGTTTCATTTGATGTTTCAGGGGGAAAAGCTTGAAGATGACAAGATGAGGCTTAAAGAGTAAGTGTATAGAATTATCTCTTAATTTGACTGTGAGTTCATGATCATCAACACTGTTTGACCAGTTTTCCCTCTCTTTGATTTTAAATATCTTCAGCTATGGGATCAGGAACAGAGATGAAGTGACGTTCATGAAGAGACTGAGGAAAAAGTGAAATGTCACAGTTGAAATGACGTTGACAAAGTATTCTTCATAATTCAACTTGTTTTATTTGAAGTGTCGAACATCTCTATACACATTATGAACTCCCACTTTACAAACTCTGCTGTTTCTTAAAGGGACTACATGTAAATATGTGGAATACTGGCTGTTAAGCCCCCCCCCTTTTTTTTTACCATGATTTTTGTATGATTTTCTGCAAATATTAAAATATATGACTGTATTTTATTTTGTGTTTTGGGTGTTTGTGTCTTATTTGAGCTTGCATCTCAAAAGGAGCGTCCTGTAACATTCTCCTTAGAGGGCAGTTTTAAATGTAACCTGATGATTTGAATATTTTCCTGGTAGAAATGAACACTACATGCCCTTGTTTACCTAGTTTGAATGTTATCTGCACAGGACACACTGGAAGCGGCGGAGGGAATCAGGTAATGCACATCGTTTTTCTTAAACATAATAATTTTCTGTTTAATACGGTTTGAAGTAAACTTTATGAAGACTAGTAGTTGAGATGTTTGAGTAAGGTTTCAGCTTCTTACAGTGTAGTAGTGAGTACAGTACAGTTACAGTGATAAGTGCTGGACTTGAGATTTATGTTATGCTGTTAATGCGAAGTGTTGCTTTGAAAATTAACTTCCAGCATTTTAATCTACAAGTTTAAATGATTGTTTTGATACATCTGCTGCCTCAACACTTGAAAAAAACCCCCAAAAAACAAATTGTTTTACAGATTTTTTGTCTATTTGTTTTTTTTGTTTTTTTAAAGGAAATCGACTCAATCTTAAACTTATTTTATAACCAACCAAACTGAAGTGGGTGTTTTGTAATATGAGTTGAATGTATAGGACTTGGTACAGTGAACAGTAAGAGTGCCTTTCATGGCCTTTCACTAGTTTGTGTAACGTAAATTTGTGTTTACTGCTCACAAGAGAGTAACAATAATAAAATTCTTCTGTTGTATAATTCAGCTATAAATGGATAATGTGCAGCCAACACAGAAGGCATCATAACAATAAGCCTCTTTACTGAATCATTTGGTCTGCCATATTTTGAATCCTGTGTGTCAGTTCATATTTCAGGTGAAATATGCAAACGGTATCTGTAAATACATTTTCCTGTTAAGGATGAAAGGATTTAAGATTAAAATGTGAATGTGAGAAGAATATAAATCAAAAGTGACCTGATATGATGCCAATATAACATTGGAAACAAAAAAGACCATCTGTTGTTTGAATCCATAAACATAATGTAAAAAAAACCCCTCTTAACTTATATTTGTTATTATTACAGTATTATTGTTCTGCTGTAGAGAGGTCTTTATTTTGAAAGTGTTGTCGCATACAGCATGCATATATTTTTGCCAGTAACATTTAGTCTTCTCATGACGAAACCTGCTAAATCCAACTTTCTTTCTTTTCTTTTCTTTTTTTGCATTTCCACTATAAACACACAGTATATACACACCTCTTAACCACAGGAACATTGTGTACAGTGAAGACCCTAACATATGAGATTTAGGCTCAAAAACAATCCCACAATCCCTATTTTCAGTCTTTTCAGCTTTCACCATGACGTCTTCAGAGAAAGATCTGAAGAAGATCTCCTCAGAGCTGAACCACCTTTCACTCAAAAGGCAGCAACTTCTGGAGAGGAAGAAAATCCTGAGCATATTTCAGGAATTAAGGAATCGTGCTGAATTTGGACAAACAGGTGACACGTGGAAGCAAGAAAGAAATTTCTAAGCAAAAATGAGACAGATATTTGGCACTTGATAATAAAGTAGCTAAGTCTTTTGCATATTACACACCAAGAATACTTATTCCCTGGTGCCTCTGCTGTCATATGTATTTTTTTTTTCTACCAGAGGAGGCAGCCTCAAATCAGTCTGAGATTGACAACATCGATGACAAACTGAAACAACTGACTGAAAGAAAGGCTGAGCTCCAGAAAAGCCGTGACACCCTCCTCAGTGGCAATGATAAGATGAAATGCACTAAAGGTGAGTTCTGATTTACTGCAGCAAGTCATCACTCACTCCGTCGTTCTTTGAACTTGTAACCACCTTTTTTTTTTTTTCCTTCTCTGTTAGAGGTTACGTTCAAGTCCACTCAGAAGAATGAGTGTGGTGATCCTGATCTTGCTACTGGCATAAATATTTTCTATGTTGAGGCTCCACCTATGATCCCTGGTGAGTCAGTGATGCTCATTTTAACACTCACACCTAGTGAGGACAGGATGGAGGGACTTTGGGGTCTGTGTCAGGCCTACATCAGTATAAAATGACAAAAAATAAAATATAGTGCTTCATCTGAGCAACGCTTTTGCACTAATAAAGGTGAAAAATTCATTCATTTGCTAGAGTGCTTGACATTCACTAGACTGTTGTACTTGAACTGAAAAAAACCTAGATCTCATTATGAGCTGTACAACACTCTGCAGTCCATGAAACCTATTTATTCAACCGAATCATCTGATTGTCAAAGGTTTTGACGACACAGCCTGAACATTTGTTTTTATTTCTGAATGATTTAGAGAAATAATGAATGAAAACAAGTTTTTTTTTTAATGATACAACTGTCACTGTCGCATTTCTTCTCTTCACAGCCCCTAAAGTGATTCTGGACGTGGAAAACCTTCCCCCGTGTCCATCCAGGACACAGTGCCCAGAGTGTCGGCAGTTCGTCATGACAGAGACTTTCACCTCAGTCAGCAGTGTGACCTGGCTGGTGTGTGTCATGACAGCTTTGATTGGGTATGAACACCCCCCTCCCCCCTTTGTCCTGGAGAATTATTTGCCTGTTTGTATTTGTGCAGCCATGCGCATCTACTGTATGCCTCCATTTCATTTTTGTTCCTGTTCCTTGTTTCACAGCTGTGTGGCTGGTTGTTGCCTCATTCCCTTCTGCCTCGATTCGTTTAAATCTACCACACACAGATGTCCAAAGTGTCGAACATCAATCAGCACTATTAAAAAGCTCTGAGAGGAGAGCATGTGGTCGAAGAGTGAAGAACACTGAAGCGTTCAACCTAATGGTGAAGTAGTATTTCAGCAGCATGGCGCTCTTGTGCTCTTTTTCTTTTTAATGGAGCACAAGTCACAAGGGACGTGTGATGTTGACTTCCACAGACTGAGTGTTTGTAAATGTGTATTATATATTCGATTTTTAACCCAAAGTAAATTACATGAACTACATGAATTTGAATACACTGCAGTGCTTCTCTATTAAGGCTTGTAAACAGTCTATTTGTTAAAAACACCTACAAAAATGAAACCTTTTGTTGTACAGTTTTTTAATGACAAGCACTGAAAGGTAAATGATGTACTGCGGATGCTCATAGGCCGAGTGTGAAATCCCAAATATTCTCTGTATTTACAAAAAAGAATTGCTACATTTGTATAAAAGGTAACATAAATACACAATGTGTAAAACATGTGGCATACAAACTATGCATTAAAATGTTTCTTGCTGTTGCGTTATAGTAAAGACAAAATCATCTCATTCCAGCATATAATCCATAAAGGGTGACATTTGAATAGTCAAATGAGGCACTAAAAAAAAAGAAGGAAAAAAAAAAAAAAGGAACCAATCACATGAGTCCTTTTCACAACAGTTCCTTCAACATTCAGATGTGTTCGTAAGCGATGCTCCAGATAACCTGCAGAGGCAGACGGTGAATCCGTAACAATTCAACAAAACAACAGAGTCAGTACTCCATTAGGCTCAAACACACCCTGCCCCCCCCAGCAGCGGAGCGCCAAGACGCTGTTGCTGCTGTCGTGCACCGCGTTGTGCATAATGGTTTATTTGACACTGAATGTTATTTCCTTCATACCAGAAGTCATCTTTTGCATAACAGAAAAGCAGATGTGGCCAGCAGGTGTCACTACTACACAAATCAACTGTGTTGCATTAGGGTTATTTCAGTATAAAAAGAAGGTAAAACACAAATGCACTCTGGATCATACTCATGAATACTGTTATATCTCTGTAGGTTGTGTGTTTGTCACTGTGTAATGCTCTGCACAGAGATCATGCCTATGTTTGCACTTCTACCTTCTTGAATAAACTACCTGACCAAAAAAGAAGCTGACCTTAATTCAGTCATTTTAAACCCTGGAAGAGTCAGTCTGCCAGACTTAAAGCAGTGAATGACGTTCCTATGACAGTTTATTATTATTTATTTGGACAGAGTCTTAACAGAGCAAGACTGTAACTATAAGTGAAGATTCTCCTTTTTTTAAGCTTATAGGACAACTGGTCTTACAAGATTACACACAGTGTACAGATGCACACTCATTTTTGTAGTTTTCCCATGACTCATGATAGTAAAACAAGATTCGTCTGATCTGCAAGAACTTCTGTCAGACATGCTTGACATTTAGTGCTTGTGTGTTTACAGTCTGTTCTCATAGTTGTAATTTCTGCTATTACCACAGTCAACACAACAATGTACATTCATAAAAATCGGAGGGCAAAGAGGGCAAACGTGAGAAGAGATTGATAACAAACGAGCGGCATAACTTAAGATTGAAATCTAAAACAGCCATTAGCAGTCCAAGTTTAGTCAGTCTCCACAGATAACCAGAGGGTTTACAGACCTCAAAGGACTGATTCATCTTGTCAAAAAGCAGAGCAGAGCTACCCACACCTCCGAACAGCTCTTATTCTCCCAGGGAAACAAATTAATCTCTCCCTTAAATAATTAAAAATGATGTTTATCTGAAATGGCCTGTAGGTGTACAGAATCCAACTTAACAGAACCCAGTCCCAGTTCAAGTGCAGTTGTTCTGGATTTTGTCCGTCTTCAACAATGTTTCAAAACATCCATTGATAGATTCATCGGAGCCAAACTCAGATGAACTTGACTTTATCTTTATCACACAATCATGTATTTTTCGGGTAACAGAGAGTACAAAGTACAAATCTGACATATTAATGGTCTGGATCCAGATTGCAGAGCTGAGATATTTTCCCGGACTGCACTTTTAAACCTCCGTGACCCCCTTCCTCTCCTACCCTGCACTCCTCCTAGTGAGATGGGATGTGACTGATTGGGCAATAAACACACATGGGACGCTCGCATAGATATGACCATGGCTAGTGTGCTGCTTCAGCCATTAGAGGGTTTGTGTCCCATCTGCACACCACAGAAGGCTTCTCCTCCAGTTGAGTTAGCATTAGGTGGTGTGTCTGACTCTACACCCTCTACCTTTTCCCAAAAATTGGCAGTTCCTGATGCACACTCATTCTGGCATCCACTAGTCCAAGTGACATTTTTCCTGCTCTTCTTTGCACAGTTACATGAGTAAATGTACTGTTTGATTACAAATAATACGCAGTAAATGGATTACATACAAGTAATATATTGATTAATATGCCTTATATTGATAACACACCAGTTATGCGTTGATTGATGTAAATTACCTCAATTCCATCAACACAGTTCATGAGGGTCCAGGAAGTCAGAGGAGAAGACACCCACTGGTGTTGACATGTCCAAAGGGTTGACCCCCTCTGCTGGCACAGACAGGGTAAGGTCCAGCCAGTCCATATTGTCAATGTTGGTGTTATGCAAGGTCAAAGCAGAGGGCGGTGTGTTTTCATTAAAGTCCACATCCATGGCGTCTATGGGTGAGTGTAACTCCTCTATCAGCTTCAGTGTTTGTGGCTCTGTGTCAGCACCTAGTGTGCAGTCCAAGAGGGTGTCAAGCTGGGTGTCAGAAGTCAGTGCTGCCAAGGTGGTTGAGGGTTTAAGGGGTGAAGAAGGCAGCTGGGCCACTTGAACCATGGGAGGAGGGCGTGATAAAACCATGTTGATAGGAAGGGTGGTAACGCTGGCGGTCACAGGGAGAGGCTTGTCCAGGCTGGGAGGATCCTGTCTGATGAAGGGGGAGATCTCTGGAAAAACACATGCAGAACAAAAAGTGTGAATAAAAATAAAAAAAACATTATTATGTTGAATTTAAAAAAAAAAAAAAAAAAAGTCCAGTATTTCTCACCACCGCTCTCAATCAACACGTCAAACAGGTCATCCATCTGCTGGCTGGCTGCAGTGGGACCCTGCAGAGGAACAGTAACCAGCAAATGTTTCAGTGGCTATAGTGACAACTTAAAGATATATAATGTACTAAACAGTACATTTCATTGTTATTTCATTTTTCACCTGAGCAGCTGTTAGCATGCTGCGTGTCTGTTTAACTGCATCCTCATAGCGGGGTGGGTCTTTACACTTTGACACATGGTTTGTGAATGTTGGCTGCTGAAAGATCAACGGTGGCTGGCTGGGACCGGGAGACTGTTTAAGAGGAAAACACAACAGTCACTTACACCACATGGAAGACAGGACACATCTCATACAAACCGTCATTCAAATGCAGCTCACATTGCACAAAGAGGTAAAACGGTTATGTAACGGTTATGCATTGATGATGAAAATGACTTCGTTTCCATCAACACAGTTCATGAGAGTCCGGGAGAAGACGGCCACAAACGGTAAACATCAGTCTAAACAGTGGCTGCAAGGTGCTTTGCAGGAAAAGAAAAAAGAAACGGAAAGTAGAAGAGACTAAAGGGTCATTCTCTACCTTATTCCTCGGGCCTTTAGGGACGGGCTGGTTAGCAGCGGCTCCTGCAGGACATCCACTTGCTGGGAATGTGTTGAGTAAGCTTTGTGCTGTGGTATCCATCCTCCACGTCTGAAGGGGAATTTAGACAAGTCAGCATGGAGGCATGCATTAATGCAATCAATGTGGATAAATGCTTTCTGCTTCAACGGAAAAGTAGTGCATTGCAACACGCACTCTCCGTGGGAGATACTTCTGTTTAAGTATCCAAGCAGCAGTGAATAGTGTAGCTGGGAATAAGATCAAATGCTTTTAAGCAAAATAACTTAAATTGAATTGCTGTGGGCCCCTCTTTAGCTGAGGCATCACCACAATTCAGCCCTCTTGTGACAACAGTGTTTGCAGTGCTATGCAGTACAACTCATGAGTGCTGTGTTTGCATTGAGCTGCGGTCTCTGTTGCTAATTCTGGCTGCAGGCTAGGCTCCGAGCAGAGGGACGACAGAGGGCAGTAAGGGCGAGACGGTCAGGCCTCACTCAGCACCTGCTCCAGAAGCCCATGTTTCCACAGGCCTTCTTTTGATGTGAGTCGAAGATTTCACCACCCAGCTGAGGCCTGTTATTACCGTGGCAACAAGGACGATGTATTACCCGTGGTAGTACGTAATTGATTGTTAGTGAGAAAAACACATGATATGTGATATATTGGGCAGTGCCATCAAAAACATTGGACCACATCTATGATGTGCAACTTAATGACAATTTACTGCACAGAAAACAGACTTTATGATTTCAGTTGCACACACGCTTCACGTCCGGGTGATCGCATACAATTCAAGTGTGTGTGTTTTGAAGGAATCCAAATCTAGCACAAAATCACAGCTGATAGTGTTGACTAATAAGGAGGCAGACCGAGGCAGTCTGCGCAAATGTGTTTTCTTACCTTTGTCAGTGACTGAGTGTGAGTGCTGCATTGCTGTTGTAATGCTGCTGAGGCCTCTATTTTCTGTGGCACCTGTCCAGAGGTCTGGATGAGGCCTGCGGCTGCGCTGCTGACAGTAGGATGTAATTTGATGCCGTTGGCTGGGAGCTGGATAGTGACTGCTGAGGCAGGAAGGGATGCAGGCAGGAGGATCTGTGCTCCAGCTTGGACAGACTGCAGGGCTTCAGGCTGCTTGATGGTCTGATGGCTGATGATGAATTGATTTGGAGCAGCTAAGTGGCTCTGATCTGCAGCCTCCTCCTGTTTGACTAACACTGGCAGACCAGGAGAGCTGCAGGACATGGAGCAGTTTAAGGGGGACCTATTTTCCTCTTTGACCTGGATGGGAGCAAGAGGGCTGAGCTGAGGTGGAGAATCTCCTTGCTGACTCCTCTTCTCCACCTCCAGCTGCATCTTCAGTTCCTCCACCAGCCTCTGCTCCTGCTCCAGCTTCCTCATCAGCTCCTCGATTTGACGCTCCTTCTCATGCAGACGTTTGTCCTTTTCAGAGTCCTTCTCATGCAGACGTTTGTCCTTGGCACAGTCCTTCTCATAGGACCTTGTCTCTGTGGGAAACTCCTCCTGTGGAGCTCTCTGAGGGGAGCTCACACAGGGAGCAGCGTAAGTTGGAGACAGAGCATCTGAAAGATTTGCCGGACTGTCTGCCATACTACTGTCCTCTATGCCCAGACTGGACACCTTAGAGGCTATAGGGGACACAGGTGGGGTTAGCCTTATGCTTTCAGACTGTGAGGCTGTTGTGACGGCTGTTGTTTCCACGGTAGCAGCAGAGGTCTCCTGATACAACTTTAGCCTCTCTATCAGGTCTGTCTTAGTCCCAGAAACAGGCAGAGATCTGCGTTTTAGTTCCATTTTCAGCTCAGCCACCTGTAAACATAACAGATCATCATCTCAAAACTCTGCTCTGCAGCATGCATGAGGTGCATATAGTCAGACTGTGTTCAGGCAGCAATGCGTCACCTTCATCTCATCCAGATTAGCTGGTAAATGATCCGGCCTGCGGTTTGGTCGAGTGTGGCGGTGCTGCGCAGGGGCAGACGCAGCGTTTCCACTCAGAACACTGGAACAGCTGGTTTGTACCTCAGTTGCTGGTCTGTTGTAATAAGATGGAAGAAAAAGGGAGTACAGAGTCTGAACTATTATCCATTTTTCACAATTAACAGCTTCTGTGTAGGAAACCTTGGGCAGGAAATGTAAAGTATTTAAGACAAACAGCAGCTGTGGTCAAACAGTTGTGGCAGTGAGCTTCACATTCTCTAAAACCAGGTGTGGGTATTTGATTGAGTTTGAAGAAACTTAAAATTCAAATGAAAAGGAATGTAAAAGGAATGTTTGCGTTGCTGAATGAAAACATACTTTACTGTGGCAGGCAGCACAGCCTGGTAGTTGTACTGCTGCTGTTGCTGGCTTAAGATCTGCAGCTGCAGAAACTGCTGCTGCTGCTGCAGGAGGCGGGCATAAGCAGAGTCCATCGGCACTTCGTTGAGCTCCTGCTTCTGGTCCGGAGGAATGTACTGATGGTACTTCAGCTTTTTCACCCATGGTTTGGGCTCTTTGCTCTTTTTGCTGCGGCTTTTATCGCCAGGTATCTTGGGCAGGCTTTGCTGCAGAGCACAACAAAGAAAAGGGGCATGTAAAACCTGAGCGGAACATCTGGAGGAAATTTGATCCCTGTGACTGATCTCAGTCCAGTTTATCAGGGAATACAGATAGCATTGCCAGTACCAACACTGCAAGACTTGGAACTGATACTGGATTTTTATAGCTTGAAGCGCTGAGGTGGAACATTGTTCTGACACCCGATGAGAACTGCAGGATGAGGAAACGGGTAGTGGAAATGTGACCCTTATTGTTTTACCACCTGCAATTACAGGATACACATGAAAATGGCCTGGCATAAGAGCAGCAGGTTCTAACTATGAAACCAGAAACTCAAGTTGGGTTAAGCAAGCACACACCCTCCAATTTGTCAAATTCATTCCCCTATCATATTCCAAGGGAGGGAGAGTTCATCTTATGCTCGGAGGATAACTGGATTATGATAAATGCACAAGTCATTGCTTCACCCCCGTCCTTTGATTTTTGGCTTAGATTTTACGCAGCCTGAATGAGGAGCCTGCCTGAGCCAGTCTGTCATTTGACCCTAATTGAAGACAAACTGTGGCTGGCACAGATTTAAAACCACGGATTTGTTAAATGACTTTAAACCCTGTTGTTCTTTGAACTGCGTTTGACTTGGCTGAATACTGACTTTCAGTTCACCCCTAAACTGAAGTGACTTTCAGAATGACAAAACACAGACTCTGTATCTTCTGACACTGTATCTATCATAACATTCCCAAAGAAAACAAAAAACCCACGCAGTAAATAAATCAGAGAGACAGAGAGCTGAGGACCAGCGGTCAGTTTCATATCAGCTGATTATAAACTAAATGAACTCATCCTTTAAAAAAAAAAAATCACTGCTACTTAAGTTTAAGAAGACTTTGAAATGACCTCTGCCAAACTTGGAGCTCACCTTCACAAGAACTGGCCCTGGTGTGATACTGGGGACAACAGTGGTGATTGGCTGAGGTGTAGATGCTCGTGGATTGCTTTGTTGCTCGTTGGTAGAGACGAGGTTGACTACATCTGGTGTGGACTGTGAGTTGGGTGGCGGGGATTGCTAAGAAAAGAGGAGACCGAGAAAAAAAAACTCGTGAGCCGTTCAGTCAGCACAGTGAAGCCGCTACGCCTGTTAATCATCATCTCACGCAGGACAAGAAAAGCACCTCAAATGAAGTTGTATAACCAAAAACAGGTTAATAAACATTCAGAAAAAAAAAAAAAAAAAATGAGCACGATATGTTCCAACAAATTGTGAAAAATACATTATACATGGTTAGAACACTGTGTGCAAGCACTAAATGAAGTTAACTTGGGTTTCAAAATATTATTTTTCTCATAAGTGAAAAATTCTACCAGTGACATCAGATAACTTGCGAATTACGATCAAATGCAGTGTTCAACCTTCCCCACCATGAAAAGTTTCTTATAATTTTATGAATCTAGGTTAGAAAACTTGAAACGTGAAGAAGGATAGTCTATGATTTAAAAATTGCAACGGTTCACAGTATTGGTTTACCTGTTTGGGAGAGTTTAATTGAGAGGAGGATGAAGTGGCCTCAGTCCCTCCAGACTCTCTTAGAGAGGCCGAGGTGGAGCTGGGAGTTTCCTGGCTGGAAGGCTGTTCTGGTGATAAGGCATCACTGCTGTCCTCATCAAAGCTGTAAACATCTGGTGTCTTAGAGTAGTTTACCTTATCACCTATGAGGCCAACATCAAACATAAACAAGTACGCCTTATTATTTGTTTAAATGGTATATCAAAACTGAAAAAAAAGAAAGAATTTTTAACATTTGCTGACAATTCAGACACACAGTGAATGCCGTCTGTGTATATACTGTTTATCTTTCATGACTGCAAAAGGAAAACTTGAGTTATCAGTGACTACAGAGTAAGGCAGCAATGTACAGGTAACAATACAGTAGAGATGTAACACCAGCCATGCTAGCGGCTCTGCACGTCAGCATGCTAACATAGTCACAGTGGCAATGCTAACATAGTCACAGTGGCAATGCTAACATGTCATGTCATAAGTCATGCTATCACCAAAGTCACTAGGCTTCATCCTCTAGGTTCCAAATTCAGTGGTAATCCATCAAACAGTTGTTGAGATATTTTAGTGTAGACCAAAGTGGTGCACCCACCGACGGATTGACATTGCTGTCCCTAAAGCTATGGCGCTAAAACCAGCAACACAAATACAGGGGAAATTGAACATGCAGGTAGCCTACAAATATATTATTCTGATAAAAGGTGAAATGGTGAAGGCTGGAATGTAGATATCATAATTCATAAAATGCTGATCAGT
Source organism: Seriola aureovittata (assembly GCF_021018895.1). Classification (NCBI taxonomy): domain Eukaryota; kingdom Metazoa; phylum Chordata; class Actinopteri; order Carangiformes; family Carangidae; genus Seriola; species Seriola aureovittata. The sequence goes on from NC_079380.1 coordinate 8,780,923, forward strand.
TTTTAAGTAAGGGCCAACTTCTCAGTACCAGGCAGATAAGTTGCCCATCACTGAGTAACTTTCTGGGTGTCACTGTAAGTAGTGAATTGTTGGTGGTGAACATGACACCAAAGTGGGCTAAAACAATAACTTTTAATGGCTTAGGTCTTCTAACAGTGAGGATATAATCATGGTAATGAGTCTGTACCATTGGTGTCCTCTTCGCCAGCAGAGTCCACAGGCAGGATGTTCTTCTCCACCAGCTCCATGGGTCCAGGACGCTGTGCAATCTTCTCATTGAGATCATCAGCCAGTCTGGCCCTCTTCAGCTTCATCTGTGTGGCCTGCAGGGAGGGCTCAGCCTGGGTCTCTGATAAACACACAGAGGATCATTGGCTATGATCTGGCCAACATCCGTCAGCCTCTTAACTGCTTCGTCAGGGTGACTCACAGCAGCTTCAGTCGGAACTCACACAGACATTTATCTGGTTTTAACTTTGTAAAACAAAACAGGCAGTAAGCTCAGACAGATGAATAACCACCATATTCATCTCCGTTATCTCACCACTATTAACCATTAAGAACACACAGCAGGATGATCACCTTGTAGGATGTGCATACGGACCAGCTCAGATCGCTCGGGTCTGCTGCAGAGTTTGTGCTTTAAGAAGTTTCCGGTCTGTTAAGAAAATGGAAAGTTTTTTTCTTAATATTATGAGAATATAATTTAGATGTAGATTAATAAAATCATGACACCCTGCAGTGTTGATGACATTAGTTGATGTCTTACCTTAGCTCTCTCCAGGCTGCGAATCTGCTCATGAAAGGCCGCCGGTGTTTTCAGAGCTGTAAAAGGTGAATAAACAACATCTACTTGGTCACTATGTTTCCACATACAAGCAAACAGCTCCTTCCATTTTAAAACAAATGATTTCTGCTGTTATGACAAAGTACCTGTAAGTTATTGATTTATTTAATGCACTTAATCATGATGTCCTTTTGAAATCTATACAGATTTTAAAATTATGGGCATCTAGTGTGTAAATAGGCCTAAAAAAGTTCTAATTACTTAGGAACAATATCAACTGGTCTATGTATAAAAAACACAAGATGATACATCACTTCTTTGCATCACCGATGTCAAATCAATACAAACCGCATGTAAGTGATGACCTTCATTTCAGCATTTCTATTGTGTTCTAAGTAGTAAAACTTTCCAAAATTCTCTGGTCAGTTTTGGGACCTACAATCCAATATATTGATAATTTATCACTTACATCTGGCATCAACTACTTTTGGTTATACCGTGACTTAAGACACCACACCCAATTTATCGACCAACCTTCCATTCTTTTCAAAAGTACGAGAAAGAGCTGTGTCAGCAGCTTTCAGCTCACATATCTCACAGTAATCTTTTTGAACCTTTTCAGTCTGCTGTCAGGCCAAGTCACTCCATTAAGACTGCACTTGCTGACGTGGTTAATGATCTTCTGCTCACAACATATTCAGATTCCACCTCTGTGCTTCTCTTACTTGTTCTCAATGCAGCCTTTGATTCCACAGATCACTGTATACTCCTAGACCGACTGGAAAAAACATTTGGCGTCTGTGTTTTCTACAATAATAACACCAATATTTTTTGATGTGACATATGGAGTACCCCAGGGCTCTGTTCTTGGCCCTCTGCTTTTCCTCTCTTTATATTTCACCTCTTGGCTGAATTATAAGCAGTAATGGAATTAATTTCCACTGTTACGCTGAAGATTATATTTGATACTATGCGCTTATGATTTATATATATGATGATCATGACTATTTTTGTTTGATTTTATTTTCTTTCTTCTTCCTTTTATTTGAATATTGTATCTTACCTTGTGTTATCATTGTATTTTGTTGTTGTGAATTTAATTAATTAGCAGAAGTTCATATCGGCTGGTTGTATCGTCTTTTACTTCAACTCCACTGGGAAATTTTTTAAGTCAAGTCAAGTCCTCTTTATAATGTTTGGCCTGTGGCTGGCCTTTCGTAGCACATTGACGTGGATTGTTGAATCACATATCTATCTTTTAGATGTATTTTGATTGACAACTGGTGTGTGCTATGATTTATTAATTGTAGAGTTTTGTTACTTCAATTCTGACAGATGTCCTACCTTTACTTCACATGGTTCAGTTAGTTGATTAATTAATTAATGGTGATCTTACAATCAAAAAGGGGGGAACTGTGAGGGAATTGTCTTTCTTTCAGTCTACTTTTTCTCAGTTTGCTGGCTCACACAAACTCTACAAGGGTAGGTTATGTCATACAGAGCTCATATTGTTAGACAATAGCTCAATGTTTAACTTCCATTATGATGGATAATGTCCAGAAGGCCCCATTTCTACCCTCAGTAAACATGACAACCAAGGCCTTATAGATAAGGATGAAGGAAGAAGCAATAACTCAGAGAGGATCGCCCAGCTTCAGATAGTTCCAGATGCGGATAGTGCTACAGTGTTAGTAAGGTACAAGGCAAGACGTGTAAAAATTATTAGGTAAGACATGAGATTATGTTTAGGTTCAAGTGACCAAAAGTCATATAGGTGAAGACTCTAGAATATTCTTATTTGAAAATGAAAGAAATGTGTGATGCAACATTGTGATGCCTGGTCTATATACACTCTGGAGGAATTGGTGTGGCATTACTCTGATTCACTTGACATTGTAATTCTCATCATTTCCCCTTGGCATGTCAAGCTTTCAATTAATACTTCTGCTTGAGACATCAGAAATCTCCTTCTGAACATCTGAAGTCTCCTAGTGAGCTCACAAGAATTTCCACAACAATACTAGGCTGTATTTTCCCATATAAACTAATGACCCTTCTCAAATGGTCAAATCAGAGACCTTGTCTGCTGTGAAAAGCTGGGTGTCAAACAAATGTCCTGCTCCTAAACCACCACAAGATCTCCTAACTGAGATGGTGGTCATTGGCCCGACCATACATAGAAACCAGTTTGTAACAGTAACCTTGTGTGATTTATCAAAGTTGGACAGCCAAGAACCTTGTTGTTACATTTGATCCTGCCCTCTATTTTGATCAGCACACAGAAGACCTTTTTCACCTATATAACATAGATAGAATTTGGTCTTTTCGGTCCATGGCAGATGCTGAGACCGTAACTCACACCTTTGTGTTGTCCAGACTGGATTATTGTAATGGTTTTTAGGCCTGTCATTTGCCAGTAATAAAAGTCTTCAAATGGTTCAAAATGCTGCAACTGGATTTTTAACTAAATCCAGCAAATTTGACCAAATTACACCAATCTTTCATTGGCCCCACATCCATGACAGATCAAACTTTAAGGTGCTTTTGATGTTTTACAAAATCGTAAATGGGCAGGCCCCTTCACACCTGTCTGATCTCCTTAAACCTTATATCTGATCCTGTGCTCTTCCTTATATCCAATCTGTCAGGCTGCAAGCTCTTCCTCTAGAATAACCTCCCTGCCGAGGTCCAAACTTAAAACTCATCTTTTTATGCCTTAACTTTTAGTTAGTGTCTGGCTACTCCCGCCGGTGGGTGAGTCTCAATCTCAATGAATCCATTAAACCTAGTACGTACAACATAGTCCATGATGTCCTGCTGATGAGGTTCCTGTAAACTTTCTGTGGTTATCAGAAAGTTTGTATTTGTATCTCTCTAATCCTCTGTTTGTTTATTCCCTGAAGCACATGAGCATCCAGGCTGTGTGCCTCTCTCTCTCTCTCTCTCTATCCTCCTATTTTCTCCTCCCTGTCCTCTCTTTTCACTCAGGCTCTCTTGGCTGGACCATCTACCATCCTGGGACCTCTCTCCCTCTTCCGGCGGTCAGTGCCTCATTACAGATGTTTTAGATCTGGATCTTTGTCTTGGAGGAGTCCCAGCCTCCTCCCTGTCTCTCTCCGTTTGTGTGTTTGTTTCCTTCTCCTAGACGTGTGAATTATGTGTATGTTCTTGTGGTCTATCCTCTTTCCAAGTCTTTATGATGGAGAAGAGGTCATGTAGCTCAGATCTTATCTGTTGGCGACACCTGGAAGTTGCTCAGTGTTCTCCCAGATCATATTCTTCATTAATGTTACACTCCATGATGTTGTCATCCCATTGGTCCATACTGTAGATCTACTTCTTTGTGTTTCTACTCACTATACTTGACATCTATAGCATGTCTGTCCATCCTGGAACAGGGATCACTCTTCCTGAGGTTTTTTTTTCTCCATTTGTTCCATTTATTAGGGAGTTTTTCCTCGACTGTCATAATGCTGCATAGATTGTTAAGCCACTTGAGGCAAATTTGTGATTTGTGATATTGGGCTATATAAATAAAATTGGACTTGACTTGACTGTCTTCTCCTGGATATGGCAACAGTCACTTTCCACAATAACCTGGCTAAAGTGTAATCCATTTTTTCTATCATTATTTTCATGTGTTTTGTCTTTGTTCTGCATGAGTGTGACATTAATAATAAACAGAGGCTCATGGGAGTCCAACAGGAAGTGTCAGCTTTACTGATTCAAGCAGAGAGGAGATTGTTCCATGCAGAAAGTAACTCTTTGATCTCTCAGAATAAACCCATGCTGCTCTAGGCGAGGTCTGGCTCACTGACTAGTCACCTCTGCTATGATGAGCACTGTTTGCTTTAAAGACACTGGCCGGGGGGACGCTCTGAGGAGTGTGTCAGAGGAGCAAAGCAAAACATTCCTGCTCGTCACCTAAATCTCTGTGCATACCTACCATAAGACTATAAGTGTGGGAGTAGCAGAGTGCTTCAGTGGAGAATAGGAGGTTTGTGTGCAAACCATGCCTGACCAGGCCACAGAGAGGGTGACTGACCTCCACTGAAGGCTCAGTCGTTGACTCATTTGGCTGCGTGGAGCCAGAGAGGAGTTGAAAACCTGACTGCAGGAGACTTCTCAAGAGAGAACAGGACAAAGAGGAAGAGCTGTGTCGTTTTCTCTTTCTATCTTCCCAGCTATCAGCATGATTCTGTCACAGATTCAGCTTGTCTTTTATTAGGTGTTCTCTAAAACACAATGCTCACCCGGGGAAAGTAGCATAGGGACTGAGTCTGCTCCACTTGTGTCACATTAAAGGATGAATCTGGATGGTATTAAAGTAGGAGCTAGTCCTTTCTGGTTTGGCACTGGTGTGCTGCTTGGTGGCTGCTCTGTGTTAAATCTTTGAGTCATTCTCACCATTGCCTATGTTTACATGAGACCAATGATGCAACTATTAGTGGGAGTAGAATAAAACCTCACTATTTATAGAATAAAATTGATTTATATGCAGATAATGTAAGTTTGCCAATTACAAGAGTCATTAAAACAATATGGCAGTTTAATGTACAAACAATTACAAATGCAATCTTTTTTAAGCCTTGACAAGTGCTGGACTCAAAACATTTACTTAAGTAAAAGTAGCAATCATGCCACAAATACGCTCTCTAAAAGCCACAAAGATGCAGTACTCTGAGTAAAGCAGAAGATAGTTGTGAGAAAGAAAGGCACTCTGGAGTGAGGGCATCCTGGTTTCTTTCTTCGTGGCTGTCTGAATTTCCATACAGTAGTTGGCAGTCAATTAACCTCATTTTGTCAGTGTGAGTGTGAGTGTGAGGTAAGAGTTTTGTTAATGTCTGATGTGAATACTCACGTGGCATGATGCCTTGCTCCACAAGCTGCTCCCGAGTTCTCCTCTGCTGCAGACAGAGCTGGAGGACTGTGAGAGTGCAGAGACACAGAGGTCAGAGTTCAACTTTTACCATTCAGAGCCAACTCCGCTGCGTCAACTAACAACCATCTCTGGCTTTAAACTGTGAAACCTGCCAGACTTCAAATAAAACAAAGTACTTATTATTTCTCAATCAATATGCTACCCCAAAGGCCTGTTCACCACCACAGACATCCTATTCACTTCCTGTATGGTTTTAACTGGGGTTGTTAAAAGTACCACACATTTGACAACAGTTTGACTCAAATGTGATTGGCCGAGAGCCTTCCCAGTGAGAGTCAATATCTGTGTGGGATGCAAATGCATTTAGGAATCATGCAACGTAACAGCAGTGCAGAACACAAGCAGATAAAAGAGGGATTAATGTTAGAGCTGCAGTCACGATAAGGAGCAAAACTGGACATGGTCATGACGCCACAAAGAGCCGAGTGAGTTTTTAAAATGTAATCTTGCTGTGGAACATCAAAGACGTGACTATCTTGCAGCAGAGACTGTTGAGTCTTGCATGTAGGCCCCACATAGAGTGGTTGTCCTCAGTCCTCAGTGTTGTTTTACCATCAATATAAACTGTAGTAAGACCCCAGTTTAAACATTTATAAACAAGGGAGCGTGGACATGTTATTTCAGTATAATAACACAGCTCCGTGCATGAAAAACAGTTTGAAGAGAAAGGTGACGGGTGATGGTGACGAATGAGGCAGCGGGTGTGAGCTACATGAGGCCCTTATCGTCACCACTGTAGTGAAGTGAGGCCAGCTTAGCTAGAGCTACTCAGTGGCTGGGGGTGGGGTGGGGTGGGGGGGGTGGGGGGGGGGGCTACTCCCACACACACACACACACACACACACACACACACACACACACACACACACACACACACCAGACCTGCTCTACTCTCCTGGGAAAGGCGCTGCGTCTGAACAGGCCTCTGTGAGTCACTCTAGCAAAAATAAACTGGGCAGCTGTGAGAACAAGGCCTGGGAACCATGAAATTTGGGGGTAGTTAAGGGGGTGGGATCTCCAGTTGTATGCAGAGCTGAGGGGACGTTCACGGGCTTCTACTGGTGGGCAAGGGAACACAGAGCGACAAGAGCTGAGGCAAAGGGTGGGAGGCCGAGTCCATTCTCACAGCAGCCCATCAACTGCGGGGCAGAGAACACAGTGTGCCTGCCCCGCCTGCTGTGTTTCCTATTACAAACCCAAGCCAGGGGGGTTATGGTCAGCATGAGACAGATCATACCAGGAGATTTTAAAAAATTGCCATTGGTTTGTTTCAATATTTATATCCACTGTGACTTGGAGAGAATGCCACAAGCTAGAAAATTTATGATTTCATATTACTACATATCAATAACATCAAAAGCTGCCTTCCAGCGCCACAAGAGAGAATGCAGAGTTTAATTTGAGCATCGGTATAGGGGTACACCTCATGCCCGGGGTCCTCCTCTCTTTCTGTCATCTTGCGTTCAACCTGAACCCTGGCTAACCTCTCCGTGATGCAAACCGGCTCCGCTCTCCTGCTCACCAGCAGAGCGTAAACAGAGGTTGTGGAGAGACACAGAGAGAGGACTCTGCTGAAATCCTTGCCTACTGATGTAATCTCTAATCTCAGACCCACGTTGTTCTCAGCAAATCATCCCTGGAGGTCTCCCATCAGACCCTTTATTTTATTTGACTTTTTTTTTTTTAAGAAACAGTACAAATAAAAAATACTGTTTAGGGTGGCTACAGATAGTCCCTAGGCAGACAAAGCTGAATTTAGTTTAGAAACAGACTGACACTGGGTTATGTTGACTTTGCTGTTATAAATACCAAAGACTTTAAACAAAACCCAATTTTAGCAAAGATTTGTGCATCTATAACCAGAGACAGACTAAACCATGATACACAGATTATATTGGATTATCAAAAATGCCCTTTACTGCTTACATGAGGACAAAAAGTCTACCTGAATTGAATTTAACTGATAGTCTTTGTGTTACATTGTAAAAAAAATAATTGAGTCATCTTGTAATCATTCAAAGGGCCTGTAACATGTCAGCTGACTTCAGCTGACAGGAATTTTACCAACATTTATGTAGATAGTTTGTTAATGTAGATCAGTTTAACAGCAAATATAAAATACAGTGTCACATTTATCAGTGAGGTTTACACACAACAAATTAAATGGCTGTTACATAATGACTGAGAATGAATGGAAGGGAAGATGAGGCTGTTTAATACAGAATACAGAAGCTATTTCTAACTGCATATGAATATCAACATAAAAACTTCGTAGTATTATTTTAGTCTGGTCTGGGTTTGGTTATTCACGTTATATTTATGCAGGCCATGAATAATAATCTGTTGATATAGGATTTAAACAAAAAGTCATACATGCAAATCTTGCGTGACGGCCCTGATGGAAAGGAATAGACATTTTGCTTACTTTTTGCATGTTAATATACACTATATCCAGCATTACACACTTTTGTCATGTGAGTGCTGTTATGCATCTTCCATTGTACATTATCACTTTAGCAAGATGCAGAAATACTGTATGTAAACACTGCTCCTTACATAGGTCATGAAGGTTAGAGGCTGCCATATATTTTCATCAAACGTGACTTCACTGATGTTACAACAACTTGGCTATAATCTATTATAGAGGCTAAATACCAGTGACATTTGTTTCTAATCATAAAAAGATGGATATGTTTTTTTTTTTTCTTTTGTTTTATTTTAAGAGTCCACATTACTCATGGCCTGGTCTAATCAAAGGAATTTGCAGCTGATGAATGCACACAAGGAAGATAAGAAATATTCAAATAATGACAGAATCTTGATCGGCAGCATGTCTGCGTATTGCACTTGATTTGAATGAAGCTCATTGTGTGTACTTACATTACAGATGTGAATTCATGCTTAAATTGTGTGACAGAAAACCATAACAACGTTTCAGCAGAGTGCCAGTATAAACATAGTCAGTATAAACTGATGTATTCTCTCTGAAATGTCTCTCTCACAGACTCTGACCGTCTTTGCAGAACAACTTCGATTCACTACCCATCAGAAATCAATAGTCTCTCCTGCAAGAATGATGCTTGGCATGAGTCACTGTGATGAGCTTTACTGTTGCCCTGTCATTTCCTGTTAGGGCTGCATCCACGTCACTACAACCCCTTTGCCACTGCTGCCAGCATCAGTTACGACTAACAAGAGTAAAAAAAAAAAAAAAAAAAAAAAACTGAAAAAACTTGAGTTAACTTAATGCCGATATTCAAACAAAACAATGAAATGCATGCGGATTAGACAAGAAAAAGAAAGGAAAAGCACCTGATTTGAATTTACCCCTGCAGATGGAAGGGGTCTCCACATCAAGGCAGGCCATGGAGGACAGTGGTGGTTTGCTTGGCGGCCAGGTCTGGAGTCCCATGGAGTGATGAGGCCAGTGGAGAACGGGGGAGTGAGGGAGAGAAAAGACCCAGCTCTGAGCGAACGACAGCTGGCTCTCAGAGCTGCACACGGTCCCTCCTCTCTGGCTCTTTGCTGGCCTCAGCGGAGAAAGTGTGTGTGTGTGTGTGTGTGTGTGTGTGTGTGTGAGAGAGAGTGTGTAAGTGTGTGTGAGTGCTCAGTCAACGTCAGGAGGAGGGAACACAGTGCTGCTTATGTTAACCCTCGCTGGGTCACTTCGTTCTACTCACAGAGGACTCACCATACTAAAACACCAAACCCCGGGGAACTTTTGATTTCTTTGTGATTATCTTGTAATAATCAATAAGTTTTGGTTTGGAAATTCACTCAGCAGGGGACCAAATCATTTACTGGTAAAAAATACAGAGTCAATAAAAACAAGCTGTTGGGAATTTTGAGTAAGAGTTTTTTTCCACCCTCTATAAAATTTGTAACACTAAATAACAATGACAGGAACGAACACACTGGCTCCTCAAGGACATGGAAGCTTATCTTCAAACATTTTTTAATGATTAGTTGTGAGTTGGCGTTAATATTTGTAGTCATTATTGATTTCATTGGTATTTTCCATTACACACCATTGATTTATAGCAGCTGATGACAATTTCATCATCAGCTGTTGTGTTAAATACCCATGAATTCCAACGGGTGTGAAAAAAATGCGATGAGCAAACATTAAAATAAAACATATGACTGACGTAAAAATTCAAAGAGGGGACCAAGAAGAGCTAAAATGCTGTGGCTCATCCAAAAAACATGCTTATTCGTGGCTTACAGTGGTGGTTAGATGCCATTCATGACTACAAAAGCACTAACAGGAAATAAGATAAAAGGGAATTACACTAATTGTGGTGAGTTCCGTGTGTCTAAGTGGATCCAGGAAGGCTGGTTTGACAATATGTCAGCGCTAAAGAGCGGGCGTCATTTCCAGCAAAGGGTCTGATGTCAAGGTGAAGCTGCAGAGACACGGGATGCGCTCGGTCCTCCGGCTGTTCCTGTGATGTGTCTGAACAGGACAATGCATGCTGGGGAGGACGGGACCGCTGTGCTCTGGATTAATAATGTTCACTTGTGGGATCAAGAAGTATGCAAGTCAAACAGCATGGGGACAGGGGGAAACATGGAGCTGATAAAGTAAATGGGACTAGTACAGTCAGACGCAATATGTTATGACAGCTCACCGCTGAGATTGAATAACGGTGAACAACAAGGCCATAAAAAATATGGGGGAGTTAGTTGGAGCAGTAGGAATGTGGAAAAACATCTTTCCGTATGTCACACTGTCAGAATTCCTTTGAGTTCACATTTCATAAGCGTGTTAGCCACATAAACATAACAACAGATTTTATGAATGCCTCGTACACCTGATTTATCCCACAAGCAAAACCTCTCTCCAGCATCAAAGTCTGCTGTGGGCTCTCAAATTCCCACACCAGTCAAGAACAATGCTGTTTCTCATCAGCTCTCGTCTTAAACCACCAGGTAGTTTGTATTAATTCAAGATGTGTTCCACTCACATAGAATATATATTAAATTATATTCAGATCATCACTTTCATTGATGATCTACAGTTTAAACTTGAACATCCTTTTAGCACTGCAACTATTTCATTGCACTGACTGTTATTAATTGCCATTTCAGCTTGATGATTATCACGCTCACTACATTATTACATCCACCTGCTTCCCACTGGCCATTTGTTTTCACTATCTTACGAATTTATAATTGCTCATTTAGAACAGAGTGAAAACACATGAGTTTGCAGCTGCAGTCACGAAGCAGTATTTGATCACGGCAGAGGTTTGTGTTGCAGGATCAAAATTTGGTAACTCTACAACAAATCATAACATTGTCTTAAAAAGGTACCACGCAATATGAGAAGATTAAGTTGGCATTCACGCTGTAGTTCAAAATTATAAACTGTTGCCTTTTATTTTTGGTCCCATTTGTATTCACACTGACTGTGCACATAAACCCAGAGGCGTAAACATGAAGTCACATGGACCAACAGGTAACCCATTCGGTGCCTCCTGCATAATCAGCACCACACGGACCTACCCGACTGATATATTATTGCTGCTAAAAAATCACATGCTGTAATAAGTTCCGGTTTTACTTGCACACTCTATTGCTACACCATGAACGGCATCCCCCCCCCTTCTCAGGCGGCCTTGGTTGTTTACCCCACACCAGAGTTTGATTGTAGGACTTTGGTTTGGTTTTATTCTGTCATAAAACAACCTGCACACAACACGTAATACTTTCGCACCAACCTAAACAAATCGAGCTAAACTGACAAACACAGCAGAGTTGCTGTAAACAGAACACAAACAGATGAGGTGTGAAAGCAGCCTATAAAAAGCAGTTTAAAGCTTTATGTTATAGCCAACAAATTACAGTGGAGCTTTTGTGCATGTGGGTTTAAGTATCTATAAAATACTTGGAATACAATGGAGGGAGAATAAAAAAACTTGCATGTAAGAGGGACAGAGAACAGGGCTATTGGGCTAAATAACAGCATATTCACTTACTAATAATACTAAGCTACAATTGAGTGGGGAAGAATGGAAAAGAAGCGAGGCAGTAAGCTCTCAATTGTGTTTTATCACCACTGAGGGACAGAAAAGTCTCCACAATAATTCACTGCAGAAATGAACTCCACAGCTAATTTTCCTACTGGAAAACCTGTTAATCATGCTCATTCGGCTTCATCCACAGACTCCCAACTAAGGCTGAGCAACATAGATCTTCAAGTTAATACAAGGAGAAAAACATTGCTTCATAGTTATTATATAATTTTAAATAAATTATGCCCCTATACTTAGTTTATTAGTTCCTCAAGAATCCTCAATACAATTTTCCCCACACTTTCTTCTGATTTACAGTGTAATTTACTTCTATGACCCTCTTATATAAAGAAATTGTTACTGTTCTCTTCTTCCTGTGCACCTACATATTTGTGCCAACACCAACTTGGCATCAAGTTCGAGGCCTTTATTGTCATTATGCAAGCATAATGAAATTACTGTGAACATCCTCACAAATTTTCTATTACTTATACCAGATTATTAAAAGTGATGGGTTCTTGGTAGCTTGGTGAGAACCAGGATACCCAGTGATGCGTATATCACATTTTTCTGCCATATGATAAGTAAAAAAAAAAAATATTTGTAACATTAATCACAGGCAGACAAAACATTTTGGTGACGCAAAATAACATTGCTGTAAATACATAACAAATCCATTTTCCCAAGGAAAGGCTTTGATTTCAGTAACTAAGCTGTGATTATGTGCTGGCTTCAAGAGGCATTTCTGATCTAATTCCTTACTTAATTCCACAAACAAATCACTGAAGAGTTTGTTTTCCCACAGTGGCCTTGCTCTTAAATGGTCAACGTAAAGTATGTCTTACCAAACTCTGATGTTTTGATCACTGATTCTGCCGCATTGAGTTCCACTCACTGGTATTGTAGGCCTTGAGGCAGCAGCAGCAGCAGCAGCAGCAGCAGCGGCGGCGGCGGCGGCGGCAGCTGCAGCAGCAGCGGCAGTGGCTGCTACATTTCTTCTAGCTATGCAGGAAGGAGCGAGGCTTTCTTGGACATCAGTGAAGCACGACTCCTGATGAGCTAGGAGGACAGGAATCATTGTTCATTTATACTAGATTATACTGAACAAAAATATAAGCGCAACACTTTTGTTTTTATCAAATTTGTCATGAGTAGAAATAAAAGATGTTTAAATCCATGTTAATGAGCACATCTTTGTCAAGATCCTCACAGGTGTTGCATATCAAGATGCCAATTACACAGCATGATTATTGCACAGGTGTGCCTTGAGCTGCTCACAATAAAAAGGCCACTCTGAAATGTGCAGTTTTATCACACACAATGTCACAGATGTTGCAGGTTTTGAGAGAGTGTGCAGTTGACATGCTGTATGTTCATCAGAGCTGTTGCCTGTGAAATGAATGGTCATTTCACGACCATAAGGTTTCTCCAGTGTCGTTTCTGAGAATTTGGCAGTACATCCAACCAGCCTCACAACCACAGACCACATGTAACCATGCCAGCCCAGGACAATCCAAATCTGGCTTCTTCATCTGCAAGATCGTCTGAGACCAGCCACCCGGACGGCTGATGCAACAGTTGATTTGCATGATCAAAGAATTTCTGCAAGAACTGTCAGAAACCATCTGCAGTTTGTTGTCTTGACCGACCTGAGAGGGTAAATGTTCACCACATATGAATCCTGGATTTCACTGCACTGGGCAGATGGCAGACAGCATTTACGGCGTTGTGTTGGCGAGCGGTTTACTAATGTCAGCATTGTGAACAAAGTGCCCCGTGCTGGTGGTAGGAGAGTTATGGTATGGACAGTGAACACTGGTGCATTTCATTGATGGCAATTTGTATGCACAGAGACACACTGTGATGAGATCCTGAAGCCCATCGTTGTGCTATTCATCCACCGCCATTGCAGCATGTTGCAAGGATCTGTATCACTGAAGCCACTGAACGGGAGAGGGTCAACATTCCACAGGCCGCAAACAAAAACCTGGTGCAAGGGAGATGTGTCGGACTGCACGAGGCACATGGTGGTCATCCCACATTGTCTCGTTTTCTGATTTGCACATCTGTAGCTGAAGTCATGTGAAATTCATAGTTCGTTGCCTAAGAAATTTCTTTTTTTTTCAAAACAAAACTACACATTTCAGAGCTGCCTTTTATTGTGAGCAGCTCAAGGCACACCTGTGCAGTAATCATGCTGTGTAATCAGCATCTTGATATGCAACACCTGTCAGGTGGATAGAGGATCTTGGCAAGGGAGGAGTGCTCGCTAACACGGATTTAAACCCATTCGTGAAAAACATTCGAGAGAAAGAAGCCTTTCATTTCAACTGATGAAAAATGGGAGCAAAAGTGTTGTGTGTTTTTTGTTCAGTGTATATTGCTTTAGGTATTGTTTAGTTTGTTGGAAATAATGCATGGATATGAATGGACCACACAAAAATTGTAATGGATAAACACAGAGTGACTGTCCTTCCCATCACATCACACTATCAGCTTATCTGCTGTATGACATTGTCTGGAGTAGCTTGTTGTGTGCGTGAAACCCTTAGTGACAAGGGGGATGAGCAGTTCCTGTGATACAGAAACCCCAGATGAATAAGTGCGAGCTGCAGATTCCCAAGGCCGATCTCATCTCAAGCACTAATGACTATTCGATGAGGAGCAGGCTGTGTCACATGAAACAAATCAGTAATGATGAGAAGTTAAAATTTGATCAAATATCTACAAAGTTTGGAAGTAATTTAGTAGAATAAACGATCTGCCATTAGGAAGTTTAAAAAAAAAAAAAAAAAAAGGGAGGGTGCAGTGCTGCTGTCCAGTGTAACATTTGTTGTTGGTATTGAAGGGCAATTTGCAACATGAGCCTTGAATCTGAGCCAGGAACGATGCCAGCAGCTTTCAGTGTGCTTTTCATGTTAAATCCATACTCTCACTCCCAGTGCATCTTTGTTTGCACCGATAATGTCAGTTCTAGCACATACCATCAGGGATGTTACACAGACATAATAATGATTATGATTTTTTTAGGCCGGTTTTCCTTTTATTTCACTGAAGACGTGGTGAAGCTTAACTGCAGCTATTTTATTTATTATTCTACGTCATTACACAACCAAGACCGCAGCATTTCCTCTTAGACACACAGCAGCTACTTAGCAAAGAAACAAACACTTTGCTACTACAGATATCAATGACCAAATTAAGTGTCTGTGCCTTAGTTTTTGAGTCAGATTGTCCAAGTAGACCACATAAAAAAAACAAACAGTTTCCATGCTCTTCTGGATACTTTATATTTTATGTGGACAAAACTGTCGGTCTTTTAAGCACCAAGCATCAATTATTTTAGATTTAAGCTTTATGTCTATAAAGTTAAAGCTAGTACTTTTAGAGCACACACAGTTCACTCATTCCTGCAAGATGAAGAGATGATTTCTTGTGATTTTGCTTGATTTGTCCTCCACATGATTTTACCAAATATGTTCTTAAGAAGACTGAGTACTTGCTGGTCTTCCCTGATCATCCATGGATCAGGGATTTTGAGTTATTGCCATCTGGTCTTTGCTTTAGGGCATCAGCTGGACAAATGAACTAAAGCATCTCCTTGTTTCTGTAGCCTGTTGAGCTCTTAAAGCACTGGAGCAGCGAATGGAGTTAAACTATCAAACTACCAATTACTGACTTTTAGGGCTTCAACTAACGATCATTGTCATCAATATTCATATCAATCAATCTGCTGATTATTTGTTTGATTAATTGATTAATCTTTGGTCTATAAAATGTAAAAAAAAAAAAAAAAAAAAAAAAGAAGAAGCCAATTAGTGCCCCAAGAGGTAACACTCAAATATCTTATTTTCTCTGACCAAAACTCAAAGATATTGAATTTACAATAAGAGATCAATCAAATTTGGGAAACTGGAAACTGAAAAATTAAATTTTTTTTCTTGATAAATGATTGAAATTGATTATCAAAGCTGCCAATTATTCACCTATTTGATTAATTAACAAACAGTTTCAGCTGTAATGACTGTGGGAAGGGGGGAGTCTCCTGAGGGTCCCAGCTCCTTCTTTAGAACTGATGGCTTGTGTCAGTTGTGTTGTGTTGTTTAACTGCTGCAATTACTGCATTGCAGCTTAAAGAAACTGGATGTACAACCCACTCATCACACTCTCATCAAAATCTTCTATGTTCTCCCTTTTTTTTTTTATCACCAGTCAATAAACAAATAATGTGATGTGCATTCCAGGCTGAAGTGCTATAATGTCTCCCTGACACACTACTTTAGAGCAATATTGACGATGCAGTAACCCTCTCCTGTAACTTCACATCCTGTGTTTATTCAACTATATTTGCAACTTATGTCACGACGGTTCACTTGCAGGATATTTCCTTTGTGTAGTGAGGGATACAAAGAACGGTGTATGCCCCAAACAAAAGCCCATTAATATATATAATCAGTCCGCAATATTTCCTGCAGTTATTTTTTACCAGTGATGTCAGAGATTGTTAGTTTGTGCTGCTGTGCTGTCATAATGTCCTAGTGAGAAAGTGCACAGCAACCCCATCACTGAGATCCTGACAATCTCATTAGACTCTTGCCAAAATCCACACTTCTTTTTCCCGGATAAAGTTTCTTTGAACATCAAAGCACTCATTAACATCAAGTCCCAAGTGGGGGCTTCAAACTAACACACATACTTAGATTTATGAAATCATGCTCAGCTTGTTTTTGCTCACGGTACAGTAAAGTGTCAAGGTCGAACTAAATTCTGTGACAAACGCATGAGTTTTAACTTCCATCACATAAGAAGAAAAACACTAAAGGTCAAAAGCACTCTCCAAAGACCATAAGCCGATCACAAGCCACCACTTAAAGGCTTTGGGAGTAACTCTGTCCTTTTTCTGATGCTGCCTGCTGATGGGCACATGTTAATCAATTTCAGGTGCACTATGATGAGCGAGTCATCTACACAGCCCCTTTCAGCTCGCATAGGTATTTCCTATAAAACCCAGACTGCGTCGAATTCCTTGTGGTTTTTCACTGGGGTGGTTCCAGGAAGAATCCCAGGGAGGGGCTGGATGAGATGCACATTTAAATTAATCTAGGTGCAGGTATGGGCAGCAGACAGCTCCTTCCATAACACACAGCTCATTCCTGGCTCGCTCTGAGCCAAGACGTCAGACTGAATAAGATCGATTTGAGTTTAGCCAGCACATTGTTGTGCAAGTGCTGCTACACCAAAGACAGATGTTCACTTTAATCAAACTATGAATCTGTTAATCAAACTATTTCTCAAGGTATCAGGTGTTGGATTGTGGGGGATTGATTGCAGGGTTACGAAGCACTGACATTTCGAGCCTTAGAGTAGAGTTATTTATCATGGTAGTGAAAAGTCTGGGTGGTTGCCATGGCATTATCTTCGGTAAAGGATCACCGGAATCTATGTTTAGTCAAAGAAAATAAAGCAAGAGTGTGTTTTACTGATGGGATAAAGGCAAAATGTTCATTACGCTGGCTGGTGCCTGATCAGCCTGTGAATGGATAAGAATATAAAAGGTATGACTCAAATCACGAATGAGCATATTTAATGACTGCACGTGTTGAAAGAGGTTGCAGTAAAACTGGATATTCCTTTTCACAGGGGAGTCTCCACAACAACCACTACCATCACATCCCATGAAGGCCTCTGCAGATGGTGGGAAAGCCAGAGGAAAATCCCTGTAGGCCTCCACTTTTCTTTGAAGCTGTGCTACACGCAGCTGCCACAAGAGGCTAAAAAAGGCAGGCATGGCCACATCAACATCATCACCCAAAAAATAACTAATTGCACACACTTAGCAGAAAGTAAACATACTCACAGTTGCTCACAGGCTAAATGTAATGGCATTCAAGCATGTGCATCAAAACACAAATAACCACAAATCATTTGCACAGTATTTACTCTCTTAGATGAACTGCATTAACAAGAGTAATCAAGGACTTGCATTCTTTCCCACGTTTTATTATTGATAAATAATGATACTGTCAGTTTGACCAAGTGTTTCACCAAGACTGATAATCATTCACTATTTACAACACTAAACAGAGAAGCTAAGGTTTGGAAAATTGTTGTTTTTCCATGACATCCAAATGCCATTGTAACTGACCGGACAGATTTACCATAACTATAACTGAAACACAATGGTGCAATGCAAATGTAACTGAGTCACAGCATCAGATAGTTGAATTTGTTTCATCATTTGTGGCATTTTTATTGAGAAACAGCCTATAAAATGTACTTGAGGTTGATTTAATCTTTTAGACTCCCATAGCCTTTAGTGGTTATAACATCAGAGATTTTATCTCCCAACATTTCTCCTAAAGTCACTTATCATTAACCAAGTACAGAAAAATCGCAGTAACATCAATGTATTACAACTACAGAGGCAATATTACTGTTAAATTTGTATTGATGCTTCAGACTTAAGATAATTTAATAACATGTATATGTATCCTGTTGTTACTGTGGTAGACTACATATAGATAGTGGATTCACATATATTTTATCCATGTGAAATAATCTATCAGTTTTTGGTTGAAATCAATAAATAAAGAGGAGCTGCATTTAGACAATAGCTTGACTACACAGAGGCACTGTGCACTGTTCAGAGGTAGTCAGATCAAACCTTCGTAAAGGTCAGATGGGTTGATAGCGGCCCACTAAATTGAAAGGCATCATACCATTGCAAAAGTTCTGAATGAGTAACGGATGAGTAGACGGCTATAAAGAACAGAACGGAGTTATGTTGAAACAAAGGAGGCACAAAAACCTTGTCATGGAAAACAACTCAGCACTATAAAGCAGGAGCAGGCTATGCTGCTAAAAATAGCTGGCCATATAGACAGAACAAGCAGCTGGATAAGGCGGGTGGGGTGGGGAGGGCGGGGGCGGGGGTCTCTTCCGTTTCTGTGTACGTCTGGGATACGAGGGCATCCCCACAATCTGGACATCATGTAAGAAAAGAACATGTTACATCTACAGCGAAGGCCGGGCGACTCATTCACACTTCCCCTCTAACATTCCCCGATTTCAACAACCATAACTTTCCCATAAGTCAAATTAACCCTTGAGTGGCTGTTACACACAACATGAGCCCCCCCCCCCTCCCCACTCGCTCCTGTTTGGACCCAGCCAGCAGTGTGCTTGGTGGGGGGTTGGTTAGGGGTCGACCACAGACAGAAATAACCTCTTGTTTGCTCACTGGCACGCCGTTACTCGTGGTGTTGTTCTGAGAGCCAGATGGTGGACTTGTGTTTTCGTCTAGTATCATAGTGAAACTCTTATTTAACAATCATGCTGTGCAATAAGCTTCAAATGATTTATTTAAAACTGACACAGCCTTTCTGAAAGATCGTGTTTTAAACTGTCCATATCTGGTGAAACCAGAGGGAAAAAGATTGTTAAGATTAGTAAATCGATTCTTAAAAGCCATTTTTTAATGAGATCAACTTTTACTTTTTAATTCTGAAAAGTAAATTCTTAAAAACTCCCTTAAGAAGATTTCTGCATTAGAATAGTAGGACTGAGCATGGATTGCTTAGACGACTGCTCAGCTATGTTATACTTTATGTAATACAATCACAGGCCTGCAGCTCTGCTGACTCAAGGGAAAAGCTTCTTACTTTGTGTCAGCTATAGTTTTCACATTGCAATAGATGTACGTGCCTTTAATACAAATGAGATTAACAGAAACCTGGTTTTAGCATGTGGCATAGTCACCAGAAAACTGAAAATTTTGGAGATTGTGAAGTGTAAAAAAGTCATTACTCTAAATTACTGTTGATGCACCAGACTTACACAGAGGCAACGTGCCAACATTTGGCACCTCCTGAGTTTTCCATGCCTGAATGGAAAGTGTAAACTCCTTCCCTTACTCCGTTTTAGGAGTCTATGAGCACAGGAGTCATGGGTAAATCTTAGCGTTAGGAGAATCCAGTGTAGGTATCCTCTACTGTTTCCTAAATCTTATCTTCGAACATTTTCTTCCTGAACTCTCCATCAACACAGCCCAGCGCTATGCATATGATATTTGTGTCCCCAGAAAAGGATCAGAAATAACATTTGTTCACTGGAATAACAGGTAGCAATAACAGTGTAACCCTGGCCTCAGCCCCAGGAGAGATGGACAGTCAGAGCAGCAGACTGTGAAAATACAGCCCAGACCACAAGGGAAGCATTAACTGCCCTATAAATGCCAGGAATATAAAGTGTGCAGTGTTGTTTTCAAACGGACAATGTATAATGAAGGCTATGCACTAAAGGTGGCAAAAGGCAAAATAAAAACCCTGTGTAGCTTACTGGTTATCATTCAAAAACATAGTGAAATAATGTCCCTTTGATGATGCATATTGAAATAAAATATGATGCTGAAAAGTAAAACTTTACCTAAGAACTCTTTCTTTTTGTGTCCGTCAGATATGCTCCCTCTATTCAACTAATATCATCTCCCTGCAACTGGTTTACTTCCTGACTCAGCTATGGGAAACCGTGAAGTTACCCTGATTACAGACATTTCCTTCCTCCACCATTCACAGCAATGCCTGGAATGGCTGCAGTATTTACTCAGGGCTGAAGTGGTAAACTGCAGATCCCACACCCACATGGCATATGCATCATAGGCCCTAAAGGCCAAAGGCTCCTGGGAGAGTTCCTCCTAATCCAGACAGAAAAAAATATTATTTTGCAGGAGACATGATGCAATTAGATAATCTGGCCAGGTCGGTTGGTGTTTCAGACGTTTCCCTTCTGTTTGAATTATATCTGCTGAGGGACCCCTGACAGGACCCAAGACTAGATTTGCTGTACAAATGTTTACAGCAGTACTTTGCCTCTCTGATCGCTCCCCTTCTGCCTTGGGACCCCCTGAAACTTCCCCAAAATATTTCTCCAACTAGTAACATCTATGTTTGGATCCTAAATGGTTTTCACGCCCACTTGTTGTGATGTCCATGTGTACACACACACACACACACACACACACACACACACACACACACACACACACACACACACACACACACACACACACACACACACACACACACACACACACACACACACACATGTATTTATATGTGGTTATGTGTCTCTTGGTTATACTCTGTAAATTTAGGCTGCGCTTAACAAGCAAAATAAAAATCAAGCAATTCACCTTCTGCAGGGACACAGGATACTTTGTATCGCTGGACACAATAAACAGAACTAGACTTTTGCACACTATTGCCATGAGATTGTCCAGCTCTTGGCTAATTATGTCCAGCACTACAAACTGTTCCACATTCCTTGTGAGAGTCTCACAAAGAGATCATGTTTCTTTTTCTTTGGGACATAGTCTAACATTGTCAGGTTTCTATTTTGACAGGTAGACCTACATATGATGGACTGATGCATATTCTCTCCTCTAAGGGTGATTAGCTCCTATAGCCTGGGTACAATTAAATTTTATAAGCACCATCTGATGACAGCTTTAATATACAGATATTATACATGTTATATACATATTTACAACTAAAAGAAACAATTCCTCATTTTACATCTCACTGAGTCCTTAGCCTCCCCTTTTTGGCACTTTGTCACCCTATACCATGAGAAAAAAACATAACTTAGATAAGAGCATGCTGATGTTTGATATTTTTGTCAACCTTTTTGACATATTTGACCAGGGCACACTTAATTTATTGGCATGTGATGATGAAACGATGCAGCTACAAGTGGCTCAGAAGGATAAAATAAGAAGTTCATAGAAATATTACAGACTTGTGCATTTCCTGCCTTGCAAATACAGTCACACCATCCCTTAGGAAAGATCTTATTTTTCAAATTCAAGAACAATACTATGTATGAAGCCATAATAACACTCACTGCTTCTAACTGTTATTTGAACTACGCTGCCATCTAGTGTAATAAAGGGGGACAATAATAGGTTTCTCCATACATTTTCCAGTATTGCGTAATTCCACAGGTATCTTCTTTTTCAAACAGTATAGTGGAGAGGGAGTCATCATCCCGGCCCTGTCATAACTTAGGAGGCATTAAGTCTACCAAAGACACAGAAATCTAAGTTACATGAAAAAGTGACATTTTATACTTTAGTGAGGACTGAAACCAAAAGCAGCTCTAACCATCAGAGTTAATGTAACTGAAAGAGCCAGGAAGTGGCAAAACAGATCTTTCAATTCCTATTTAATTGAGCATGATAAGCAGTCACATAACATCACCTCCTGTGTGGTGGAATGTGTCAGATAAACACTGGACTGGCGCCCATAAGATGGAGGCATAAATTACCAGCTGTGGTGTTTCTAATTGCTCAGCATCTTGGCCAAAAGTGTCATCAAGTATCATCCAGTGTTGCCAAGACGGGCTACTACTAGTTTGTATACCAAATACATTTCTTAG
Organism: Seriola aureovittata; assembly: GCF_021018895.1. NCBI lineage: Eukaryota > Metazoa > Chordata > Actinopteri > Carangiformes > Carangidae > Seriola > Seriola aureovittata. The sequence continues at coordinate 8,803,103 of NC_079380.1, forward strand.
ACCAGGAGCAGTTGAGCTAAACTAGATTCATGTACATCTAGGAAACAACCAATAAAGATGTAGGCATTGCATTCAGGATAAAATACTCCAGGGATAACATTCATAAACACCTTTCTGTTTCACAGAGGATGTCACAAATGGAATGAGCTGGCTTGGAGGATGAGTATATACCTGGAGGATTAATACTGTGACAGTGAGACTATTTGATGGATAGTTATTGTTTAATATAATCAAGTTTGGCTTTTAAGAAGTCAATTTTCCTCAAGTAAACTTAAAGTAATTATTCACAAAAAGAAAATCGATACCCCAAAACCTAAACAATTCACATAAAGAAATGAACATAAAGATTAAATTAATGATTAAACCATAATACCTCCTGACCTTTATAAAGACCGCATAGCCTGGATGTAATTACAGACACAAGGGGGCAGTGAAGCCATTATGTGCTGCAGCTTGTCACTTGGCTCCTTTGAATCTGGGAGGTTAAAATTATATCTGAAGTGTTGCTTCAGTATCACAGAGTGGTAATTTTAAAAATCGATTCAGTCCATATGCCCCCCCATCAGCTCTGTCCCAAATATAGCGCTAAGTATGAAGCTACAGGAGTGTGATTATATTAGTCAGTGATTCTCTCCCTTGGAGGCGAATCGTTGGAGTGAATCCTTCATGAATCTGCAGGACGTTATCTTTTCTCAAATGTCCAGCCATACTGAAATAATGCTTGCTGAGGTACCCATGATCAGGATAACTCAATTTAATTCTACATTCACATTTATTTCACTCACTTCGATATATTATCTTCACAAAGTATGAAGGGGTGGGATTAAAAGTTTTATACAAACTGAAGTACATATTTTATTTAAGTCAGCATAACGTAAATTTTTCAGAGGGGGTTTTATAAACTGGGGAATGAATCTAGCTAAAGCTAATGTTTGAGTCTAATGTAAGCTTTGTGGTTGCTTGGGGTGCCATGACTATACCTGGGGACGCAACAAAGTTTAAGACTTAAAGCGGTGGTATTTTAGGGCTTTGTTCGTGATGAACTGTGCAAAATATCTGCTGAGTTATTGCTATCTGAATTAATTAATCTGCTTTGGTGCCACCTGCAGGCAAAATGTCATCAGATTTGTTATAATGCTTGGAGTTAATACAAAAACAACTTTTCAGACTGCTCGAAATACCTTACATACCAAACTTAGTAAAGACTGAATGGAGTTTGTAAAATTGGCAAAACTCCAATTCCCGCCTCGCAGGTGTATGACTCCGCCAACCAGTCAAGTTGCAGGAAATATGGTCACGATCTTCCCAGAACATTATGATGTCACAGTCTAGCTGACCTTCGACCTTTTGGATATCAAATCGTCACTTCATTAACTTATCCTTTTAGACAGTTGAGTTAAATTGTGTCATAATTAGTGTATAAATTCACGAGTTTTGTGAGGTCACAGTGACCTTTGACCTATGACCTTTGACCACCAAATTCTAATCGGTTCATCCTTGACTCCAAGTGAATGTTTTTACCAGATGAAATGAAATTCCCTCCGGGTGTTACTCAGATATCGCCACGGCTGTCGCTGGCATGGAGGCATAAGAATTTCAAAAGTCTGGGAATGGGCATGGTACTTTATAATTGGACCCATGGTGGAACAATTGGGTCTGGATCAACATAAAAGACTAAACTTGTTCCCTGGCAAGTGGTCTAAATATACATCAAATTTCACTGAAATTTGTCAAGTTGTTTTGGAGATATCTGCAAACAAAGACACAAACAAACAGAACTGAAAACATGAAGTGGAGTAATCTTGAGTTCTGAGGAGAAACACAGACTTTGCTCATTTGAAATCAACTCTTTGTTTGCAGCAAACATCAGCCTTCAACAAATCAGCAACAAAAAAGCAAATCTATGACAAAGTCTTAAACAATCTCCACATGCTTCTTTGAATCTGAGACCAATTTAAGTAAGAAATGTCACTGTACTCTAAAGAAATGCAGAAAAATGGATACGCACCTACACTATTGTATATGAGCATATGATTTCATGAAGAAAAGTATGACTACAATGCAACATCCTTCTCTATTGCTAAACCCATTCCCAGTAGGGATAGGAGACATATAGTGTATTGAGTCACCAGTCAAGAGTCATCCATTGCTCCCGTGGTTTTCTATAAGCAATCCACACTGAACTCTTAAGTCAATGAGTAATTTGATTAGAGACATTTCATTTTCAAACAGTATGTTGCTCTCTGAGTGTGGCTGAAGCTAAGTCCTCGGAGTCTGCAACAGTGATTAAGGCCTATGCAAATAAATCAGCTTCGACTTGACTCTCACTGAATGTAAATGTCAGAACAATTTGAGAGGTGGGACACTGTCATTTGGCAAAAAAGTTCACTGGAACCACTGAGGTTTCTGAGCACTATCAACTGGAAAAGCATGACATTTGCTTTAAAAAGATAAGAGTTGAAGGGTTGATATGAAATCCCCCTGGGTGCAGTTGCTGAGAAGCTTATTAGCCTTTTTCTTTTTTCCATCTATGACATTTTACGGTTGTTCGTTACTTTCCCACAATAACTCCACTTTGAAAAAAAATAGAAGAAAAAAAAAAGAAACAAACAAAAACAAAACACACTCTCAGTGCAATCAAGCATCTATTTATTGAAGGGTAATTTGGAGGTTTTTCTGTGTCATTTGCTTTTGTACGCAAGCAGTTTATAGTTAATTGAATTCAAATGACTAACAATAATATGGCTTTCTTAAAAGCCCTGGGTACAAACATATATTAAGAGCAACACAAACAACTCTAATTGAAAGTAGGGCTGCGGCTTACCTTTATTTTTATCATTGTTTAATTGACCAATTATTTCCTTGATTAATCAATTAATCATTTTGTGTATAAAATGCCAGAAAATGTTGAAAATAGGCAATTACAATTTCCCAGAGTCCAATGTGTAGTCACCGAATGTCTTATTTTCTCCAGTCCAAAGCCCAAACACAGTCACCTTTCAATTACATAAAACAGAAGAAGGCAGCTTAAAGAATTTTGCTTTAAAATGACATAAATAAAAATAGCTATTAGTTATTTTCTATAGATAAAATAATCAGTAAGCTCTTATTAAAGCACATCAAATGACAGTGTGCTGCACAGTTTCGTGCAGTAAAGTGGACGAAGATTTGAGTTTGCTTCAGAAAGCCTACAAACCATTATGCAAATGAGGCTTCAGTTTGCTCCTTTTTAGCCAAGCTGATTCTAAATACTCACATCTAATATTGGACGCTGCCCTAGAACACAGTATTTTTGTCCATAGGGGTTTCCAGGAGACCTTGGTGCCAGTGGTTGAGGCACACTTAAAGAGTTCAGCGTGATGCAGAATTAAAGACCTCAATCAATAGAGTTTAGTTTCCTTTTGTCAACCAGCCATTTCCAGACATCAATCTTTATATGCTCAAAAGTAGATTTTCTTAGTAAGGAATAGAAATCGATTGTAATTTATGTGTCCATGTTATGTATCAGTAACTTGGGAGTCAGTGGTCGAACGTGATGGCAAATATGTGAGGGCTGTCAGAAGAGATGTTCCATAAAAACAGCCATTTTGGAAAGAATTTATAGCTGTGATGTCTACAGTTATCAGTTTCAATTCAACTCCGCCGAATGACTTTGGCAATAACGCTGTGAAAATACTGGGCAGAGGGGACGATGTGGAGAGATAAGTGACTTGGGGAAAGTAAATTTGCAGAGAGAAAGAAAACAGCAGCAAAATAAATGTCTGTCCTAGCTGCGGTAAAATACCGCTCTGACAGGAGCTCGGCCAAATAAAAGCACAATTTGTCGTAAATGGAAAAATCTTGTGGTCCTGGCACGAATCGGACAGCTTGATCATGTTGTCAAAACAGTGTTACAAACAGTGTTTTGAAAAGTAGCGGCAGTGACACCGACTCATTAAAACAAGCTAATTTAAGTCAACATGATGAAGTGCTGTACATATATATCCAGGATTTAGCAAAGACAAAATCTGCAAAACTACTGACATTTCTTATCTGATTCTACTGTCAAGCAAGACGTATTTCAGTCCATTGTAAATTCAGCTGAAACACATATCAGTGCGTTGTATGTTAATGTGACTCTGGATGTTTTCAGACGTTATTTGCAGATGATGATTGGCTGGACAGACCTGAGACTTTCCCTCAGAGGTCAAATTTAGGCCCAATTTGATTTGAGTAACCCAGCCAAGTGTCTGCCCTGTGTGTGTGTGCGTGTGTGCACAGTCCTTCCAAATTCTCCCAGAGTGCATGTTAGGGAGATCAGCTTTGCTCCAGTAAAATGTGTGGGCTGAAAATAGGCCTGATCGAAGAATAGTGTGTCACATTACATTGCACAGGAGACCCATGCAGCTGAAGCTCTTACTGATGACTGAGGTCTCCACTTCTCCTGAACAGCACACAGTGGACTCTTACAGGACACTGGTCAAGGTCACATTATCACAACACTACACTACACTACACTAGCAGAGGCCTAGGACAGTGACATGCACAAAAAGTAAAAGTAAGGATCATTATTGTTAGTGTTACTGTAGTTGTCTTTCACCTGGCCTTAAATAGTAACTAATTATAGAATTTCTTTGTGTTTTGTTGATATCATTTAAATAAAGGAGCTTTTAATTTCTGGAATATAAATGCTCTTATGAAAGTTGTATTCGAGTTTAGCTCTTAATTGTGAGTCATAAACAACTTGGTCCCTTGAGTGAGAGTGAGTCTGTTTTTTGTTACTTGTAATAAAATGTTTTGAGTATGACTTTGCCGCTCACGCTCGTGCTTTGAAAGCCACTGAAAATAATCAAAGAAGCCACAAGCACTGTAAACATAGTAATGGGCTGCCTGTGGGCTGGCTCACCTGGGAGAGGACTGGACGGACATTCAAACGTTACTGCTACAGTTGAGTCACAATTCTCTGGGATACGTGCCAAGGCTGGCAGCCCAATTCTGGATATCTCTGCTGCGGCAGGTCCACAGTTTTCTCCCTCCAAGCAGCTAATGTTCCCAGCACTAAAAGTATTACGCCCCTCCCCACCCCCCCACCTCCACCAGACCCGTATATCTGGGTCTCTCACACATAATGCATCGCCTGCAGCAAGAGTGTTTTTGAAAGGCAAGGTGAATACTCAATGACATCTGAAAATAACCACCTACAGCTGTGATTCTTGAACTGGAAGAAGAATTTGCTCCAGTAAAGCTACGAGTGTACGAGTTTTTTTCTTTGACTAAAATTTAAAATCAGTGGCAGTGGGGCGTCACGGGTTAGTGGAGTGTAACGTGTAACTTTTATGTCATGAGTCTGAATCCACCAAAGTCATTTCTGTCTTCCTGTGGCCTAACATCTAAGACGATAGCAAATTAGAAGTGCGCTAATAGTAGCAGTGCAATTCTGGAACTTAAACATCTTTAATAAATAGATGTGCAAGTTTCCATCATTTGACTGTGTATTTCTAAGCATTTAAAATAATTGTTTGACATTTGGGGGAATACACTTACTACACTCATTTTGAATCTGTCCAACAGTGACAAAATCCGCCTCCCATCCCAGCTAAAGCTCACTAATTAACACGTTGCATCTTGTTTCTTCGATTCCTACAAATAAACATAAAGTGTGAAAACAAAAAAATTGCTGTTTTACAGGTGTTTATGTGCCGGACTATTTCTTGGCCATGGCATGTAACTTCCTGCAGTCTCGGCTGGTTGCCTGGCAACTGCTCAGAGCCAGGAAATAGTTTGGTGCATAACCTAATGTAAATCGGCGGACTGTCGTTTTTACACTTCGGGTTTTTGTGCAGATTGAACAGACAAAAATAAGTGCGCTTTAGACGTGCTACTAGGCAGATTTTATTAGACTGTGAGACTCCAGGGCCAGGCAAGCTGTTTCCCTGCTTCCAGACCTTATGCTAAGCTAAGCTAACCGGATGTCAGCTGTAGCGCTGTATTTAACAGACAGACTTGAGAGTGGTCTTGACTTTCTCATTGAACTCCTTGACAGGAAGAGAATAAGCGTATTTGCCAAAACTTTTACTTTTGCAAACTAAGCTGTAATAAAATAACATGCAATCATGGTGTTATATATTAAAGCTTCTTATTTTTCTGACAAGCACATATGACTTATAGAAGTCTAACAAACATTTTAAAGCTATAAGACAAGCCTGTTAAGTGTCGTCTGCAAGGTGACGTGTATCACAAACTATGATGATGGAATTCAGGAGGAAAACAACCGGGAGTGAAGGCTCCTCTGCTACAGACACACTGAAGCAGCCAGACAAGCATTTACTCCCAGTGGTCAGGAGGCTCATTATCCCCAGTGAAGCTCTCATGCAGTAGTTAGAGGAGAAGTGAACTCTCATCCCGCTATAATGAGCCTGGCATTCCACTAGAGACTTTGGCATGAGGCTGGCCAACTTGGAGCGAGGCAGCCACCCTGTTGCTCTGCAGCTGACTGAGGGAAATGAGCAGAGCCTCTGATGGCGTCCTGAACGGGCTGTTAGGTGTCTTCTGCCAGGCATCGCTGCTTCCACCGCTCTCTGTGGAGCAGGATCACCTGACTTTCAACACACATGCAAGACTTTATCTTTTGGGCCTTTCTTTGACTCAGTCGAAGGCCGTTGAATCTTGCAGTTTGTAAGAAGTGAAAGAGGAGACTCAAAGATCTACGCACCTCTACCTCCACCTTTTTGTTTATAATCCATCTTACTCCCCAGGTATCTGTAATTCATCAGCTATCTTTTTGTGTGTAATGGCAGTCCTTTAAAAGGATCTTTAGGGGGCGTCGTGTGGTGTAGTGGTCTAAGCAGGCGCCCCATGTGTAGAGGCTACAGCCCTCGCTGCAGTTGGCCCCGGCTCGAGTCCCGCATCGGACGGCCTTTGCTGCATGTCATTCCCCCTCTCTCTGCCTCCCCATTTCCTGTCTCTCTCCACTATCCTGTCCAATAAAGGCACAAAAAGCCCAAAAAAATATACTTTAAAAAAAAAAAAGGATCTTTAGACAGGAACAAGTCAGATTTCCAAGTGAGGCTGATCACAGCATCAGTGTCATTTGCTTTCTGTTTAATATATTTTCATTTTCATCAAGTAGTGCTAACTTTGCGGTTAGTGGTTGTGTCTTTGTGGTCCTCTTTTTTGTAGTTCAAGCTTCTTTTCCCCCGGATTATTTTCATATTAATGCCATTATAAGTCATTCACAAAACAAAACAAAAATAATGAAAATTTAAATGTTTTTAGTCTATTTTGTTAAATGTTGACGATTGACGTTATCAGAGTATTTCCTGTACCGCTCTTTATCAGTATGCAACACTGTTATTTTTAATGTGATTTAGTATTTTCTTTATGAGCGAGACTTGATCAAAAGAATACAAATACAATGATTGATAAATGAGAAGAGAAGAGAAGAGAAGAGAAGAGAAGAGAGACATTTCTAAAATAGCCATTTTTACAAAAATAACAAAACTGTCCAAAAGTTTCACCTCAACATTCTTTTCAACAACAGCTTTAAACTCAGAAAGAGTTTGAAGCCTTTCCGGTGGCTATTTCCAGCTATAGAGCAGTCGGATATTATGAAGTTCTTTCTTACCAGAATAATAAGCAGACACACCTGCAGGTATGTCAGTGACCAAACGCTTCAGCAAAGTTCAGCTGTCTCCTGAGGGAATCTCTTCCCGTCTCACAGAGCTGCCTCTCTATGCGAGACTGACCAATAGATTGTGGTTTCTGTGACAATGAAATCTCAGAAGCGCTGAAGAGAAAAATATGCATACCATCTACAACATCTGAAACATCATGAGAGGTTGAACACTAATCTGCTTAGGACACCATGAAACAGAAGTGCTGCCCTGCTCTTTCTATATGAGGTCACTTGATCTCAAACCCTCTCAAGTGGGCGCTTAACTAATCAGATTTGGTTCGGCTTCTTTCTGCTTTGAGACTTTTCTAAAAGACACTCAATTTTACACGCTCAGCTTCAAAAGTTTGTCTCAGCCATAGAAAGCTATCACTGATAAATCTGGAAATGCTTAGGACCATTGTGAGCTGCCAGTCCATCTAGTGATTGGTTTGGACTTAAAGAACAACAAATTATGCATTTCTCTCTGCTGCAACTCGGACTCGGCTTCCAGAAGACACACTGAAAACACCAAGAGAAATAAGCAACTTGAGAGATAGGCCACGTTGACAGCAGTGACTTCAGTGAAGATGAGCCGAGCTCAGTATTACGCTGCTTTTCTAAATGTATATTTAAGACCGAAAACTGAAACGTAGTAACAACACATCTCAGGGTAATAATAATCTTCAGAAAGACAGTTTCCACTAGAGTAATAACCTTGAAGCTACTACTACTGTATCACTTATTTTTCATCCGCAGGAAATCTCTAAGTAATATCCTGCAGCTGTAGTATCAGGTCATGAAATACTTTGCACAGTACAGTGTGCTATCAGGTCTGTCTCACTCATGGTCATCCTGGCTATTTTTTCTGTTACCATGACAACATTTCTCTGCACTCCTCTGCCTCTTGATTGTGTGGAAAATGAGCAAGAAGACAAAGGGAAAAATGTCAGACGCTGAGAAGCAGAGATTGAACACAGACGAGCAGTTAGCACTGACTGGCCTACTTTGTCTACAAAATTACTTAAAGGCTCAGCTTGATGTATTTGAGACGTTGCGTATCTCACCAATTTTAGTCTCGGTGTTCGCAGCTATGTATAGTCATGGAAAAGTGTGTTGCTCCATCTCACAAGCCAATCTTTCACTGTCATCCTACATTAATAAAACAGTCACATGGTGTGAACCTCGGGTCTGGTTTTAAAGGTTGATTTGGAACCCTTCAAATTTCATACAGACTAGTTAGGTCTCTTTTTTTCCAGTATGCTCTAATACTTCTTATAACTAGGACAAAGGAAAAATGAAAACAAGCACAGCGGCTATTCACTAGGGCCCACACTGGGTCCAAAAGCCTGAAGTGAAAAGCTTACAGCTTTTTGACCCAGTAAGACTTCATCAACAGTGAAGGCCTGGGCCTGTATTTATCAAGCATCTCAGGAATCACACTGAGAGGTAAACTAGGTCTCAAAACACAAAAAATTAATTCAGAGACACAATGTGCCTGTATGTTTCTCAAGAGCTGTCAAAAGCATTAACTCTCCTTGCCGGTGGCTTGGTGTACTGAGCCTTTCTGATGGTGGCTGCATTTCCTTTCTCATAAAACCAACCAGTCCTCCAACCTGAACAACCATACAGGTTGTTTTTTTAACCCTCTGATTCGACCCATAGTAATCTCCTGAAATAGCACCCCTATGGCAGCAGGTGTACTGGACCTAGGTTGTCATGGTTACAATAATAAACACACGGACGATACAGACAGTAGCGTCGCCACGTTACTAAATAACGGTCATGACTTTTTATTGGTTTAGACACTAAAACTACTTGGTTAGGTTTAGGAGCAGATCGTGATTTGGGTTTTAAATTAGTATTTCCTTAACATTAGACAGTCTTTGTTGTCATGGTTACAATATTAACAACGTTGAACGGTCATGGGTATAGAAACGACATAAACTGCTACTTTCACATGGGAATAGAACAGATATCGTATTGAACACCGCTCTCGTGTGTTTTGTTGACCCATCCATCCACCCCACCCTCGTCCTGACATGGACTTTGTTGCTCTTTATATTATGTCACCGCACATTTCCCTTTGCTCCTGTCATAATTACTGCGGCTGCTAGATGTCGCCTAACAGCAGAACGTAACTATGGGTCATAATAACCTGACGCACAAATGACCTATCGGCCCGTTTTTTACAGGACAGTCTTGTACATTTGCAAAGATATGTTTCGGAAGATTTTTAACCGGCATTGTTTTACATCCATGTTTACTAGCTTGCAGCTTCCTCAGTTCTGAACTGAACTGAAGAAAACCTTTTGGATGAGAGGTGAAACGTCTTTATGAACCTCCAGTTGCCTTCATTAAGCTCTAAGAGATATGACACTGGCAGCTTGAGTGTTGTGCAATGATATAAACTAAAATGAGGACCCACTTGTAAAAACAAGCCTCCAGTGGTCAAAAACTCCACAGGGTAACTTTAAAATAAATGTAATCAAGTTGAGAAAACATACTACAGGTACTACAAGTCAGTCCTAAGCAAGGAGTTCATCCCCTTTCCTCTGGCTTGAAAACACAGCGTGCTGCCTCATATTAGAACAATGAGTAGTTCATCCAGTATCAAGAGAATCTGGAGATGAAAAGAAACCACGGAGTTGAGAAAGTCAAATCAGAAGGTCATGTACATTTGTTTGTGTGTCTCACTTTGAAGCGGAAAGCTTCAAGCCATGCCGGCATGAATAACTCATACAGCTGTGAGCAGAGGCCATAACACTGGGGTCACATGACAAAAGACTGTCTGCATGACACCTACTGCTTTATACTGGTCCCACAACCTGTTTCAGAGAATATCTGTTGAAATAAAGCTGCAAACATTTTACTGCCGAGATTTAATCTTACAAAACGTCAAATGTATGGATGTTTCTTGCTGAAAAATGATTGAAATGTTCAATTTGTCACAGATTTAAGAAATCACAATATTTCATTTGATGATCAAAATAATGCCACATGCAGGCAAAGTAGTTTATATAACTGAGCAGTGCTTTGTTATGGAGGGTCCTCCTAACAACCTCTTTAAACACTGGAATAATAAAGCATGATGCAGCAATGAACATCATAATTCAGGATGGGAAAGGTCAGCATGCTAACAGCAAGTCTTCCCCAGAGAAAAATTGGAAAACCCTCATATTTTCTCATTACATCATGGTACTATACACATACTACAGTACACACGATGTATAAACTTGAAGTTAAACACTGGCAAAAATAATACACTGCAACTGGTTAACATAAATTACAAGGTGGAGGCTGCTTTTTTTTTTTATAAAAGGGAGGGATCCCGTATTTACAGTATAAAATCAAATGACTATTAATTATTTCTGGGTTGAGGGCTTGTGTATAAAAGGTTATGTCTGACAGTCCAGTAAAAATGTTGTATTAATCTCTTCCACATGCTCAACACAGTGATATTAAAACGATATGTACAGTACAAGTAATTGCTTAAAAAGAGGAGATAAATATAGAGCCCTCATGAGCAAGAGTAGACTAGACTGGGCTGGAAAAAATAAAAAGCATGCACAGCAGACAGATGTAACAGAAACAAGTGTAAATCAAAACCTTTGTCACAGAAAAGTCAAAGTATCTTTTTCCACCTTTACAATTACTGAAGGAACATCAAAACCACTTTAATATGTTGTCACCCTGTTGACACTGGGCGTAAATGCTAATGTGATTCACCGCACATTTCTTTTAGAGTTTTGACTCTAGCATATTCTAACTGACAGACCCTTAACTCTTTGTATTTGAAGTTTAATCAAGGAGTTTGGGAACAACCTGCTTAAACAATAGAGAGAAAACACCTTATTTCAAGCCATATTTAAGGTGTATATATCAACCTCTTAGAAATTTGTAGATTGTACATGATGTGGGAAGTTCTTATTTTGGCCAATAAAACCATACACGCAATGTTAAAAAAAGAAGACGTTATCCTAAGACACTGATGTCATGGTTTCCATACAGGTGGTTGTATGGATTTCAAAGCAGACCCCTCTCCAGCATGCTGGAGCAACAGACAGTCAAACAGTCTGAGCCGATCCATGTGACAGTTGCATTACTCAACTATAACAGAAAGGGATTACATTAAAATTCCCCAGTGTGTAAGTATTTAATTAGGCTCTTCCTCGTCCTGCCCACCTGCTCCCACCCAAGGAATGGCACAGAATGACTTGCACCGCAAAATTTTTGTGACAAAGATGTAGCTGCAAGAGTCATCCAGTTGTCATGCCGCACAAAGTATTGAAATTTATGCTTGTACATATTTGATCATTGTCGTCTTGGAGCAATCTTACAGAAATACTGTATGTGACTTATACGTGCTTCAAAAACATGAGCTCAAGTCATACATTTTTATTGTTGCACAATGGAATTTTTGTATTTATTAATTTAGTCTGGTATAATGTGAAAATTGAAATGTCCAACTTGGCATACACACACACACACACACACACACACACACACACACACACACACACACACACACACACACACACACACAAAACACTATACAACAAACTCAGAACAAACTAATTAACACCTAAGCATCGGCAATTACTTAAAACACCCTCAGAGACTTTATCAGGACATAATAAAGACTTGCTCAGAGATCTTATTCGCGGTAAGCTACTGGATTTCATTTACGGGTAGAGTTGGAAATAAAATAAAAAATAATTGGGACTTCTTATTAAGTCTGTTTTTTTTTGTTGTTTTTCTGTAAGGTGTATAAAAATATCATCCACATAATGAATCTGTAAAAAGCGGTGCATAATAATATAAAAATAAAAAGCAGTTACAACAGCTATGTTTCACAGGGTGTCACAAACACTGACCAGCCCCATAGCGAGAATACCAACTGGTGGAGGGTATAAACAGCAACAAATCTATGACATGTTTGTTTCACTTGGCAGTCATCTTTACAGTAGAACATTTAAATGAAATGTCATCGTCTGGAGATTATCCCGTCCTAATAAAGCTGTTGTGGTTTTACTTTAAAGGAGCACTAAAGTTTCATCCTCGGGGACCGTGTGCACTATTTATAGGGAACTTTAAAGATGCACAAAGGCGAGACAAGCAAAACCTCCCCTGACAGCCAATTGTAAATAAAACTTGCCTCTCACGGCTAAGATGATTCAACATCAAACAAAAAGAGTGAGATTTCTCAAGTGGCAGATGGTAAGCCTCCTTTCATTAATCATAATTTTAGATGAAAAGGTTTCTCTAAATATAAATTGCCAACTAGCTGTTGTCAGATCAATGCTTGTCAAGGCCCCTTCATCATCTGCTACTGTTTGTAAATGATCAGTAATTAATAGCTGATGGTCAGCACAGGGTCTGTGGCATGAAATGAACACTGGAATAAAGTGATGAGTCTGGGGTTAATCAAACTCTAATTCAGATCATAGTGTTTACACACAAAAGTCTTTATAAGTAATAAAAATCTTTTTTTAAAAAAAGTCTTTCCTTGGACAAACGAGAGGTAGTTAGGTAGTTGCAGCAGTTGGTGCAGTGTGTGTCACTTATACGAACCAGGCTGATTTAGGCAGGCAGAGTACATTTAAATTACATTTGACATGCTTTTGACCACCAGTGGCCATGTATCCACACAGCAGTATTAAGTTATATTATTTCAGTATTTGGTGCTTATATTCTGTATATTTGATTTGACCCTTCTAAAGAATCGCAACGGCGCTGTTTTCTTGTTGGAGTGGATGAAACTCTGAATGATCATTTTCACTTTTGTGACTGTGTAGGAGAGGTGATAATAACAGAGGCCAGCAGGGTTACAGCTCTAATGAAAACTGCTTTACATATTGACATTGTATTGACTTGTATGAAGTGAAAACTTGCGAGATTTATTTGTTCCTTATTTTGCAGGAACCAACATTTGTTTGTTTGTTTGATACGATGGTATTTCAAAACATCAGAATTGTTATCCTTCCTAATTCCTGATATCTTTGTTGTTGTGTTGCTCAGTGAGCCATTTTTAATTGAAATTCTTGAGAATCTTCAAGAAGGATGGACATCTAGAAACCAAAAGCTTTTGAGATTTTGAGAATTTCCTCAAAACACAAAACATCCACTACAAGATGTAACAGGGCAGATTAATGGCTTCTTACTCATTAGTGCAAAAAGTGAAATCCACAGCTAAAACCCAAAACTCAATCAGTAACTGTGCAGCATAAATCACAGAGCTGAGTTTTACTTAAAAACATGCACTTTGTGTTTGTTCATATTTTATTCTCATGTGAAGACACTGCTAATTTAAACAAATGTTTAAAAGTATCATTAATAACTTGGGACTAGCAGTTTCTATTGTTAGCGCCGGTTCTGTCAGGTGACTATAGGTTACAATCCTGCCTTTTGAATTCTGGGGAGGTGATTTGGATCTTTACAGCCGATTTTAAGACTCAACACAATAATAAATGGCTGTGAGGGTTGTAATTAGAGCTATTGCACCAAGCTCTCTCTCGCTTTCTCTCTCATTGGCTCTCTCTCTCTCTCTCCCCTGATTCACTCACTCATCGGGGTCCCTTACTTTGTGTTGTCTTTCTCCTACTCTCTCTCTGTCTCTGTCTGTGACTGGCTCTGTGGAGGGAAGCAGCCTCAGAGGTGTCTGTGACACCCTTCAGCACAGCTAAGGGCACCGCTTCAGAGATGCTACCACTCTCCAACTATTTACAGTAGTTTGCCCTTTGGAAAGTGTCTGAACTGCCACTGCACAATAATTGTAATATTTTTTTTTTTTTTTTTTTGTCCAAGGAAAGAAAAGTACGGGGCTGATCTGTGCTTTTACGCATGGAAGTTGGAATCAGCCTCATTACCTTTACGCATGGCTGTGTCTCGTCTCTTCGGAAGATGCTGCCGGGCTTATGAGAGCGTGTCAGGGCGTCAAGAGCGGGGTAAAAAGTGAGCAACGATGCGGGGCACTGAGCTGCTGCTCGGTTACTTTCTGGTGAAAGTTATGGTGTGCGACGCGGAGGGCGAGCCGGGTCAGACCGTCGACGACTTCATAATAGTAACCGGGTTCAACGACTCAAAGGAAGGGGAGAGCAGAGTCACGGAGAACCCGCACATGGAGGACAAGTGCCGAGGCTACTACGACGTGATGGGCCAGTGGGACCCGCCGTTCGTGTGCAGGACGGGCAGCTACCTGTACTGCTGCGGCACCTGTGGCTTCCGGTTCTGCTGCGCGTTTAAAAGCTCCAGGCTGGACCAGACCACCTGTAAGAACTACGACACCCCGCCGTGGATGATGACAGGCAAACCCCCGCCGAAAGTGGACGTGGCGCTGGACACCGCGAAGGATAAAACGAACCTCATTGTGTATGTCATATGCGGGGTCGTGGCCATAATGGCACTGATAGGAATTTTCACCAAGCTCGGTTTGGAAAAGACGCACCGGCCGCACAGAGAGAACATGTCGAGGTAGGTTCAAATTGGTTTTTCATTGACAATTACTTTAGAGTGTGACGGAGAAGATTTATCTGTGGAAGAAGATACTGTAATAATTTCATCAGCACCAAGTCACAAAGCAACAAGTTATGTTGTAAATAAAACTGTGTAAACCTATAAAACAAAGTTCAGCTGCACTTTACTACATTTTCAAAAGTGATCTCCTCTATGGGGTTTTGAATAGGGGAGAAGGGATTCAGTTGGACCATGGAGTTTAACCATCAGTTTCCTCTTAGAGACGTGTTCAATGAAACTCGGCCTGCTCAGTTATGTATCCTGTCTGTGCAACAGTAAATCACAGGCACATTTTAGTCAAAGTCACTGAAAAAAGTGTATTTCTGATGTTCATTGCATTGTCCTTGACTTGCAGCTTTACTTTGAAACTGACAATTGTCAGTGATGTTGTGAAATGTGCTACAAATGTTAAGTGTCCCTGCTCAAGGTAAAACTTCTTTTTGTGTTAAATTTAACCCAATAGATGGTCAACAAGGTTATCACAAAAAATGTCTTAAATAAAAAAAAAAGCGTATGTCAAATTATTTTCAGCATGTTACAATTAAAACAAAGCACAGGGTCACTTCTGTATTTTTATTTTTTTTTATCCAAATTATTAACTATCTGCAAATGTACATGTACAGCTTACTTTTGTCATATGTACACCAATCAAGCTGAAGGCTGGTTGGTGGTGTATGTCAAACACACACACACAGACACACAAGCATACTCTCCATCATTCTCAAACACACTTCACACATACACACCAAGAGGCTTATTAAGCTCTTGCGGCCCACTCAGGAGAGTGAAAAATGTCCGCACTGAGGAGACACTGTGTTGTCTCTGTGCAGGCCAGTACAGGTTGTACTGTTGTACAGTGCCATTTGGATTAGTTGGATTCTGAAGGAGCATAGGATTTTTAATACAGGCAATGTTACTCGAGTCTGAGCGGACACCTGTGATAAAGTAAGTACAAAATACCTGGGAGGTGCTGAACTCACACCATGATGATGAAATAGACGTGTGTACACCACAAATACCTCATAATCAACTAATATGATCCTGATATATATTATTGTATGTACCCTAAAAATGAAAGGAAAACTGTGGCCGTTCGATCACTGCTTGACAATGGTGAACATTTTTTAACTGCGGATAGTTTTCTGTATATTGACGCACCAGGCGACAAGTTTGAGAGAGACTGATTTCAGAAAAACCACGGTGGTTTCTGTGATTTGAAAGAATATCTTAACACCAGTTGAAAGTCTTGTTTTTGATGACCTCGCCTTCCCACAGTGTGGTAAATGTGTACTCAGGGTTTTGGTCGATACACTCAGACATAACTGCTGGGTGAGTGTAGTCACAGGTGTGATGAGGCACACGTTTGATCAGCCCCGCCACACCCGACACTGATGCTAAATGTAGGCAGATCTGCCTGACTTGAAACTTTGGAGCAGCATTAATGAGGAGTGTTACTAAGGATCGGGCTACGCTCGATCACAACTGGCTCAGACAACGTGTTGTCAGGCCATGTTGTGAATCAAACACTTGTTCTGAACGGCCACACAGGATGGTGGTGTGAAAAGCTGATCTGACTTGGTTGTTCACAAGAAAATGGTTGTGTCAAGAGCTAGAGAGAGAAGTTCAAACCCTGGCTGGGTAATCACAACATGAAGTGGGTATGAATGTTGTAAAATGGGTTTGTGTGTGTGTGTGTGTGTGTGTGTGTGTGTGTGTGTGTGTGTGTGTGTGTGTGTGCGTGTGTGTGGTGTTTCCGAAGCAATTCGACAACATCAGACAAGTAGTTCGGACAGGGTTTATCGGCAGCTCATGCTTGTGAAGACAGCTGTTTCTTCTGTGGGTCTGAGGGGAGCTTTGTCAAGTTTGAGAAAAATAACCCCAATGACGTCATGGTGATGTCATCAGGGTTATGACTGATTGTCAAGCGACTCTGACGCCAGAGACACCACGTTGTGTGCTACCAACAGTCAAACTTGTTCTCTGTTTACCATAAATGCTCTCCTTAACCTCAACCAAGCAGATTTAGTTTGGTGGAATAGGCCGATAAAAAAATGCTCATCTTTACAATATAATTTGTCATTTAGAAGAACTTGGTCTAAAGACTGGCGTTCACTGCTGGCCTGCACAGAATCCATAGTTGTCATTTACTGAAAATGACCCTCTCTGAGATTTTTCTTCGTCTTTCCAGGGCTCTCGCACACGTGATCCGCCACCCAGCGACAGAGCATACGGACGACATTGGACTTGGCCAGCACTATGAGAACATACAAACCAGAGTCACAGTTAACAGTCTCCGTAAGTACTGTGACGTCAGCAGCACACAGCAAACCACACACCTACACACACACACACATTCGCATGACTGAGCGGTTTGTTTAAACACCTCGTCTACACTTGTATATCTATTCGCTGTAGCAGCTTTTTTTTTTTTTTTTTAAAGAAATATAAACCTAATATTATCCCTACATATCTGCTTGCCTATTCTGAAATAGCTCTGGAACCGGAAGTGGTGGAAGGAAAAAAAGATCCATCCAAAATCCTGCGGGCTGGTGAAGCAATTAGTCATGCCCTCAGCAATCACTTAACATACACACTAATTACCACCGGCAACCTAGCTAACAAGCTTTCTCTCTTAGCCACTACTTATACACATTATATCGCACCCTCGTTCTCTCAGTCATCAGCACCGACGCCTACACACACCCACACGGACACACACAGACAGAGCAGAGTTCTCATTAAAGCTAACCTGCTTACTGGCTTGACAGCTACAGTCAATTAAGATCTCTCTGCCTCTCTCTCGCATTTCACATTTAAAAAAAGGTTTAAACGGTCAAGCAGCATTTTTGTGATTATACTCTTCATTTATAAAAAAAAATATATATATTTGGCTTAACTGAGGTTAGAAGGTTTTTTTTTTTCTCATGACTAATCCAAATATTAAATAAAAACTTAAATGGCAAAAAAAAAGTCTCCTGATACTGATTAAGTACAATGTCATGATGTATTTAGTGAAATAATTACACCTCACATCCCCTACAGTAAAGGTTAGAAGGAGTGAATAAAATAATTAATTTAGCCAGGTCATGTGTTAGTGCTGCAGTTACAGTATAAAACGAATCACAGAATGAAGCAAAGAGAAATAAATAAGTGACAATCGTCCTTCATGCAGATTCTTCTCAAGATGTTTCATGAGAGGCAGATGCAGACAAATATCGGGGATTATGTTGTGCAACGGACGGCCAGAAGTTTGTTCTCATTACAGGCGCAGAGTGCAGCAGGTGATTTCACTGATTAGTTTGGACGGTTTGATAATAAGTGAAAACACCTGGTGTAATCTGTGGTTGGAATGAATACCAGCCTGTTCTTGGCACACGCAGCAGATGATTACCTTATCTCACATTATCTCATAGCCAGGTTTTGGTTACTACAGATGTTTAAGCATGTTAAATAGGTGGTCCATGTCGGTAATGAATCCTAAAAGACGACAAAGAAAGTTACAGATGAATTATTCTCCAACCTAAGCTGCTGAGTCAAACATCATCCACAAGGTTTAAATGCAAAAATAAGTGAAAGTTACAAGCACCAATCACCTAAAACCCTAAAATGCCCCCAAACAATAAGTCTTGATGAGCAAAATACTGTAGTAACAATACAGGCAAAATAAATTGTTTCACTTGGTCATAGAAATGTTATGGAGTCAGACATCTCAGGAAACCTGCGTTGACAGTTTTCTACGTGCTGTTTAACTTGTTGCTCAATCTGGGCTTCAACATGGCCACATGCCACAAGGCCATTGTGCTTCATGTCACCTTGAAAATTTGTATTTGCATTTCCATAGTAATTACTATAAATGTTTCTGGAGTGAGAAATTCAATTAATCTAAAAACAAAAGTAACCTCAAAAATGGAAAGGTATTCTTTCATAGGTAGGAAACGTATTCTATTTTAAAAGCTAGATATCTATCCTTTTTTTTTTTTTTTTTTTGCTAAAAACCAGCTGAGGTGAAGTGTCAGCACTGACATGATAATAATTAATCATTCTAAAATCAGAGCGCTCCCTTTCTTACCTTGCGTCCTCACAGAATAATTATCAGTTCATTAAAAACCAGCCAACACATTGACAGGTAGGACTGAATGTGAGGAAAAATATACAGCTTCCTCTAGTGCGGTGTACAGTATTATACTTCTTCATCAATTTTAGTATGACACACTACAAGATAATTCAAGAAGACAATGCACTGATGAATTTACTTGCTAACTGCACATGAGGAAAATCTGCCTGTATGGTGTGAAGATCAATACAGTTGCAGTGCTTGTATAGAGCTTTCAGAAAACAGTATCTGTGCTAAACATGTTGTGTGTGGTGAGCACACTTGCATTACACAAACTGTGTGTGGACACAGTGAGAAACTTGTGTTCTCATTTAAAATCCCATTTTCCATGCTGCTATTCCCCGGAGTAAATGAAAGAAAATGACCAATCATGTGAGGTAACACAATATTGTACAACAAGTGCAGTCACTACACCTATTTAAAGGTTATGCCACTTTTGAAAGTAAAAATTGATCTGACTTGAAAATGTGCAAGTTCTCTCACATCACCTGCTTCCTCCGGTGAGTCAGAAAATAACACTACACCTGGGGATAACTGTTTATCAAGTTTCAATTCGAGCCCCCGTAATAATCTGGAAAATTACCACAAACGACTGGAAGCTTCTTCTTCAGTCAACAGCAATGTAAAGACAATCTTTGCATCCTTGCAATTATAAATTCACAGCATACTACATTAACTACTTAGAACAAATTCGAAAAAACATTTACTGCAAGAAATCTCCTGATTAAAATACACGTATTTGACTATTTAACAAAGGCACATGGATTCACCTCAACCATATAGTGTAGATTCTTAGGTGTATTACAGGGGTAAGAGTCGCCCGTCAGAAGATTACTTCTGTATGACGAATGTGTCCCAGATGATGGGTTTAGTTTAGCTTTCTTTTTAATTTTGTGACCTTGGACATGGAGATCCAGGGCACAGTGTGCTGGCTCCTGTATCTTACAGGGAGGTAAGGGAATTATTCTGTGTAACTGAGCTGGCAACAGCACATGGATGGCCGTTGTTTTCTTGACAGCGATCCTTGCAAGGGTGCAAGAGGTGAGGTAATTTTGTTTTTTTGCCGCATGAATCCGTCCTGCACTTGTTCTCTCCAGCTGTGCTTTCTAGTGGCATGTGTGACTATGCCACAGCTATAATAGTCACTGTATATTACAGATACTGGTGCAAAGCAGTGATTGAAACGCTCCAGAGGGAGCCCCTGTTCCTCATCTGTTGCCTGTCAAAGATAACAAAAATCTGTTAGACCGGGCTATGAGCTCTCATTCTCGTCAAGACACCAGTAATACAGATTTTGTGAGCTGGGTTTCTTTGGCTACCAGCACTATCATGTTCATGTCCTGCTGGCCATGTGCGTACATGGGGCAATTGTGAGTGTGGCCTCTTTTTACTCCAGGCAGTCAGCCAGAGAGAACAAAGTCTCCGCTCACTGCCAACACTCCACTGGTGCATGACAGTCCATTTCCTCTCTGCCAGATAGAAATGTATTTCAGCTGCATTACCTCTGACAGCAGCTGAGAAATCGCTACCAAGTGTAGAGTCTACCTACGGTTCTATTTTCCATCTGCCATGTACTGCACTTTGAACTGTATACTGAAGCCTCAAACCGTTAAGGAGGTGATTACAAACTCGCAATACAGAGCTTAAAAATCTTTGGATGGACACACATGAGTTGTTTTCTCGTATTAGTTTGTGAAATGAGAACGTGGCTATGGGACAGTTTGTTGATCTTAAATGTTCACCATATTAACAACTGACAACACGGATACAGTGGGGCCATTAGCCAATGGTCAACATGTCACTATAATCTTGAAGGAATGTAAAAAATGTGAGTTTCCTCAGTGATCGAATAACAATATAGCAGATTTCAGGTGAACACTCAGAGAAACCAAATCCTGCAAAGTTTGATGGTGGGTCGAGGTGGGCTTGGACTGCTTTGTTGTGACATCACAAAGTTACAGAAGTCCTGACGGCTCGTTAAGACACAGTTTTTCTGAATACAGGCTGTGTGCATTTCTCTGTGGACTGAGCGCTTTCATGCTTTCACATTATTAATATAGAACCTAGACCTGCTTTATAATAAGAAAAGATGGAAATCTACCTTTATACAATATGGACCCTTAATGGTTCTGAACTGCAATTTCTCTCTTTCTCTACATTTTGAATAGTGCATCTCCTGTCTTTACTCTTAAATTCAACTGATGAACTTTTAAAATAGCTTTTTATACCATCCTCACTGCCAAAAATGAAAAGTAATTTAGATAGATTTGTTCCAAAGCAACGTAGGCTACGTCACAAAGGTTCTGAAACTATAATCAACTAGAAACCAAAGTTTGAGGTATTAGGATTCAGGGTGTTATGAGTCAGGGTTATATCAGTCAAGCTGATCTAATCTGAACTGCTCTGAAGGGAAGGCCAAGTGATGGATACAGATACTGAGACATTTTGATGTAATGTATTAATGTGACAGAAGTTGGTTAAATATGTATTTTTACTTTGACTTTCAAACAGTGATGTGATAAATGTAGCTTTGCACCACATTAGATTTCTTTCTTCTTACTGTCTTATTATTACTAGTATCAGATTTTTATCAGGCCACTGGCATCAATACAGCTGAATTTGTATCTTAGATACTTAACATACTTTGGCCTAATATGTTCAATGCCCTTTGGGATAATAAGTATCTGCCACTGGTCAGGAAATTTCTTCGGTCTTTACAAGAATTAACCGAGAATAATGAGATGCTGTATGAAGTTGTTGATTCTACAGAAACAAAGCATTAGTTTTCCTAACTTTTAAAAGTACTCTTCACTGTTCTCTATCAGATATATTTCAGTTTCTTCTTGCTTCTTCTGCTTCTTTCTTCTTCTCGCCCCTCCCAGGCTGAGTTATGTTTTGGTTGGTCCAATGTAAACATAACTGACACACATACATGCATACTTGTTTTTGTTAAAACTACATTATTTAAAACAGCATGAATAACTCCATTTAACTTACTCTAAACTCTGTCGTCTTGCTGATAAAAGAAAAAGAACTCAATAATAATTATGTTAAGTCCTCAGCTAAAAATCTTGGCGTCATTTTTCATCATGACTTGCATTTCGAACCCCAGCTAAAGAAAGTTGCTCAGTCATGTTTTTATCATTTGAGAAATATAGCCAAGGTTAAGTCTTTCATTTCAGCCACAGATCTGGAGAAACCCATCCACGCTTTTATTTCCTCCCGCCTCGACTGCTGCAACTCCCTATATACCTGTCTCAGTCAGAAATCAATTCACCGCCTACAGTTAGTTCAAAATGCTGCAGGTCAGCTCCTAACTCAGTCCAAAAAATGTGTTCACATCACCCCTGTTTTTTTTGCATCCTTGCATTGGCTGTCTGTTTATTTCAGGATTGATTTTAAAGTTCTCTTACTTACTTCTAAGTCCAGGCTTGGGCTGGCCTCTCCCTATATTTCTGAGCTTTTATCCCCCTATGAGCCAGGACGCAGTCTGAGATCCTCGGGTAGTGCGTTGCTGGATATTCCAAGGTCCAGGCTGAAAACCAAAGGAGACTGGGCCTGTACTGTCTGGGCACCTGGACTAGTCTAACAACCTGTCAGAGGAGATCAGACTTGCAGAGTCATATCCCCATTTTATTTCATTTCTCATGATATATTTTTTGTTTGTATGTTTATTTGAATTATACTTTGATCTGGTTTTTATATTGACAGTTATGAAAAACGCTATTTATTATTACAAAGTCTTCTTCTCTTCTTACCGATGATCAAATAACTTACACATAGCCTACATTTAAGTGTAACTTAGCTCAACTCTAAATTAGTGATGTAGACATAATTCTGGATGTTAGGTGTTTCAGAAGTCTCAAACAAATGGCCAGATATTGACTCGGAGAGAATAGAATATTTTCATCACTGACTTGAAAGTAGGCTGCCTGTAAATAAGAGCGCCCTTCTCCTTGTACCATTTATTTCAGGGCATACAGCTCCCAAAATACTCTCTTAAATCTTTTATGAGTTCCAGGGAGGTGTCTGTGTCTGGAGTGTTAACTCGCTTATTTCCCGCAACAACCATGGAGTCTTTAACCTTACAAGTCTTCAGAAGTGGCCTACTTTCTCCCAGCAGCTGACATGAAAGCTGTGACTTTGACAACAGTACAAGCACAAATGAAACTCAGTCAACATAAAGTCAGACGAACATTAAAGAGGGAGATAAACAACTGTGTACATCAGCACACCAGCTTAAATTGAGTTTGGCATCCTCAAAATAGCAAAGTTGCACCAGATGTTCAGAAAAGCACTGCCACCAGTTATTAGCTGCAGTGAAACCTATTCCCATCTTGGACTTTAGTGTCCATATTTCTAGAGGACATTTGAGATACCGGAGACATCCAGACAGCTTGAAAAATTAATGTTTTTGATAAATACTGGGATACAAAACAGTTTTGCCAAAGCCCTCTGTGTATATTGATAAATATTTACTTCCGTCGGCTTCTGCCTTTAAGGGGATACCCTGACTCCGACCTTGACTGGAGCATCAGATAAGCGCAACAGTCAGGTTAGACTGCTCAGGTGGTGTAGATTACAGAGTAGCTGTTGAGTGGGTGGCTCAGCTAAGGAAGACATCAAAATAGTTCTCCATGGTTGAATGAGCTTATCTGATACTAAACTCCACGGGACTAAATTTGATCTAAGTCTTTTCTTGTTTGTTTTTAACAGACATGTGTACCTCAGACTTCCGACTGTGGTTAAGTATTTTCAAAAGGAGATAAATTCAGTGGGAAGCAGAAGATCTCATTTGACTTTCAGCTAAAACAAGATCAGACTGAGTGAGAGCCTGTGTGCGTGGCCCACTTGCAATGAAAGGTATGAAACTGAAACAGGTCAACAAGCTCAGAAGGAAACCAAGGTAACACAGATAGAGTAGATTTGATTCAGAAATTAAACTTTCAGGTCTTGGAGGATTTGATTCTTTTTGTTTGTAACATAGCCAAATGTCATCAATCACAACTATGACACAACATGTAAAAAATATTAATATGACATGGTCAGCATCTATCCTGCTGCTCACATTAAAAAACCTAATGAACCAGTTTCTTTTGGAGAGTTAAAAGGATTTAATGAGACTTTATGAACACCACTTCATCAATGATATTAATAAGGTAGGCTATCTGTACATGTGAAAGTGCTATGCTGTATTTCTTAATGACTACAGTTTTTTAATAAGGCTTTCAACAAAACTGGATAACACAGGAGCTTGTTATAAAGAAATCCATATCTTAAGGAGAACACAGTGGCACCATCAATCTTTTGCAACCTCAAGTGACCTCCAACTCTGATCTTCCTCATTACACCACACCCACGCGTCGAGGTATGGTGAAGTGAAAGAGCTGTCGAAGCTGTCCTCTGCATCATTTCATGAGGCAGCATTGATAATTTGAGACTTTCCAAATTAATTAGCACAGTAATAAAATTTCTTGCTGACCAGTAGGGAATAAGAGCCTAATTAACCCATTTTCTGTATTAATGATCTGTTTTTATCAGACACGTTCTAGAACAAGGACTAGAGGACTCCCCACATTTGAAAGTTTGTAAACTTTAACCATTAACAACGGCGGTGAGAAGTTGAGGACAGTGGGTTGACCACCGGCACCTCCTCTGAACCACGTGTCCTTCAAAAGGAAGATAAGAAATTCACAACCTCATGGCATTGAAAATGACAATCAGTGTGATTCTGTGACAGGAAAACACCCCCAAGCTCCCAGTTTTTATTGAAACCTCAGCAGTTCAAGTCCAGTCAAGTCAAGTCCTCAAAACAAGTCTAGGTCACCAAAAACTGAATAAAATGTTTAATAGAAAACGGGCCTTTTTCAGGGATTAGGAAATGAATGGAATGGATGTAAATGAAGCCTTGAAAGTTATTGCAAACCTACAGGTGCCCCAAAAAACCAACAAACCTTCTGTCTGCACAAAGACAGAGTTGGAACAAACTGTGTTACTACACCCTCTGATGCATTATTGGGACAATACTATACTGCAGGAAGTAGTGCTGTACACACACACACACACACACACACACACACACACATTGAACAACTTGAGCGGAGAAACATCGCAAGTACAGTAAGGGCACGAGGGGTCACTGGATGGTTTGATGCGTATGAAAATGATGTGAACCATATGCAACGGCCTTCACAGCCACTAGATCGTAACCCTGTTGAACACCTACCTATGGGAGAATTTGGGTCAACGCGTTAGACGGCGCTCTCCACCTCCATCATCAAAACACCAGATGAAGGAATATCTTTTGAAAGAATGGTGTTCAACCCTCCAGAGACTTCAAGGAGCATTCAAGCTGTTCTAGTGGCAAGTGGTGGCCCAAGACCTTTTCTAAGGCAATTCCTTTCGTTTGACACCTGTCTGTGTGTGTATATATATACAGTATATATATATATATATATATATATATACAGCACATGAAGTAGCCTTCAAACTGCTGCCTGTGAATTGGTACGTTCTACTAATCTCCTCCGATCTAAACGTGGAGAAGACACTCTGAACATCTGTTTGCTCTGTCATGCCAGTAGGCAGGGGGCCAGTCTATTTGCTGTGCACCCCTTAATTTACCAGATGTCTACTGTAGGATTAGCGCAGTTTTACAAAGAGCAGTCATGACTCTCCAGCTGGGTCCCCACAAAAAGCCTACTTAAAGGAAAGTGACATCATCAAGTTATAGGGACTGTTATTGTATATTCACATGCATCTATCAAGCAGGTTTATATGCTGGGAATTTAACATCGTGCAATAGTCGCTTAGAGGAAACCAAGATAGTTTAAATAAATCATAAAATAAATAGCAAATAGATAATAAAATAATGACAATATTATAATAAAACATTATAATACATATGCTACTAATAATAGGGATTTTGTTGCTGCAAAGTGTTGCAGGTAATGTTAACTTTTTTTGATCTCCAAAATGTCAATTGCTCATTCACATACTTGCACTTAACAACAGTGTCTGAATTTATGCATTAATTACTTGTGTTTTCCCTCTTTTAGATAGCAACCAGATGAACAACGTGGTTCAAACTTCAACTTTAATAACTCAGCCTTACCCGGCCGTGGGACAGATCACCAGCCCTTACGAACAACAGAAGCCTGTCAAGGATCTCAACAAGTACGCCACGCTCAAGGCCGTGGGTAAGAAGCTGTTCACAGTGAGCCGTAATGATGAGAAAGCGCTTTGCATTTATCATTTGATCTGATTAGGTAGCTCATTACATCCTCTATGAATAAAACTTGCATAATTAATCAGGGTTTTCCCTGCCTCAAATAAAGAGGGTCAAGGTTTAATTGAGTGAAGTGGAAACAATACAATCTGTAATCATGGGGACAGGTTTAAAGGTTTATGAGGCAGAAAATTCATCTGCAGTGCTTCATGAAATATTTTTTTTGGGATCCCAGTAGGATGAAATGTGGTTAATTTAGTGTTAAACATGGCTTGTCTCAACAGAAAACAAAAATGTGTCATTAAAATTTTCTGCCAGCTGCTGTTGTTGTTGTTAGTAAACTGCCACCCCTCTCTTTGTAGTAAGCAAAAATGATATGGCTCTGACAGTTGTTCACTCTTTTATTTCTTTCTGCTTCAGATACAGAAAGGTTCCTGTATAATCACCACAGGTTGATAGAAATGAAAATGGTCTTTTTCTTTAAATAG
The DNA here is from genome assembly GCF_021018895.1 of Seriola aureovittata. NCBI lineage: Eukaryota > Metazoa > Chordata > Actinopteri > Carangiformes > Carangidae > Seriola > Seriola aureovittata. The sequence goes on from NC_079380.1 coordinate 8,830,078, forward strand.
AAACCTAGCTGGTTTGAATCTCTTCTGTCTGGCTGACAGAAATCCTTGTCAGTTAATCCATAGTCCATCAATGCCAACAGAGAGGGGAACTGAAAGTTTATTTATAGAGGCAAGTTTGTCGTTCTTCTCATGTGCTAATTTTGGAAAGTCTGCAGCCAGTCAGTGCCCGGACAAGCAGCATTTCAAACAAGAAATAACAGCAAATACCAAAATAGTACAACTGAGCAAGATTGGTGCTGTGATTTCTTTTAATGTCTTTTAGATTGTTATGTCTTGAAAAAAATGTTTAGTTTCAAAGTATGCAAATAAAAATACCTCAGGACAAATCAGTTGGCATGCTACTGATATTTAAAAGGTGATGACAGCAAAGTGAATTCTCCATCACACTAACCAAATAAAAATAAACAGGTTCATACATATCCAGTAATTTACCACTTAAATCTACACAAACACAAAGATATATGTATATATATATATATATATATATATATATATATATATATATTCGAGTTTCTTAGCAATATTCAAAGTTGACTTGATTAATGAAGAGAATTCAGTCATAAGTAATGAAGTCATTGATTTCTCACTACTTTTCATATTAGATTCCTGCTGCAAAATGTTAATTCTGTTTTGACCAACAGTCATCTGCCTGTTCTCCTAATGCTCCGAATGTGAGCAGATAAAAAATAATCCCAATAACTAAGAGAAATGAGCAGCATCAAAGCGGGCAGTGAAAGTATTTGTGGATCAGTATTTGATGCTATTGAAACAGAAGTCTTTTTATAGAGTCTACTTGAATCAACTAGCTGTGTTTGACAGACCTGGCCAGAGAAGGGATGACAGCTATCAGCATGCGTCTAGTAGGTCCAATCGCATAAAACAGCTCGCTCTCTTTGTGATTCACTCGAGCAGCTGAAGCTTCTCCATTGCTAATCCACTGAAGTGCTGTCAAACAAACTGATCATTAGGGAAAATAAAAATAGAGCAAATCTTAGCTAATGAGACCGGGGACAGGAGACAATCAGGAACGATCAAAACACAAATGAGTTGGGGCGCGGCGATGGGAAGCAACTATACTGTACACTGTGAGTCATGTGAGCCTCTCCGGCCCTAATATACTGTACGTGTTAATCCACCTGCACTGATGGAGGGGTTTTACCGGAGTGGCTCCTGCTCATCACCACATCACTTGTCTCTACCATGAAGTGGCATCCAGAGCACAGACACAGGTTATCTGGGAGACATTTCATTAAAAACATCTGAAATGTTAGTGTCAGGTGAGGAAGGCTAACGCTGAAGTGTGCACTCAGGCTCAATTAGTGCTGAAGTGAACGCTGTTTTCGCACATGGTCTCAATGATATAGCATCACACCACAATGGCTGTAAGGAGCAAGTTACAGCAGATGATTATGGCAAGAAAAATGTCAAAAGACAAGATATACTTTGCTGTGGTCTACTGGCACGTCTCACATGTCGAAACCTTACTGAGTCCCTAGTGTTGTACTAAAATATTTTGATGGATAGGAATATCAACAAAGATTTAGTGGAATCTGAGTCTAATTAATAACTGAACGAACAAACAAACACAAACACACACACACACACACACACACACACACACACACACACTGTATTTACTATATCTTAATTGGCTGGCAGGGAGGCATAATGTGAAAATATTTGAATATTTATTTACATTTACTGTCTATGCAGCTGCTTATTAGTAAGTAGTAAACACTGTTAGCACTCTACAATGCATTATTATGTATTAAACAATCACCATCAGTTCACAATGAATAACTGGTATTTTACTGTAAGTTCATTGAATTTGTAATTTCATTAACATTTATATTTCATTCATGGGTAAATATGGGCTTTAATTACCATTGACATTTCCTATCCATTTAAAGCATTATAATATATATATTATATTAATATTAATTTAATGTACCAGGTTTGGCAAGTTATATCTCGTGCACAACTTTTTAGTTTTGCAATTTTTTGCTTAAATCCAATTAACTATTGTAATGAAAATGACGGGAATATAATGGTAAAACCAAAAGTGGTTTAAACAGCAAATTTGTGTGACTTTATGGACCTGGAATGTAGGTGTACACAGTACATTTCTATTTTAATTAAGTTCCTATGATGATACCTGAGAATTATGCTAAGTTACTTGACTCTTCCTCTCTCTTTGTTTTGTTAGCCAGTTCTTAGCTGCCTGTCTCTGCACTCAGCATTGAGAAATGACTAATGAGGGGAAAGTTACAAAAAAAAAACCAAACAAACAAAAAACATCATGTTGTCTATTTGTGTATTTGTTAGCAGAGAAAGCCAACGACAGCTTCTACAGCAACCGTCGGCAAGTGATCGAGATGACAACCAAGGGCAGCCTTCCCATGGAAGCTGTGGATATGGAGCCAGAGCCGAGTAATCCCTACAGCCCACCAAGACAGCTGTCTACAAAGCAGAATGGACACAAGTACAAAAGCCCCAAGAGTCACAGCTCCCAGACGCTCTGCTACGGCTCCAGCTCTGCTGCCAGCCCGGGGGTGCTAAGGTCCTGGGAGAGCAAGGAGACGTCGGGACCCCGACAGAGCTACGGCCCAAAGAAACTCTGCATCGTAGAGAAGGAGCTGCACACCACTCGCTACATGCTCCCACAACCGTACTTTGTCACCAACAGCAAGACAGAAGTGACAGTATGAGGGATTGTCTAAACACCGGGCTTAAAAGGAGTCTGCATTTAAGATGCTGACCGAGGGTTTTCTCTCCAAGAAAGCAGCACAGACTCCTGTAAGTGCAGTTGTGCATGTAATGGGCAGCATTTAAGATGCCACCTGAAGGTGAAGTGTGCTGGAACATGAAACGGTATCAATCACCGTGGCCTCAGGAAGGCACGGTGGTGAATATATTGTCATCAATATTCATATAATCCAAGTGCTAAAACAAAACACAAAGCTAAATAAATCATATATATCAATGATGGGACATGTGACACATACAGGACAGCTGTCAATATTCACTATATCATATCAAAGGACCTGCAAATTAGAGCATCTAATGTAACTTTTATTAAATCAACGGTGTCTAAATGAGAAAATCTTTCTTATTTACTGTATTTAATCAAGGTTGAGTCGTCTAAGGTTAATTGGGTTTTGGTGACATGCTTTATTGGACAGTTTATAGATGCTGTTTGAAAAAGGTTGGCACTGCTTACATGACAAGGAGGAGAAATGATTGCACTACTCCAATAAGTGTAGTGTTTTTGGCTTGCCTGTCTGAGGCTGATAAATTTGAGCAAATTACCTGAATAAATTGAACCAGTCGAAATTCTCATTATTTTATTTATTTGAAATGAAAAGTATGTTACACTAGTGACTGTTAATGAGTAAGAAGTTATAGTCACAGTTATATGAGGATAACTAACAATTTTGGGAGATCAAAGGGAATTTTTGGATTTTCTTTTTTTAACTTCATTGTCCTCTAGAATTGAATCACACCGAAAGCTGTACCCTGCTCTCAATATGAGCCCTCCAAAAGATTGATTATATTTGTGTTGTCTTTAAAAGCCAGTAAATCATGCCCAATTTAGACGGCCATGACTATCACTAACTTAAGTAAGAGCTGTTTTGATTTAAGAAAAAGACTTTGAGATATAAAATTGTCCAAAAGTAAGTTATTCAGGTTCATTTCCAAAATGCTGCACATTCATTCTGGGGACAAATCATAAGCTAAGTTTATATCAGTCAGTATTTCTAAAATGTAGACGGTTGAGTCTGTGAAAGCGTTACCTGTTGACTTAAATCACTTAAGATCCATTTAAATTTTGTGAATGTAGTGTCACTTTAGATGTCTCATTTTACAGGAAAACTGCATTCAAACCAAGTCACTGCCAACAGACATCCTACTGATACATATTTCTATGATAACTAGCAGAAGTAGCTGCAGATTGTTGAACCAGTGTTGTATTGGTGTAATAGTGCCTCTCATCAGTACCAGCATGTGTGTGATTATCCTAGAATATACTGTAGATGAAGCCCCAGGATTAGAACGCCGATTGGTCTTATTCTTAGGCATCGATCATTGCCCCAACGAACGTCATTTTCGGTGTGAAGATGGTGGCTCAGAGTTTGCATCAGTGTGTGTAATTTGAGTGATTTTAATCCCAAATCTCACATTTAATGAATGTTTCTGGACTGAGTAGCCTAAATGCTAGCGGCAATAGTTATTAAATCCATTGTTGGACGCAAAGTAAAGTTGTTTTTTTTTGTCTGTTACTACACAGTCCTCTAAATAAATCCAGACAATTTGTTGGATGATGAACCTACTACAGTATTTACCTGCTATGTTGGTTAACTATTAAAAAGCTTTGGTTGAACCACAGTGAATTTAATTTAAAAAAAATTGGTACTTTTATCCCAGCTGATAACTGAGACCTCACTAAAACAACACACCAGGAGACTGGAATTCATGCCACACTTGGCAAAAACGTTTTAGTAACCAGGGTTTTCAGGAGCAGCTGGTCATGTGTCACACTGATTTCCCAGCCAAACAATATAAAAGGATACTCGCGCCTGCCTGCAAGTCTTACTCATGCGGTTGATTATGTCAAGCAGCGGAGGACAAGGCTACACTCATAGCTGAGTGGGAAGTGGCAATTGCTAGTATAAAGGTGTATTCAAGTCTTCTCAAGTCCAATTCCTACAAAAGAAAAAACATAACAAGGGCAGAAATCTTGCAGACTGTTGTCTTTGGGTAGCTGTTACAACTGTATGCACTATACTATATACAAAATATGTATATCTGGTGCACCAAACTGTCCTTTCACAATAATCATAAACTGTTTCAGTGTTTATTTCACAATTATATGAAATCTGTTATTCAAAATATCCGAACACAACTGAGACTTTTTTTTATTTATGCAAACAATATTGTATAGTCACTTATCACTTGTTTTGTGAATGCAAATCGTTTTACTGAAATCACTATAAATAAGCTACAATACACCATATTTACACATGGAAGATCTAGTGAAATAATAATGTGTATAATATGTGTTTGCATTACAACATCCAGTAATGAGAAGGCAGCAGCAATGTTATATTTTGGTTTAAAGGAAAGCCCCTATGATCACAGGTCTGATACAGTTCACTATGAAGGCTACCTATTCTTTGTATCACTGTTGGCTCACTATCTGATTACCTAATTGCTCTAATGAATGTTATTATGTGTCTTTGTGTACATTACAAATTTACTTTGGTTTAAGATCCCCTGTTGAATATATTTACAAGCTCTGTGACTGACATTTCACATCCTCCATTTATGCTGGAAAATTACTGAGCTGCGCATTTATATGTTTTCCACATGTTGTTTGTGCCGTAAAAATATAATCCCCATGTTGCAAGTGTCCTGCAAAAACCTTGAATCTCTACAATGTCACATTTGTCATACTGAACTATATGAAATTACAATTAAACCAGTGAGTCAGTTTCATTGTGGTATTTTTGAAATAGTTTCAGTGCAGTCTGGAAAAGTCCAAGGTTCATGAAACATTTTCTCAATGTGGAAAACCTTGATGGCTGCCTCTCACGGTGATACAAGGTTTCTGTAAGATAGTGCATGCCAACGATTTCAACCTATTTTCCTGTGTTAGAAACCATCCAAGTGTAGTCCACCTTGAACAAAACAAATGATTATTGGCAATGAGCAGCTGTAGCACAGTGTTTGTGGACCTCATTAAACCATCCAACTAACAGGTAAAAAAAAAATGTCAGTAAAGCTACTACAGCTTTATGTGTTTAGTCATTGGTTTATATGGTTTATTTATTCATTTATTTGTTAAATGAAACAAGAAACGTGGCTGATGATAAGAACATGCACGTAATTACAAAAACAAAGAAAGGCGTTTCTACAGAGGTAAGTTGTCTGTAACATTTTTGGGGCTTAATAGAGCTTCTTTGTTCTTCCTTTCTAAACTATGATTGTAGCTGGTTCTACTGGCTGCCCCCTCAACACCACACCAGATGGTATCATAACAACACGGTAGAGTGCAGCCAGAGGACCTCTTCCATACAATATACTACAGTTTATGGGACCTTTTGTTTTAGTGTGATTCAGCTATAAAAAAGTGAAGTGTCATTAAACTGTCTACATTAAAATTACTGTCTATTTTTAAAGACTTTTTTTAAAGCCACATCCTTATTTGTCCATCAGATTTATGATTATATAACTTGACCTCGTTCATTTGGGGGTTTTAATTCCTGTGAAACTATATACATACATATTCTGGATGCATATATTTTTTAAGGATGTTTATTATGTGTCATTCATCAAGTAAAGACGAAAAAAAACTACACAATAGCTCAAGTTGTACAGGTTTACAGGTGCATTAACACATTGACAATAGCCAAGTACAACCTCACGTTCATACTCATCTAGTCCAAGCATCAGGAGCTATGCACATTGATTTCCTCATTGTAGCCTGACTACAGATATACCACCGAGAGGCATTTCTTGAAGGGGCTGCCACTCTTATGTGAAACGCTCAATACATGCTTATCTGTCAAGGCCTGGATAAATAAAGGAGCTGTATCGATTTGGCCAAGTGCTAATGCCTCGTGGAGTTAGTTTAACTCCATGGAGAGTCAAAGGTTTGTCTCTTGTGGATAAGTGGACTGAATGATTGAATAAAAGCAGAGGAACAGCACAATAACAAAAGAGACCAAAGCAGAAAATGAAAGGAGGAGGATTTTATAAGTTTTTCTTATCGGAAACAAAGGTTTTGCTCTGTTTTTGTGTTGGGTGGGGTGGGGTGGGGGGTTGCTTTGCTTCAGAATTCAAACGCAATAGGATTTAGGAACATTATTGAAATACTTCAACCACAGAATTCGATGTATTACACTGGAAAAGTATCACTTCTCTTGACTTTAAAAAAAACAAACTTGCACATACACATAATCCAAACCAATTCACTTCATCCTTTGCAGCCAAACATAAACTTACTTATGTACTTTTACACTTGTTTCAATCCATGTTGGACCTGCTACTGCAGATCACTCCTGTTTACAGCCGCTTCCTATCAGAACTTCTGTTTTAACATGCCTCTGGGAACACTGTCATTTTCTTGAAAACGCCAGGAGACATTCTTGTTAATTAGCAAACGATGTTTCCTACTGCCAGGGTGGATCCCTCTGGAAATTAAATCAGCACAATAACCTAATTCAGTCAGACAAAGGGGTAAAACCATGTCCTGGTGTAAATCTTGATCCTACAGCAATGACATAAAAAAAAATGCTGCATGATTTTTTTAAAGCTGGATTGTACTTTTCACATGAACTAACAAACAGCCAATGGGGGAAAATAAGTTCAAATAAATGAGATTTTGGATTTATACACTGAGAAATGCACTGGAGTAAATAATGAAGAGTGCCACAGTTTTTGTATCAGAGAGTCCTCTGGGAGCGGACACGTTCATGGTAGCCCATGTTCTCTGCCACTGCATGCGTTTATTGTTTTTCTTACATAAAACCTTCTGTAATGTGTTGGAACAGATTGTTCAGCTTTTTGTACAAACTTTGCCAAAAGTAGTTAAAAATGTGTGTTGCCATATTTTAGTAGTCACGGTGAAAGACTGGTCTTTCATTAACAGCCTGTAATCCAAAGATTGATCATTTCTGTTTTAGCCGTTCAAAAAGAAGTCCTGGTAAAGTTTATCTCTGGTGGCGTTTCCTTATTTCTTTTTAATCATTTTCATCATTCATCACATGTTTCCTCCTTCAAAATAAAGCAATGAATGAATAAATAAAGCTAATTTGACATGAGAGTTGAGTTATCAGGTCAACTTGTGTGTAAGGTTTAAACAAGTCCTTTCAGACACATCAGACCACCCGTACATCTAAACTAAGACTGCAACCCTTGTTTGCACCACTACATCCAGTAACAGGCTAATGGAGCAGCTAACTCTGCTGGTTTGAAACAGACCGTCTCTGTTTCCAAAGCTACAAACAAGGAAAGATTTTTAGGAATAAGATTATACCAAATGTAAGTTTTACACACCTTAATAAATGACTTAGTCCTGACTGCAAAATCAGTCTCATTTCATCCTCCGATACTGTTTGGATGCATTCACAAACAAACATACAGTATATTTCTATAATGCACACAAACCCGACAAAAAAGATGCACTATTGTACTACTACAATGAAAATAGGAGCCCAGTAAGAAGCTTCGAATGACAAGCTGTCGAAATTTCTTAGTCCCTGACATGAGGAATCAGACTGTGACAGGCTGCGGTTGCGGCTTCTTAATGAGCTGCTGCTTATTAAAAAACAAGTAATGACTTTCCTACTAAATTTGAGTCATCTTCTGAGATAATGAGAGACATTTCAGCATCTTACTGGCAAACTGCTGCTGTGGAGTTAAAGACCATCTTGAAAGCAGCAGATTCAGTTGTACCCAAAGTTACATGTTATATTCGATGTCAATGTTCATCTGTGAGCTGCGGTTCAGTTTCCACAGCTTCATGATTCAGTTGTTTGGAGTAGGATTTCTGAGGTGATTGGACCAGTATCATTTTCCTTTGCTGTCATTAACACACAAAAAAAAAAAAACAAGGTGGAGTAAGTGGAGTCGAGGTCTAATGTCTGTGTTTGAAAGATTGCTGCTCTTCACAACTTCTACCACTTGTAACTAGCAACATAATGAACACACGCTCTAATCTGTAAACACCGTGTTATAATGGTGCATCCTTTCTTGTGGAAAAAAAAAAAAAATCACAAAGCAAAACTCTACAGGGAACAATGTTCATTTTGAAAGGGAGGGAAGACATCAGTTGTCATAATTTCCACTGTACTGCAGTCAAGATAGATGGTTAATAAGGGAGAAATTCCTCTCACATAAAGAGAGATCAGGGGGATAGAATAGACTGTCGATGCTCCAAATTAATCCACTCCACAAGCCATTGCAGTGTAACAAAGCCCAGATCATTGCGCCACTACAAAAGCAAGCGAAGCAGCTTGGAGCAAAATCTGAGAGTTTCTGAAAGGAGGCACACAGAGATTAGAAATATGGAGCTCCTCAGAGAGATGACTCCGCAGCAGACAAAGACACTGGGAAGTCTTTCCTCCTGCTCGAGGCAGGAAGAAAGGTCAGTGTGTTATTTTGGGATAGGGACTGTTTTCGTGGGTTAAAAGTCTGTGATATGCTGATTACCCTCACACGATCAGTCACACTTTCATAAAGTTTGCAACAACTTGGACCAATATATTTTCAACATATCGTTATGATGCAATTCCCTTCCGCCACCAATCCGTGGTCATCGTATCCCTTCAAAGTGAAGTGTTGGTTCTACGGACACAGATGACAGTGATGCCTCTCTAACAGGGATCACATATAGAAGAGGTCCACAGGGAATTCTTGACACTGAGTTCAAGGATAGTTTTGAAGAAAAACAGTGCTGCCTAGAACCAAGGAAAGTTTAGAACCAAGATTTCTTTTAAGGAAAGATGAGACTGGTTTCAGTGTCAAATTGCAAACACCACTTTAAAATTACAATTATCACTTTAAGGCACATGATGTACGTATGTATGTATCTCCTGCCCGTCCCATCTCTACAGTCTGGCTTTTTTTCTTGCCTTTTTAAAAAATACAAAACAAATGAATGCAGTTTTTCACGTGTTTTTGTATATGCCCTCTGACAAACTCAAAGCATTAGCAGCTTTTATGCATACTGTAAGAGCTGAATGCTTTTCTCGCTTCCCGTAAAACCATCGAACTTTGTCCGGCAATTCAATAGATTGCTTGAAAAAAAAAAAAAAACAACACTCTTGTTGTAAACAATGTAAATTACAGTGTAGAGAGTTCAACAGAGGCTGCTTGCTCTGTCAGTGGTGCCCGTACTTGTTTATGGCATTTGAACTAATGCATCATATTAAGGTCACATCTAGTACCACAAGCTGAATCATTTGCAAGAGAAACAATTTTCACAACCACAAGATATTCTATTTGTCGTCATCTTCAAAATCAGTTTTACATCAGTGATTGTGACGCTGATGACAGATACCTGAGTTTTGCTTTAAAAGACAGGTTTTGACAACTATCTTTGATGAACTGAGTCATTTCAATCAGTCCTAAAAGCAAAGGACAAGCTTTTGTGCTTTGGCTGTGGGAGATTATAAGGCCACTAGCCTCCTTAGTAGACCCATTGTCTAAGTGTCTCAAATCCTTATTAAACAGCTCAGCGAGGCAGCAATTTTGCCAGGTGGGTCATGAGTCTGCAGTGACTATTTTATTTCCCAAATCTCCTCTCCAGTGTGGCTTTAGGTCCCACTATCAGACGTGATTAACATTTCAATTAAACTGAATGTACATCTCATTGCTAACATTGTAACACAAGTCTCCATCTGTCCCCTCAGAGGCTACTTGCCAGACATTGCACTCAAGGAGTTTATGATTAAGTACAGCTTCAGCAAGTAGGAATCTTGCAAAGATGGAAGATGAGTGTAAATGTAATGTAATTCCATAAACTGCTGCTCAGTGAGCATCGCTGAGGGGTACTCAGCAGCTGAGGCCTGAAAATGGAAAATAACTTAGATGAGTCAGATAGTGGCAATAGACATAGTGAAGACCAGAGTTTTCAGTTTGACAGTTAATCAAGAAATGTCATGCAGAGGGTTCGTGCTGGCAGAGAGTAAGCTGATGAAAAGTAAAAGCAGGTTTGGTTTAATAAAGCTCAGTGATTTTCAGATACTTAGTTGGAAACCTTTTAGGTCATAAGAAAATTACACTGGATCCCAAATTATTCTGGAAATCTCAGTGACTTAGAAAAGATAAAGGCAACAGTAGCAGGCTTTACTGTTTTATTGGTCTATGTGGTTTTCTCTGCAAACTTTTGATTTTATCATGATCAGTACAAAAAAAAAAAAAAAAAAAAACTAAGCTGAAAGAGACTCCCAGATGGACTAAAAATCTTTATGTAATTTATTCATTTGATTCTCTTGTCATTCACTGAAGGACAGTCACTCAAGTCACAGACGTGGATTATAATTTTCCTGCCACTTTTCATCTCACTTCCTTCTTTCACATCTATTCCATCAGTTCCCTCTCACCTTTGCTCTGCCAGCCTCTCAAAGGCCCTCTGAAGACCAGGTTTAGTGACAAAGTCACATCATACACTGAGCAGTACACCCAGGCTTGTATTTGCATAAGGCCTGATAAAAGGCATTTATAAAAACCTGGCTTTAACGCTAAATCCAAACACACTAATTACACTAGCCTCATCATGATTTACATATTTAGAGACGGCTATGAAACACTTTTATTCTAAACTCTTTGCTGCTACTATAACATTTCTGGCCCTAACCACCATCAGAAATACTAGTCTTAAAAAGCATAACAATACATGCAAGTGAAATATGTACAAGAGAAAATAATGCCCCAACACTTTTCTTTAAGCAACAGGAACGCAACTAAACTGTGAAAATGACTGGCCAAATGAAATGCAATAGAATGAAGCAGCCTCATAGCTCTCCAGAAGAACATAACAGTCGACAGTATTCAAATGACAGAAACGGGACCAATGTCTTCAGCCTAAATGAGCTCTTCTGCAGTGAAACTAGTTAATAATAGATTTATCCATCGCCAGTAGCAGATTCTGATAAAGGGATGACCTGATGTGAAGAAAAGTAAATCTGACAAGAAGAATGTGTTGTTAGTAAACTTATGAGGTCTTTCTAACAATGGGATCGTCTTCCTTCAGACTTTATAGCATTTGTTCACTAGGAATCCTCAAACTGTCTTTGTTTGGGGAGCTGTAGAAGATATTTTGTCATGCAGATCCATGGGAGAAAATCTGTTGCTTTGTTCAGCTGCTGAGGCTCAGTTATGAAAGATTCAGTGGTACATAATGGCCTCCCTGAAGTTTGCTCATGAGCCATTAGAAGTAAGTTCAACACCAAACAAGGACTCAGTCTTTACAATCAAACCTTGTCAAATTGATATCTGTGTGCTACAATCCCTGTCTAAGAAAAGGAACTATTAAAATATTCCCCACATCCCACAGGCACAGTGTTATTTTTTATTATTGACCTACACTTCTATCCACATTTATTCACTCTACTACCGGAAATGTGGAACAGGAGCCCTGGGCTACAGGTTGATGACACGCAACCATTTTTATCACCTTGCAATGACACACATTTTTTTTTACCTGTTTAGCATTGATGAACTTGAAACAATTGGGTCAGTAATGGTTTTGAGGAATTGGGTTGGTTTCCATGTAACATGAACTGCAACAAGTACTACTGACCTGCAGATTCCCTGTGCATATATGTAGGATTTACATGTTGCCCTAATTGTTTTTAAAATCTTCAATTATTCCTCTAAAGACATAAAAGATGAACAATAACTTTCACTGAGATACAGAAAAAAGCTGGGAGACTTTCTTGAAAATGCTGCTCAAGCATCTGAGATTTTGATTGAAGGGTGCTTTGTGCTTTGCAAAACTGCAACCCTGGATGTTGCTCTCAATAGTTAATGTCCTTCTCTAGCACAAGAGCAGTTTGTTGTTCAGTGTGGACGAAGTGGACAGTGGACAAGTTAGGCAGGAAACTGGCACTTAAGTCTAAATTCTCAGATAGATGCAGACTAGTCCATTTTTCTAAAGGCTGCACCCACAGTATCATACTATTGTAGCTGTGAGTAAAAAGACATTTAAGACACAGAGATGTTTTTCAAGACTGCCTACTCACTGTCTGGGGATTGTAAGAAACAGACTGAAATCATGGCTGCTGTCAAGGACATTCTGTCATCCAGAAAAACATGTGACACTGAAATGTGAAGAAGTGTCAGAGAATCTCCAGGATCCCCTGAAGTGTGAGCGTTCGTCAAGTCCACCGATCCGGTAGATGGTTGATGATTTCACGCTTTGTGTCATTTTTCCGTCATTCATATGTTTCCATCAGAAACTCATTTAAGGACATGAGTACAAAAGAGACACAGCTAACATATTTTAAGATAATATCAAGGATTTTTTGGGGTGTCACAAAGAAGATTATATCTTGGAGACATGAAGTCTAGAGAGACGAATATTTCACTCTTATCTGAACTGATGTTGAGCGCTGATCCACACTCGTAGCTGTGTAACGGTAGAGCTTAGGTGTGATTTGTGCAGCTGTTTCATGATACCAAAGACAGAGGTCTCCAAAGCTCCAAACATACACAATATGAACGGCTGGGAGACAAGCAGTGGCTCCTGGATTTTCTGTTCACTACTAACTGATACTCTGAATGAACTGAACGTATAGCTGCAATGAAAAGAATCTAATAAGATCACATCTGTGGCTACTTTTCAATTGCAACTTGAACTGCAACTGCTGTCAACTAAGCTGCAGGAACCAGGATTTGCTCTACTTTCAAAACAAGCCTTCAACATGTCAGCATCATGGTAGACACTTCGCTGACTTCACATCAGCTGAGACTGTTGCTATGTATATGCATTTCCTTTTTGGTCCAAATATATAAAAAAAAAAGTGGATGACACTGTGACCAAAAATGGAGTCACTCTTTTCACCTGGAAAGACCTGCAGTGGAAAATAAAATTCTCACCCTTTCAAAATGACACTCAGGTGAAGTGCATGACATCTGAAAGGTATGCCTCGAGTCTCCTATACATTACTTGTAAACCCTTTTTTTGGGTCAACCTACGAGTGTGGGTCTACGTTTTCTCACATGAAGATAAAAAACAAAATACAATCAAAAAGCAGAGGTTAAGCACAGAATGAATAAACTACTAAAAGGGTCCTTCAGTTGAAAGGTTTGTCATGCTACGGCCAGGTGACATATATAAATGAATGAATAAATGATTGAGAGATCTAAAAGAGGCTATGGATTTTCTGAGTTTCTCCTGGGATTTGTCAGCTGCTTTTCTTTCTTTCTCTGAATGGGATCCAGGTCTCCTCCATGATTCAAAGCCTGCCAGCTAATTCAGACAGACTTTGGTGTGTGTTTGAGTCCGTGAAGTATCTCTCACCTGTCCTCTTCCACGCCGTAGAAGCTGACATTGTCTGGGAGTATTCAAGGTTATTCTGCAAAAGTTTTATAAATGTTAGTGAATTTGCAGTGTATACTTTCACAGGAGGATAGAGAGAAAAAATGAGTTTCAAATTAGGTAAATTTAAATTAAATAAGGAAAACAGCAATCAAACTGGCAGTTGCAATAGTTTACTACAGTCAGTATTACAAATTAAGAAACTAATAGAATAAATTACATTTACTCATTTGTCAGACTCTTTTATCCAAAGCGACTAATAAGTGAGTGCATTGGCTGGGAATCGAGCCTGGGTCAACAGCTTGGGAAGCAGCTATGCTCAGCACTATATCACCAAAACCTATGCCACCAATATGCAAGAAAGAAAAGTTGGTCATCATCGATTCATATAATTTAAAACCTCTATATTTTACCAGTAAAAGGTGAACTCCTTTTCTAACTGAATTCTAACTGACTCACAAGAAGAGTCTGATCTTTATTCAACCAGTGTATATGACATCGGGGTGTTTGACAGGATGGGTAAAATTACAGCCTCTATACGTGCTATAAAATAGCTGAATCTCTGTTGATTAGCTATTGAGAACTTGGCACATAAAAGGCAAGTTTCTAAAGGAGGCTGCAATGCAAACTCAAAAATTGCAATATATTGTAAATTTATTGTAAACAATAAAGACTACTACATCAAACAAACATAAAAAAATACAAGAAATAAGGATAGTGTTTAAGATCTAAGAAAATATTTTTAAAAAACCCTGTTATTTAAGTGCAAAAACTACAATGCTTTCTCTTGATAAATAACTATAAAAACCTCTAGCTCTCTAATTCATCCCTCTGGGATACAAGCTCGTAATGTTAGGAAACGGTTTAAATTGATTTCTTTCCTAAGAAACATTCTGTATATCTTTTTTTATTGTAGCGTTTTTATATGTAAAGACATAATCCCTGATGTAAATGTAGACAAATGTGCGTACAAATTATTATCATCACTGAGCCTTTTGAACCTCATGATGTTTATAGGTTAGCTTCATGTTTAAACACAATGTGTATTTCAGAAGTATCTTTTAAATTATTAACCACATACTGTATTTTCCTGTCTTAGTGAAACATGTTTTAATGTTATAAATCTGGTTCTGTCTGGTTCACACACTCAAGGGGAAAAATCAAATAGCTTAGTTGGGTCATCAGCTGCAATAATCTGCTCTTGTCACAAGGATCACAACCAATTAAGAAACAGTGGGTGACTTCCGCCACCTCCCAGATGTCGAGACAAAGCCAATGGATTCTCTCTCTTCTTAGAGAGCAGAGGGTTGACTGTGAGCTCACAGCGTTATTAATAGCCACTGCAGGGGTGTTGAGGGTCTTTGGCTGTCAAAGGGCTGAGGTGGCACTGCGGTTCAGAGCAGCGCTGAACCGCAATCACCTCGATGGGTGAAAGGCCACTGTACTGCAGTTTTAACGCTATCTTTCTCAAGCTAGACACGTTTCTCTTTGTTCAGTTTTAAAATTACTGTGAAGGGGTTAACAGTCCAAAAATCTGCCAGATGATGGCAGTGTTGACGAAGCGTTGTCATTCAGTATTAACTCAAGTTGTTGTTTGCGTGTAACATATTCATATTTAACCTGTTCCACTTACCGTTCTTAACTTGGTTGGGGAAGCTGTGGGTTGCTCTCGCCTTAAGCCTGTGTAGGGACAAAGAAAACAATTTAGTTCAATTAAGCCTATCCACTTAGTAATAGCAGAAATAAAAGAAAAGAGCTCCATCCTCTAACAGTTACTTTCTTAGTGAGATGTGTGGGCCCTGTTAAAGCAAAGAACAGGGACAAGAAAGTATCTCCTTCATCTCCCCATTGTCCTGTCTCTTGCAGCAAAGCACCACTATCCACCATGTTATGTGCAACCGGGGGTCCAACATTTTGAATGTCCAGAATCCTTCTGCACCAGCACAGGCTTTATGGGTTGTAGATTACAAAGCTATTTCATCCCCAGGTTTGAGTTTACTGCATTCAGCTGCTGGCTTTAATGTACTTATCTGAGGTTCACTTGGGGTTGTATTGTGGCACTTGGCAGTTTTTACCTTACAAGAATAAAGTAGGTAATACCTCAGTAGGTGTTTTTAGTACTGGTTTGTCATACAATATTTTATGTCTGACAAAATAACTGGAAAAGTTGTATGGTTTCAAAGGTGAATCGGCTCTGACCGTAAACAGTGCACAGATACCTGGATAGCAGCCTAAACAAAAAGACAAAACAAACAGAATAGGTACTAATGTCTGAGTCATGATCCAACTTTTAAGGTTAATCTTTATTCATGTTTCATGCTCAAGTCTGTGTTCTGTTTTTAATCTGTGCAGCAAGACTTTGACTAGGTAATATATTTACAGTGAAAAAAATAAGTACACTTAATCAATTACACTTAAAAACTTAAATAGTAAACTTACTTGATTTCTGAGTGTGATGTTGATAGACAGCAATTAAACATGTCTGTCAATACAAGAGGCACTAAGTGACTGAAAAGGGCCTAACAGAGCAGCACCTGAATCACTGGGGTGGTTGGGGTACAGATTATGTTTTAATGGATCCTAAATGCTGACATGTAATGCTTCCTTGGCATTACATGTCAAGAGGTCTCTGTCTTTTATTTGCAGAGCAGTAGAGTGAAGAAGGCAGTACGATGAGTTTCAGCACTGATCAGCGTGCATCCATCGACATCATACCTTTCAGGCCTGTTCACTGCTGACGAAGCACAAAATCTATCTAGAACTATTTGAGAAAATCTTCCTTCTAGAAGCAAGGCACAGTCCAGTCAAACATTTCCAGCCACAGCAGCAGGCTCCTGCCACTTACTATTAAGACTCCTCTCCTCCACTCAGCGAGCCCACAGCAGCTGACAAACCTGGAAACCTTTGTGTCTGGTTGAGTGCCGGGGAATGAGCCAATTAGAGGTGTTTGTCAGGGGAGCAACAATCATGAAACAACTCACTATAGCATCCATTCAGTATGGCAATTTTTTGACAGGAATAGCAGAGAAAACTGCAGTATTTCCATGTTTGTAAAATTATTTGATATTCATCATCAAAGACATCAAGAAATATCAGAACTAAGGCTCTGTTGTTAATTACATGATCTATGTTTTTTAAAATAACTCCTGCTCATACTACATGCAGCATTAAATAGTTTCCTTTGGATGTTTAAGAGCGCCCTTTTCAGACAAAGGACAAATCAAGCTGTTGGGCCTAAAATGACAAGAGACCAGCAGTGCTCTCTACTGGTAAGAGAAATAAAAATTCAAGTTCTTTAAACAATTTGGTCTCCTCAGTTTTCTCAGTACAAATGACCACAGCTTCCTTCAGCATCTGTCAAACTAAGATAAGTTTGTTGGTAGGACATGCTGGTTTTATGTTCTGTGTGGTCTTACTGGTTGTGTGTCTCCTCTTTTCTGTTTATTTGTTAATTTATTGCGGAACTGCAGTGCAGAGTCCAAAACCAATTTGCCCATGTGGGGAAATAAAGCAGATCTTGATCTTGACAACAAATGTTTCAGGACACATTGGTCTTTTTACATGACACATCTCACATGGCATGCCAAATAAATGAACGAATAAATAAAACATCCATGTCATGGATGGATATGTTACATACCAAAAAGGTATGTAACATACGTGATATATCTTATCAAAGAAAACATTCCATTAATGTTATGGAAAAACACAAGTTACTTAAGATTCACTCTGTATGCTGTAAATTTGTGCCATATTAATAATTCAATATAAAATTGTATAATATGATTTACACATTTAAAAATATTGATTTTAGATTATAACTTAAATTTAAATGGCAATGATGGATTTATGAGTAATCTACTGAGTGTTATGCTATTGAAGAAGGGAAGTTTGTGCTGTGCATCACATACCCTGCAACCAAATAACATTTAGTCTACTTATTTGCTCCAGACATGGACCAGATTTGAGTGACCCACATGATACATTTTCTTCATACTGTTATAAATCCAGTGTTGGCAAGTCAATCAATGAAATTCATGTGCACACAGTGTTATCTGGATTTGGTTGTCCTTTAGAGCATGACCAGTTCATGGTTGTCTAAAAGAACCCAGATACCAAGAACAAGAGTAAACAGAAAGTTAGTCATTACAATAATCGATTAGGAAATGGACCTCTGGAACTGACCTCATCCTGTACTGTCAAATAAGTGAATGCAGCAGAAATGACACCGGCATTAAGTGTCTTACATATAGTTGTTGCCATCATTCAGACAGGTGCATACACTTTATTTTATTCAAATATAAAATGGAGTGTTGGCAAAGGGGATGGTTAAATTGATTTTTAATGACGTATACAATTCAAGCTTTGGGGTAAGAATCAAATAAAACTTTGCCTCTTATCAAACAATGTCCAATATTCCTCTGGTAAAAGGTTAAGTATAAGCAAAAAGGAAAAAGTTGAAAATTTAGTCAAGGGTCCAGTGCACTGGGTTCATCTTATCTCTTTTCCACAGTGTATCAGTCAAAATCTACAGTAAATGCACTCAGTGGCAGGACCCTGACTTTAGTAAACACAAAAGGCCACTCAGATATAATCCCTTATAAGGATGACAGTACTGTATATGCGAGATACATGAAAAATTAGTACATGTACATGTAAGAGATTTTATTTAAGTACCATTAATATTATACTAAGGCAAAAAAGTATATTTCCATTTTACAGACTTCATCATTAACAACATCAGATTATGGATTTGACATAATCAAAGTTGATATTAGTGACGGCAAGCTAATTATCGTTTAAGAAAACATAACAGGAAATTTTGATAAGAATATGAAAACCTACTGGCAACACACAGCTCAGGTCTAATGGAAATGAACGGGTTAATTACAGTTAGTTACACATTCAGTGCAGCTGACTCAAAAAAGGTTTGGGGGCTTGTCAGAATTTCAGCATACAAACAACTGCACAAGGTTCAGTCATTCAGTATTTGACAGCCTGTCCACCTTAAATCAAGACCTCTCAGATTTAAGGTAAGCAATATAATTTAGGCCTTATACAGCATGAAAACATTTAGAATTCAAAATTTCTTTAAAAGACTGAAATAACAAAACTAGAAAGACATTGCATTTTAACAGCATTCTGTGGTGAATTTACTGAATATTTATATATTGATGGTAATATTCTATCCACAGCTGGTATGCAAACCATTGTGCTGTTGGTACTATGGGTACTGGGAACATCACTGGTGTTACCAGACCCCGACACAGCTGGAGAGAAGGTGACTGAAGAGCCTATTCCATGTTCTAAGGGCTGCACCTGCCTGCATGATGACTACAGCTTGGAGCTCAACATGTATTGCAGTACTCGTAACTTCACACAAGTCCCGTCTGACATGCCAACATCCACCCATTCTCTCTGGCTGGATGGCAACTTGTTCACCACACTTCCAGCAGTGTCTTTTAAGGATCTTACCAACTTGGACTTTTTGAATCTGCAGAGCGGCCAGCTGGTGACACTTGACCCTCAAGCGTTCAAAGGACTTAGGTCGCTAGCACACATTCACCTTGAGCGAAATGGCCTCCGTTCGTTACCAGGTACAATCTTCCAGAACACACCTAACCTTGCTTCACTCAGTCTGCACAACAACCAGCTCACTCGCATTGAGGAAAGACTGTTTGCAGGACTCTCCCACATGTGGCTTCTCAACCTTGGTTGGAACTCAATAGCAGTCTTACCTGAAACAGCTTTCCATGACCTGCAAGGTCTACGAGAGCTTGTTCTTGCAGGGAACAGACTCGCTTACTTGCAGCCACAGCTTTTCCAAAATCTTGTTGAGCTTAAAGAGTTGGATCTAACTGGGAATTACCTCAAGGTTATCAAAGCCAATGTGTTTCTTAAACTCATTAAATTGCAAAAGCTGTACCTGGCCCAGAATCACATTGTGACAGTGGTGCCCAGAGCCTTTTCAGGCATGAAGTCACTCAGATGGTTGGATCTCACAAACAACAGATTGACTTCTCTGCATGATGACACTTTCCTGGGCCTGCACAATCTTCATGTACTGCGTCTGTCCAACAACTCCATCACAGGAATTAGGCCCAGGACTTTCCGTGATCTGCAGTACTTAGAGGAACTACGCCTCAGTTACAACAGGATCCGAGCCCTGGGGGAGAGGATCTTTGAAGGGCTTTGTCATCTGGAGGTCTTAGAGCTAGAACACAACCAAGTGCAGGAGGCACAAGTGGGTAGTTTCACAGGCCTCTCTCATGTGGCTGTCATCAACCTGTCTGGAAGCTGCTTCCACAGTCTGCCAGACCAAGTATTCAAAGGTCTGCCAAAGCTTCACAGCCTTCATCTGGACAGAGGTTGCCTAACAAGGATCACAACTCAAGCGTTCACTGGACTCTCTGGTCTAAGGAGGCTTTTCTTGCAGCACAACAACATCTCTGTGGTAGAACGCCAGAGCTTTGTAGATCTGGTTGGCTTATCGGGACTGGACTTGAGTTTCAACAAGTTGGAGGTTCTTACAACCCACACATTCTCTGGTCTCAAGAATTTGGAGTACTTGCTGTTGTCCAACAATGAATGTCGACAGTTTTTGCAGAACGGCACAAAGCAGGTACTTCCAAGGATGCGCTTTCTGGACCTGAGAGCTAATGCCTTGACAAACATGGTCCCTGATTTCCCTGAGAATATGGAAAAACTTTTGCTGTCTGGGAACCGTTGGAAATGTGACTGCAGCTCCCTCCCACTCAGAAACTACAGCTTGAGGAATCCATTGGTGATACCTAGGCGAGTGGAGACCCATGCAGAGGGAGAAGAGCCTGACACAACCATCACCCTACACAACAACATTACATGCACCAGCCCACCACGTCTAGCTGGTCAGGACCTACGGGATATTGACAATGAATTCTTCCAAGGCTGCTAAGCAGACCCAGTATACAGTCATGTTTAGAGGATTTGTTGGTACACAGCACAGAATATTTCAAAATTGTTATCAGCAATTCAACGATATCAATTCTCTCAGTTTTTGATTTCAAGATCGAAATTGTATTGCTCATGTGTGATTCATTTTCTTTTTTCACAACAACAGTATTTATAAATTGTTGTTATTTGTAGCGTGTATAAAAATGTAATTTGTTTCAGATTTGAGGGTTGCAAAGAATTCTCTTCAATGAAAAGACCAAAACCATTTTTTCTTTTGCTTCAGCTTGTTGGAGTCATATTAAATGTACTTGTTTAATTGTGGGAGAATGTGACGACAGTTGGTAAATTGTCATCTCTCTGCAGAAAATTTTATGGAACCAATCCACAACAAATGCTTTGAAATAATTCAGTCTATAGTGACATTATAAAATAAGATGGACTGTAAAGAGCTGAATTTTACCACTGTGGTGGGGTAGCTTGATATGACAGGTCTCCAAAAAAGTGGATAAATCCAGGTGTGATGTATTTTGAAGTATCTTTAAAATAGCCTACTTTTAGTTTGTTCCTCCATAAACCACCTGAACCTCCATTCATGCCCTTGAACACAGAAAATATCGAATTTACATAACAATATGATAACACTTTTGTAGCTGTGGTCATGAGCATTGTAGGACAATAAAAATGGAGATAACAAGCAAATCAGCAAACCCTGAAAAACAATGGCAACACGGCCTGTAATTTGAAATGGAAACACATGTGGCACAGGTTTCTAGAAGCTCCAAAAACACTTATACAAAACTGAGAGCAACAAACTGAAATGTCATCTTACAAAATTTTAAGTTTAAGCCATTGAGCTCACATTTTATTAAATTATTTATGTGACTGGGCTGGGTGGTTACTGGCAGAAAAAATATACACAGCTCATACACTAAAATGTCCTCAAGTATGTTGTAGATGTTGTATTATTTGGTGTAGTAAAGCTCCACGTTTGTCACTTTAAAAAGACGCACTAATGGGAAACTGCCTTAAAGGTGCAATAAAAGTATTAAAACTGTGTGCCTTCCCTTCATTAAAGATGTTACCTGTACCAACATAGTACATAGGTTTAGCCACTGTACAGTTGTCTATCTATGTTTATTAGGTACATCTAGCTCAACTTAACACAGTCAACAGCCCTGTAATAAATTCTCCCTACACAACGATTGTCATGTTCAGGTGTTGATTCAATTGTATGTAATTTTGGAGGCAACAGTCTGTGGTGCTGTTAATCTGTATTGCGTTATACAAATAGGTGTGTCTGTCACAGATTTGAATGGGATGGACAAAATAACACTAAGACCTGTCAACATAACGTAGCACAACTCAATTACTAATAAACTACCAACTGACTGTATATTTCACCACTGACTGACTCTCTCGTGAGTCATTGGCAACATGGCAAAAAAAATATAAAAAAATACAATACTATGAAAATATGTAGGCCTGCCTGGATAGAAGCAGGATATATGTAACGTTTCCTATCAGTCAAACCACTGGTCGACACGGTCGACAGAGCACCTGCAATTGATAAATAACTTCAGGACAACAGCTAGCAAGCTAGCTTGTGTCCATGTGTCCACTGTCCATCTACTCCCTGGGAAGATGAATTTCGACGAGTCAAAATGCCAACATGTTCATACAGAGGATTTACTTATGTCTATCCACTAACTGTACAGCCTACTGAGCTGAACCTACCGGACATTTCTTTCTTTTTCTGTCAGGAATAGCCCCCGCCGAAGTTCTGTACGCTAAAACGTTTCTTCAGATGTAAAACACTCCTGTGTGTTTTATGCGGCTTTCGTTAGTTGAGATATTTCTGACAGCACTTGAAGGCAACATTGTTGACGATGCCCTCGTGCTGCACACAGAAGTTTTCTGTTGCCACTGGTTACCAAGGACCCTCGGTAATGAACTGCGGATCACAAACTGTACCGTTGGATGAAATAAAATACTCGTTTATCTTACTTGCAGACTTATTCCCGTGAGAAGGAAATGGACTTAAATCCTTCGTCGTGTTGGAATTCAATTCTTGAGAAAGTGAAGCCACATATACCAACCATCGACTTCGACTCGTTAGCAGTATGTGCTTTGTTTTCCTTCCTGACTGCTAACCTAACTGAAAATAACTTTTTTTTTCTTTTCTTTTCTTTTCTTTTTTTTTTCTTCATAACTTTATTTACAAATACAAATACACACAATAACGTTTCCTCTTAACATTACAGTCTGAAAATGAAGAGATTGTCACCATATATCAAAGGCCAGCTGGTCTTTCCCTGAAGGTCCTTGAAGACTTTGACAGTTTTTCAGTGGAAGATGCTGAACTGGAGGTTAGTTCATTATAGTTTATTTTCATGAGTGTTAATGGAACTTGCTCATGTCTGAAACCCCAAACTTAGGCCTACATGATTGGTAATCACTGATATGTGTGTGTTTTCTCATTCAGAAGCTGTTGAAACCTGTAGCACAGACAAGCTGGTCAGAAGAGACTTGTGACAGCCTGAGTTTGAAGTTGTACGATGATAAAATTGCAGAAAATAAGACTGCAGTTCAGTGGGATACAGGAGGCTCCGATGCTGATGCTGAGGTGGGTTATATTAATCTGCAGTTGCTGTTCTGATGAGAGTAAAGCACACTGGAGCTGTGATACACTCAATATGCACCCTTTCCTTTCCTGTTTCAAAATTGAAGGCAGGTGCTTGTCAGAGCAACACTGTGGAGTTCAACAGAGCAAAGCTGGAAACCTCTGTAAAACCACATTTGGACAGCTTGAAATCTGATACGGATTTCGCTGTCCTCTCATTTGCGGTAAGTCTGAGAAAGTAAGAAAAGTAAACATAGCTAAACTTTATCCGGTTATGGTTGATGCACATAATTATTCTCTAGGTGCCATACCTTCTTATCTAAAAAAAAAAAAACAAACAAAAAACAATCTCTTTTTCTTTCATGCCTACATTCAGAGGCTTGACCAGTGGGATCTGGATAGTGTCCTCCAAAATCTGAAAGAGGATGGGCTGTCTCTCCAACAACATGTGTCAGTTGACACACATGCAAGTAAGTAATTATAACACACTTCCCCTTAGCAATGATGAATGATAAAGGGGGCTATGTACTTTATCATTTACATCATGAATTTATTATCTTGTGTTATAGTTTCAACAATTTGTGTTCACAGATGGTGACAAGTACAGTCCCCAGCAGAATGTAATGGAGAAGCTTGTTACTTACTGTAAAAGCCAGTCATCTAAGTCTGCGTCAGAGCCTGGGAAAAGTCCAAACATCATCAGGTAAGTCATATCACTGCTTAGTGATTGTGACTAAATTTGGAGGCTAATAATACAAATAATATTAATAATAACATGTTTCATGCAGACAGAATAATGTGTGGAGCAAATCATTGGAGAGGATGGCAGAGATTCCCAGCTACCAGGAATATCCCACTGTTTATATTGACTTGCGTTGTCCTGATCCTTCAATAATACCACCAAGAACATCCCCAAATCTTTCATCACAGTCCAGGTCACCAGCCAAATACCACACTCACGGGGAAGCACCACCTGCAAAGATACACAACCTGAAAGTGCACACTGGATCATGGATGGAGGACAGGTGAATACAGTATATCCTGCATTGCATTAGAAAACATTTTTCATGCTTCAGTCTAGCACATTTTGTTTCATTTCTCATTCCTTTCTGTTGTTTCTCTGTGTATAGGGAGGTGACTGGCAAGAGTGTGCTGCTTCAGAAAATAAGGAAGATGAATCAAAATGGGAATAAATATTCCAATAACTACATCGATCCATCAGAGTCAGTACTAGGAAATGAAGCAGAGGAACTGAAAGACAAGCCACCACAGCCTGTAGAGTCTGCATGTAGCTATGACTCACAACATGTGTGGGTAGATAAACAATCTTCGCCTATACAATCTGACTCCAGAGAACCTAAAACGGAAATCCCACCAACTGTTCAGCAAACTTCAGTTAAAGAACCAAAGCAACAAAGGTATGGGTTTCTTCTCTATTATTCATTCAACACATCATCGACAATAAACAAATATCGTAACCATGACGATGCATCTGTTAGTGACCAACAGAGACAACAACGTAAGCAGACATTACAGCGTGAACAACAGCAAATTCTTAAGCGACTGGAAATACACTGTCCAACCAAATCTGTCTATCAGAAGCAGTCGGCTGCTGAAAGGACTGATGTTCTTTATGATTTCGTAAGTGCCACAAAAAAAAAAAAAAAAAAGAAAAGAAACACATTTTGTACATTTTCCTACACTTATTGTGACTTATTTTTCAGGAAGCATCTCACCTGCAATCAGTCAATACACTACCAGAAGATATCAAAAGTAAGGCCAGCATGCTACTGACTGTCAATCTCTCCTGTCCTGGGATGGTTGGAGACAGAGTTCATGGAAAAAGGAATCCACCTGCAACCAAAGCACACATCTACAACACTTTGGTGGCTTGGTTTATGTCCTTGGTTAGTGAACACTGGCTTCTCTCTCCTAGTGTGAGCCAAAGTTTGTTTGTGACACCAAGTTTATAACTCACCATGTCGGGTCACTTGTTTATGGGTCATTAGGTTGGCCCAGACACACTTGATGATGAGGAAGCCGAGGGTGCTGGAAAGGTCCCATTCTGGGTTGCAGGACTTCAGCAGCTGTGGACAGAGAATGGACTGGTTTTACATGTTTTAGCTGTTGCTCATCACTGTTATAAACCAAGGGTACAGTCAATAGCAAAAACGAACATCTTCAGGCTTTACAATGTCTGATGATCTTGGCACTGATGTTGTTCTTTTTGTTTTTATTTTATAGAAATGGGACATAGACATCCATGCACCTTTCTATAGCCATGTCTGTAGGTTTCTCTCTGAGACCTCACTCACTCAGATTGCTCCCTGGCTACCTGAGCTCCAGATCTTGCTGAACCAACAAGCCTACGCGTCACCCATTCACCTGCCTTCCTCCTGTTTAAATTGTTTCATCTCTGCCACCTTCAACAAAAAGGTGCTTTGCTACTGAAAGTGTGATTTAATTTACTTCAAAGATCTAAGATGATTTTGCATTCTGTTGACTGCATCTTGTTCCCCTGGCTTTGTATTTCAGGTTATCGATAGGACATTTGGTCTCACTCCAGGTTTTTACTGGCAGACTATGGAAACTCAGGAGCGTGTTTGTAAGAGGAGAGAGACCACACAAGCACTGCACACAGAGGTGAGCACGTTGCCCTTCAGAAGTGTACTTCAGGGGTAGGAAGCACTGAATCAGAGGCATTAAGCAGTAAAGGTGGAGAAACTGAATACTGAAAACTGAAAACTTATATTAACTTCCCCCTTTATTTTTGTTGTAGGTATCAGTTGCTCTGGGGTTCAGTGGCTTCTTCCTACATCCCCTCATAACACACTACACCCTCCAGCTTGTCATCGACTCAGGACTCGATGTGTGTGGTCTGAGGCTCCTTTATCCACCGCACAGGCTCCTGAGTGACAGTGCTGGTAGGACATAACTAAAGCCATGTGTTCATAAAATAACTCAATAACTCCCTCTGGCTTATTGGTCTGGTGTATATCCTAAATCCAACTCTGGCCATATGTCAGTGTCTTCACAATATTCACAACATAGTCTTCCTCTCATTCATAGGTGGTGTTCCAGTCAACCAGAGAGCTGATGAAACCTGCCAACCTGTCCTTGCCCTAGCTGTTCGGGGTTCTTATGCCCACTCATTGTTGAAGGATATAACTAGTTCCTTTGACACTTTTTTGCCCAAAGAAACAAATCCAACTTCTGTTAGCAGAAGTCAAGAACCTCCCATGGTCTACTCCCCTCAACTGGCCAGTCAGGTCCACAGGGAGCTGTGTTTGTGGTTTTCAGGAAGATTACAAGGAGGAAGTGCACAGAGTCACAGCCAGCCTCTGAATAGGTTTGTTGTTAAAATTTAAAAATGTCAAAACTATTTTGAGCAAATGTGAGATGGATTTGATAAATGAAGGTTTGATCAGATTGATCTACTTCAAATAAACTGCAAGTAAATTGAAATTGATTTTTAAAATAGACAATAGAAATGCTGCAACTGTAAATCTAAATCTTTATGTTCTTAAGGAAACTCTCAACAAGCTACATTTAACTGAAATAACCAGAAACCAAAAAATTGTGAGACTAATGAAGCTGAGGTTTTAATTTTACTTAAAGCCCTCCCTCAGAGCCACGAGGGATTTACCTAAAACATACTACAGCACAGTCCCTTTATTACTGTGATGCTGTTTTGTTTTTATTTTAATAATGTTACAGTCTGTCTCCCTCACTTTTGTTTGTAGAGTTGTGCCTTCGGATGACAGAGTCGGAGGCAGCCTGTTCAGTTTAAGTAGATCATCTGCCTTTCTGTGTGCTACAACTAAAGGTATTGTAACTCAGCAGGCAAAAACTGTCACAAGGGAGAGAACTGGCTCGTGTCTGTAATTCATTTTCAACTTTCATCTTTACTGTCCTGAGGGAAATTTTGTTTGCAGCAAGGATAAAAGATGTTTACTTGAGTGGAGCTCCTAATCCTTCTCTCTCTCCTGCTTAGCTGACATACTCTTCGTGGCGTCGCCTGTTGTGTCTCCATGTTGTTATGGCCAAGTGTTGGCTGTTTGTGAACGTAGAGGCTTCAGTCTGTTGGGGCTGCAGACACTTCAGCTTCAGAGAAATGGAGCTCCGGCCCTCGGACTCACCAACCAGCAGGTAAAACTACATGATACTCAGTTAGAGGTGAGAGATTCAGAGGGATGCTGTGCTGGAAAATTATCTCACATCATGAAACATGCTTGTACTGTAAAGGAAACACAGATTTCTCCTTGTACTTCTTTACTATTTATTACAATGGTGACGTCTGTTTATATTTTTTCTAGACAAATGTGTTCTGCAGTCCACCCACCGTGACCCTGGATCAGGAGGTGGACCTTCCCTCTCAATGTCTGGTGTTGATACTGAGGAAAGAAAATGCGATGCACCACAGTGTTAGTCTGCCTGCAGGTCTCAAATTTTATCTCAGATTCTATCCACAACATAATACAAGTTCATAAATTATATAAAAAAAAAAATATATATATGTAAAGTACAATTTTGGATGTAATAATGCAAAAAGTCTACATTGTCATGTTTTTCTTTGCCATTAAAATAACGTTGTTCGACCGCCATGTTGTTTCAGCTCTAATGAGAGAATTTAAGGCTCAAAAGCTTGTGGGCTGCCTCCACTCCAGGCTTAATGGTGTGGACACAGTAGAGCCAAGTTTCTGTTTCCATACTGTGCCCTACAGCCGTAACCTGTTCCACATCTTTGGTAAGCAGTGTGTGTTCAGTGTCCTGAAAAACCTTGACAGATGCTCCTCTACTGTTGCCATTTATGTTTCTTATGTACAGCATGCTTTATTTTTAGTTCGGTCCATGTGGACAGTGCCAGATCCTCCTGGTGTGATCCTGCCCCATCACAAGTGTCTGTCCAATTCTGAAATGGAGCAGGTGGTGATTTTGACCCTGTGTGGGAAGGACATGAGCCAAGGCCTGAGCCTCCTACACAGAGTGCTGACAGAAGGGCCAGAAGGTGGGTGAAGTTCAACTATATTTCTGAAAGCACAGCCTTTCCTGGGTTTTGGAACTGGAGGTTGCAGCAAACAAACAAAATACACTGTCAGATAAACATAGGAGCCGACAAAGTTTAATGAATTAACAAATTAATGAGTATGTGAGTGAATCATTTCACCAGAATTGTCGTAACCCCAATGTTTAAATGGTTGCAATGTGTTTTTTATTTGATATTCTAGGCGATGCACAACACGCACATTTCAAGCTACTTGGTTTGAAGTGGCTGCCTGTGCTGACCCGACTTCAGGCCCAGGAGCTGAGTCCTTACGAGGTGGGAGAGCAGCTCTACCGCTGCAGCCAGGACAATCTGATGTCCTCTCCTGCTCTAGTGTGTGCTCTCAGACGGATGGATGCTTTTGCTTCACTGAAAAAGCTCCTACCGCACGATTACCCCGGTAACCTGAGTGTCCTGATGTCACCCACACCTGAAGTGGCCTTCAGACAAGCTTCCCTCTTCTTCTTTGACCATGAGCTGATTTCTGGTGAGTTTGTTGAGTGCTGTATAAAATAATGCAATCAGATACCGTGTCTAAAATCAAATCTCCTGAGGCATGCTCCAGTAATTTTTAAATCTATCACAAGGATAGATGTAAGGAAAACATGAACAGATCATTTCTCTGGGTACAGACCACAGTGTAGGCCCACCTCCCCAAAACTGCACAACAAAAGTTCTGTGTAAAAAAAAAGAAAAAAACGAAAACAACACCATCTGAAATAATATTTACAACAACCATGGTGAACTTTTACATTGTTTCTGGATTTAATTGATTTAGTGATACTACACATAGTACATATTGTAATTTGCCAGATAAGTTCTGTTGAATTTCATAATGATGACACTTCATTGTAATTATTTGGGGAATTACACTTACAAATTCTCTTTGAATCTGTAGCACACAGTTTTCTGGATACAGGCTCCAGAAATCACATACACTATATAAGCTCTATATGTCTTTATATCACAAATCAGACCATAAATACTTTATATAAATCTGACTCACAAAAATATTTCATGTAGGTCAGAATTTTGTAGAAATAGTAAACTAGTGGCAAACACTTTTATATTGTGGTAATACTGGTGCTTTCAGTGATAAAACAGAGCAGTAAGAGTGACTTTATGTTCAGATCCACAGATGCTGCTCACTGTGTGCCTATTCAAGCCGAGAGTCTGGAATCACGCTCTGACTGAAATATTCCACAAGCTCCAGCAGAGTGGTCTCATGTTGGTTGGCCTGCGAGTATTGACCCTTGGCAGGAGCGATGCTACCTCACTACTCTCTTCAGAAAGTGTAACTAACTGAACATCCAACTGAAGAATTTGTTGTCATTGTTAAACTGTAAGCCTTGATAATTCATAGTGTTACTTGCTCTGTGCAGGAGCCCTCAGACTTGGACGCCCATGTGGAGTGCCTGTGCTCTGGGTCCTCACTGGCTCTCTGCCTCCAGGGAGAAAACGCTGTGAGGAGGCTGCTGGATGTGCTGGGCCAAGAGGACTCATCCCTCTGGACAGACTGTTATGGTATGGCTCATTTATACAATGGCATCTGTGGTCAGTTCCTCAGATTGCAAACTGGTACATATATCCAGAACAGGATTGCTATGCTGCTTTATGTTTATATGTCAGTAACTAATTCCATAGGTTCGGGATCATATCAGAAAGCAGTGGAGGATGTGAAGAGGCTTTTCCCAGATGGGCTATGCTGTAGTGAGACAAGTACAATGAGACAGGAACAGGTATATGTCCAACACAGGACTTCAACATTGCATTGCTTTTAGTGCTTTGATTGTACTTTTACCTGATAAAATACAGGCTTTCTGTGCTGGCTCTTGGTTTCTTGTTTCAGATACTCAGCATGTGTTCGGACCCATTAGCCTCTGTGGAACGTGAACAGAGCTGCACGCTGGACGCTGTGGCCCAGGAAACTCTGTCACCTTCAAATGCATCAGGAACAAGACGAGGTTAGGACTACTTGTCTGGTTTAATTTTCATAAAAAGACTATATATGTGTGAGTAACTTTTGTTTGAGAACAATGCTGTAAACACTGCAGAACTAGACTGTGCCTTATATTTAGGTTGCAATAGTGATGTGCCCATAATCACAGGAATACACATCAAACTGATTTCAGAGTCAAACCATTAAACATTGCATGGTTCAATCATTTATTAAAGCAAAACTGGTCCCTTTAAATTATTTAATGATTTATTGGGACTCTGGCAGAGGCTGTTCTGGAGAGGATGTTGAAATGTGACTCAGTTCCAGATAAGCTTTGTAAACAGTGCAGAAAACAAATGTCCTGTTTTGCTTGTTTATTGGTACCAGGGTCCCTGATACACAGTCCTCTCTGGCAGACAACCTGTCTGCTGATACCCTTAGATGCCCCACTGCTCGGCCAAGTGCGCTCCCAGCTGGAGATGCTGGAGCAGCTGCTGAGGTCAGGCTGCCATCTGGTGGCAGGGAGGATGTGCATGCTGGATAACAAACAGAGGAAACACATTGCTGAGACACTCAAAGTGTCATCAAGTGGAAGTGAGAGGGTGAGCAGTGTGGCTTTCATACAAGCTGCTTCAGCACCTCCTTTCTTACACACGGTGCCATTAGTAGTTAATCTTTTTTTTTTTTTGGTCTATTGTGTCCTTAAAAGATGACTCATCTTTACACGGCCCCCTGTCTCATCATGGCTCTGCAAGGGGAAAAAATTGTAACTGCCTTCAACCTACTCCTTGAAAGGTATGAAGACACAACTCAAACCTGTGAATATGTTAAGAATACTTACATGTACATAACGTTTTCTTATTACATGTGCCTTTCATTGTTACACTAGCATTTACAAGGACAGGCCAGACCTAGAGAATGTGGAGGAAATGATAATCTACCCAGGAAGTGAGAAACAGGTACATTGAATGACTATAATTCAGCTTTTGGTTTAAATAGATTTAAACAAGTCATTTGTCTTTAGCTGGTTTATGATTGTTGTTTGTTTGTTTTCAAGTGGTGCAGCAAATATCATTTTACAGTTTTGTCAACAAGTCACCGTTACGCAATGTTCTGTTCTCTCCTCCAGGCTAAGCAGCTAATATGCTACCTGTTTGATGCCTTGTGTCCTGAGAGCTGTTATGCCATTGTGCCATAAAAATTCAAATGTGAACAAAGCCATTTTCTGAAGAACAAGCAGCATCTGGAGACATTTTCATAAGGTGTCTGCTCTGAATCGTTCAATAAATAGTTGTTTCAGTTTATATAAATGTTTTTCCATACTGTTGAAAGAAAATAAATGGATTTTTCCTATAAATTACCCTTCCTTTCATCTGGTGCCCACACGACTTTAAGGCACGAGTAGAATTTTATGAACTTAAGTTGTGTTTGAGACAATAAGTATTCACACATTTCAGATGAAAAATTATTTTAATTCTCAAGATGATAAAAATAATTTTGTGAACTCTGTAAACCATTGCATAACTGTAGTGTAACAATTGAACAAGTGTTAACAAACTAGTAATACACTACAGAAATTATGCAGTACACAATCCTCAATGTAGAAAAGAAAAAAGCTAGTATTCTAAGACTTGCACCAATTTTTGTGTTCACGACACAAAAAATATCAATATACCAACAGAATAATTTCTACGATTATCAGTAGAGAATTTCCTACATATCCATACAGCTTGTCACAAAATAAGGGACATTTTTCTTAATCTATCTATAAATAATGTCTAAACTCACTGACATTAAGTAAATAAATCCATGAAATGCAATTTCCTCAGATATAACACATTTTCTATTAAATCACTGTATTACCCTGAGAAAAATACATTTCTTTCCTTATAGTTCCTCATTATACTGACAAATAGAAACTTGAAAACTTGCATTTGTTTTAGTTCTAATAAATTTTATTGAATAGCAGTTCACAACTAGATGCTACATCATAATGAATTAACTGCGCTCCATAATATCCAGTGACCCATTCATTGAATATCTAATTTAGAACAATACATTCAATATTTCAGGGCTTCAATGTTAAAATAACATTTCTACTGAAATTTTCTAAAGTGTATGGAACAACTGGTTCCACATTCAGATCATTTACTTTCGACACCACCTGTTGTACTAGTATTTTACTCATTTTGAACAGTTCCATACATCATACTCATACATGTACAAGATTGCATAAATCTTCAGGCTCCATTTTCATAATATTAAAAACAAAAAGACAACACAACAACTAACAATAATGCAAAATAGATTAAACTATTCCAATGCAGAGCATAATGATACATCTATTACAGTTCATTTACAAGATTCTTCCTATTTGGTGCTTTTCCTCACAAACAACTGAGTTTTTGGTGCCAAATAAGTAATTGAGATCAAAACGGTGTATTCAATGGTTAGGTATTGCTGCGTTTTCTTCAATGGTATGGCAAATACAGACTGAGATAAGACAATTATAAGTCAATTTAAGTGGCCCGAATGCAGGAAATCATTTAGCAATCACATTGTGGTCCACAAAAATATTGTAAGGCACTGGAATTTTGATTCTAATTAAATAGACCGAATGTTGTCTCAGAAATATTCTCTTGATACCAATCAACATTATGTAATTATTAAAAGGCACAGATGTACTTCAAAGTGTAATTGGTCCGTTAGACATAAATTTAACAAATCTGAAGACTGTAAAGAAATGTATGCTGTGCTTACCAAGTGAATGCTTGTTTCATTTCTTTTCAGAAAACTTGAATTAGGGTAAGTAGACCACTAGAGAGATCAAGAGCCAACAATTTACCATCAGAACAACTCAGTTTTAATTATGTCTGTATCTGCCATTGATGCTTGTCACAATCATCATCATTTTCCCCTGTAATTTTACAAAAAAACAAAAAAAAACAAAACCTAATTTGGACCACGGCTTTCAGAAATAGAAAACAAAAAGTCAGGTAAAAAGAAAGCACCTTACAGTCAGGTCTATCATGACAGCATATAATGCATAACCATCAGATTTTCCAAAGTGATTGAGATTATCTATTTAAGCAAAAATCAACAAACAAAATGAACTTCAGAACAGTACTGTAGTGAAGTTATATGGCCACTTTAGAAGCACAAATGCCATTCACCTTTGACATTCCTTCACTGTAGACAACAATTAAACTGACACTGAATCCTCGCTTAAGGTCAGCATGTGCTAGCCAGTATTGCACAAATCTGCCATAAACGTCAATGTATACTTAACACAAAATCAAATGTACAAATACACATTTTGTGAGGATCTGACCCATGCATTTTTCATTGATCATTTGTGTATCCACTCACTATAGCTAACTTTAGTTAGAAAAAAGATGCCATTAATTACTGTTAATGAACATTATCTATTTAAGGTACTAGGTGATTACTTTGTAAAATCAATTTAGGTTTCTTACTGAAATAAAAGTAATGATGAAATGTAGTACAAAAGAAATAACAATAGTACAGGTCTTTGGTAAAACTGCAAAAAATGGGCTCAAGTCCATTAATGTTGTAAGCAAAAGCCGTTGGCATAGTCCTGTTGTTTACTCACTAAGAGGATATATGTCCTACTGAATGAAATATTAAAGCAAAAATCCATCCAAAAACAGAATTCCTGCCACTCACAATGCTGGACTTCGTCTCAGTTTCATCTACATAATCTCGGTGCTCTGACCTGCCCCGTTCACAGCTACAGGCTGATCTTTCCAATACCATAGCAAATATTTGAATTCTGTTCGAGGGCAAATTTTCTCTTTAGAATACATATTTGGACAGCTACTAAAACACCACTTTGGTTCACTTTTAGATTTTCACACTAGACATCATTAATTTAGTTGGCTTCACAGGCGTTAACAAAACAGACCAGAGGACCCTGTGAAATTAGCTGCACCGTACACTGCTATCCAGTGTATGGAGGGAAAAGAATTCCAACAAAAATACATTTACCTTCAATCAATTCAAAAAAAGGGATCATCTACAGCAGTAGAGGTCTGTGACATCATTCTAGGTGATTTACAAAAGTACTGAAACTTTGACTCTAATGGATTTACAAATGAAAAATTCAATCAAATAAGATTTAGTCAAGTTAAATGCAGAAGACAGATTATTTCATAGTTTCTGAAATCTGACCTGTGGATGCACAACATTCAAACATCTAAATGTATAACAAGAAACTACATTAATACCTTTTCCAGTAGCAGCGAAGCTTGCAGAAGTTATTAAGCCTTTACTACACTAAAAATAAGTCAATACAAATATTCTGGCAGTGTGACACAGTGCGAACTTTTTTTTTTTTCTTTCTTTTTTTTTTTTTTGTAGCTGGTTAATATATCGCATACCATGCAATACCAGAAGTGTTTAGCCTGCCTTTTATGCTGAAATATAGTCATGAAAATGCTAAAATACCATAACCTTTCTTGATAGTTTTCCTCTGAGTTGCTTAATCGACATTTATGTGAATGTAAACAATGCATTTTCCCATATTTGTAAGTAGCAAAAGGTGTACCTGGAGATACATGATTTTCTATTGAATTTAAAGCAAGAATAAAAAGATTTTTTAACACAGTAGAAGGTCATTTCAATTAGAGGAACCTAAGCACTAATCCTTTGCAAAATCCAACCTACAAGTTAACGACAGAATTCTTCATTCGCTGCAGAATTATTACAATAAAACTAATTAATGTTAGTGAACTGTTTAAAAAGCATTTTTATATGTTGCTATACAAATCCATGTGTTCTATGTTTGCATACTCCCAAACATTAAATTGAAAAAAAAAAAAAAAAAACTAATTTCAAAGACTGAAGCTGCACCAAAAGAGCACCACGACCAAGGAATGAGCGGGTGGGTCGTTGGAGGGGAGAGGGGCGGTTCGTTTCTAAGGTTGAAGTCAGGACACAGGCACTGACAATGCTTGTTTTCAATTAACTTCCGCAGAAATACTTAATGGGATTGGCCGAATACACTGGCATATATTTATATATACACATATAGTCATACACATGTCGATGCTTCTGCAAAGTTAAACAAGACACATTTTGCAGAAACCTGTGCACAAGCTTCAACTACTTGTGTTTGCTCTGACAATTCTACACATATCCTTTTCAACTAAGGCAAGGCACTTTAGAGTTAGAGGCCGATATGTTCTAGACAAGGTCAAGAGGCTAGATTCCTACAAAAATCACCATTTCAGGCTTTTTAGCAAATACAATACATGCTTCTCTAATAGCTAGGCTATATAAATCTCTACAAAACAAAACTAACTGATTGAACAGCCTTAACATGTAGCATGTGCCTTACTGATATTACAGCTGCTGGTTATGCCTAAAATGCATTTTAAATTTGCACTTATTTGATTGAAATTTTATAAATCTAACTATGAAAGTAGAAACTATTAAGTACTTTTCTATGAAATCTTAATATGTAGAACCATGCCATGATTTAACAATAGGAAACATGAAATATTCAAATTATGTTTCACAGTACACACAAATGCTTCAGACATTAGCTTATATAGAAAAAAAAAAGTATAAATCTAAAAAAAGACACAAAAGAATACCTACAAAGCAGCTTAAAGCAAAATTCTATATACCCTTTAATAAAGTCCCAGGTCAACAAAGTGCTTTAATAAGAAATCAAACTTCTTCAAAAAGTTGGTCAAAATAATGATGCTTGACTGGTTGCAGTAAATGTCACTGAAAAGTTGGGGTTTAACAAAATGCTGCTTTACTTAAAGAGGAACACTGATAAACTACAGCATTCATGTGTTTCTGATTTACTGCTGCTGATTTATAGACACAGGTCTTCATTCAGCACTAATAACTCATCAGATGTGAAACATGTTACAAATCTGCATATGGAGACTTTGCTGTTGAACACTTTGGCCAAAGATAATTATTTTTCCTTTCATTACTCTACAAAGTATTGAATGCAAAAATACATGTGTGTTCATGTCTTCATTCCTGAGAGCACGGAGCTTCTAAACATTGTAGTGCTTTCTGATACAATGACGTGGATCATCACTGGACAGTTCTGGAAGCTGTGTGCTCCGTGAAATGATGTGAAAACACACTTTTTTGTCTGGATTTCCAGCCTAATTAGGCTAACAAAAAAAAAAAAAAAAAAAAGATTTCCTCTTCAATAAAAATCAGCTTTGAGATTTGCCCATTTTATGTTTAACATCACCAGACCAGTTTATATATAAACTCACCATTTCCTAGCAGTATGTTTCTAACATTTATAGTGATTTCCTTGTATTTGAGATCTCAAGCGGAAATGACACTGGTTATTTTTGGAAACTATCAACATTGGCTTTGTTTGTAATTTAGACAAATTTGATCCATAAGGTCAGTGATCTACAGAGCAGCTCATTTTAATATCGAAGGATAATTTGTTCAACAAACCTTTTCCACTTAAGACTTACAGTATGTCACAGCCAGAGTTTTTATATACATTTTAAAACTCTGATATATCCATTTTCAGTTGTGATAGACTGTTAAAGTACATTTCCACAGGATTTTCTGGAAAGATGTGGGTTGAAATGCCTTCACATTTGCTGACTTTAAGTGCATTAAATTAAGAAGATGCTACCTTGGGAGATTAGAGAGCAAGATGTGTGGCCAGAAAAACAAACTCACACTCATTAATAACCTTATGTATTAAGCTTTAAACCGAGTTTATTGGTCCTGTTGTATTTTATTTGTCATAAATTTTGCATTTACTGTAAGAGCAATATGGCAGGTTGGCAATGCATATTTGCATTATGTTAGGGGAAAGCACAACTGAAACTGTCTTTAGCCAAAATACATTAAATGTATACCAAATGTAGACATCTCTGGACATAAGACGTACGTCCTTCAGAGGGTCTGAATCATAATTGAAGATTTGGAAGGGCAACGCAGGATTGAGAAAGCTATCTGGTTGATGGAGGTCATGTTCACATAAAATGAGCAAAAGCTACAATGATTGAATTCCCTGTATATAACCTGATTTGTAATACTATTTGTTTTGTCAGTCAAACATCATTTTGTTCTAAATTAAGTCAATCACTGTATGAAACAGACATTGCTATTTAGAAAATGTAATATCTATTAGTAGTTTTTCAAAGGGCTAATTCTTTAAATAGTACCTTGAGTAATTGTACATCACCACTTCAATATTTTCGTTCTACAGTAGGGACATTCTGTTTTACTAGGTGCACAGTTCTCACATAGTACATAATGTTGGCAAGGCTGCAGAACAATGCAACGATCATGCTTTTGGCAAACTATACATTTCTTTGACTGAAGCTGATATATTACCTGTTGGGGAAGAAAAGAGCGAATATCAGCCGCAACTTAGGAAAATAACAGTTCATGCAGACTTTTCAAATAAGCATGCTTGATGACAAAACGCAGATCTGAATGATAAGTCTGATAAACCATTTTAAAAACTATGTAGATGCTACGAATGAAATGCTGTGTGTGATCTAGTCTTTCTTACCCCGTCTATAAGGTCTAGGTCATTACGCAGCTGACTCTGGATGGAGTGAAGCTTTGACAAGGGGAGCTGGTCCAGCTCGCCATAGCTACGCAGAAGAGGTGTTCCAGGGGTGCGACAAAGCACATCAAAGTCCCCTTGGAGCTCTTTCAGCTTGCGCTCTGTTTCCTCCCACTTCTGTTCTGCCAGCTGCCGCTCCGCCTCGGCTGTTTTTGCTTGTTCCTTTGCTTCGTGAGCTTCTTTCTGGCATGCTTCACACGCCTGGAACAAAGTTAAAATGTGATTAGAAAAAAAAAAGAAAAAAAAAAAGGGGGAAATCATTCTGATCCACCAAGATATGTATTGCAACGAGTTCATTTATAACACTGACTTGTTTGACCTGATGCCAGGCCTCCTCCCATTGTTTGATCTTCCTCTTGGCCTCGTCCAGTTCTCTAAAAAGGCGGGCCAGATCAGCACTGCTGGTTGTGGAGGTTAGGCTGCTGAAAACTGGAGATGGACTCGGTGAAAAGCTGCCACTTACAAAATCCCAAATGCTGCTGGCTCCTCCATTTAAGCCTAGGTGAGTGATGTGTTGGGCATAAAAGTGAATTGTTACTCTTGACTCTGTGTGCAACTTTAGAGCAATTTCATTTAGAGCTAATTAATCCTTAACTGATGTTTTTTATTTTTTAAAAGCAGTGATTTAGCTTTGAGAAATTCTCTGTTAAAGGGGACCTTTTATGCTCATTTCCAGCTCTATATTTTTATTCTGTGACTCTATTAGAGTAGCTTTGAATGGTTCAAAGATTAAAAAAAAAAAAAACTTTGTTTGTCTCAAACTGCCTGTTTTGAAGCCCCCCCCCTGCAAATTATCCGGGCCCAGCGCTTGAGAGCACCGTCTCATCCTCTTACAGGTGTGGAGGTTCTGAAAGCAAACTGTAAAACTAAGTAATAGAACAGAACTTCTCAAATCCATCCAGACATGTTCAAGCCGGAATACGATCTGCAATATGGAAGTGGACAGCACTAACATCTGAAGCAACAAAGATTACAGCAAGGCATCTCTGATTGGTAAATATTACACCCATTGCCTGCTTTTGTGTGAAATAACGGTGAACTTCGTCTTTCAATCACAATCCTTATAAAACAGGTTTTCTATACATGCCCGTTAATAGTTGTATGTGTGGGAAATGTGCTAAAATGCAATGTTGCCAAATGACCGGCTGCGCTGACAAGAAATCTGTGACGTCAGCTCATCGCAGGGTTAGAGTAGCAGAAAACCCATCGGAAACCTGGAGTTCAGAGCAGTGTGACGCCTGAGTTTTTGTCACTTTTACCTCATTATTTGAAACTTTGGTCATATTTAACATGGACATCCAAGATTGTAACATTATACACATATGACAAAGAATAAAGAAAAGTATAATAGGTCCCCTTTAAACCAAGTTTTTGCAGAAAAATTGTTTTTTCTTACTGAATCAAACTCATAACAGGAACTAGAATTATAAGTAATGCTGAATGAAGTATTCAATGAAAAGCTGAATATTACTGAACAGAGTAGTGGTGTAGTAAGTCTACAAGACTCTTGAGGAATTTTACTGACACATAAGACTCTGAGATTTAAATCTAAAGTTGCATGCTTTCTATCTCACTTGGAACGAGATGTCTGATGCTATCAGCTTACCCAAAGAGTTCTGGGAAGAGGAGGTGGGTGTTCCCAGGAGGCCATGCTCTTGCTTGGCTAACAGATTTGAAGGTTGATTATGCTGCGATACTGCCCCAGACAGGAGGGACTGCGACAGGGACTGGGAAAGGGAGCTTAACGGGGAGGTGGAGAGCGATGACGAGGAATTAAAGGAGGACGATCGTGCCAGGGAGCCGGGAATGTTAACAGGAGCAGATCCACCTAGCACCCTTTGACCTGTGGGGAAAAACCATATGCTGCTGTTGCTTTTAAAATAATTTACCAAGCATATTATGAGAAGGCCATTCATGATCAAATGGTCAAACAGCCACAAGTGCTTTAACAAACTCGGGGTCCTTACTTGCCAACCCAACATTGTTGTCTTGCTCTTCTAGCTCCTTATCAAGAGATGCAACATTTATGTCACTAAAATTGATGTCCAGAGCGGATCCTAGGGGAAAACACAACACATCTGACTGACATTTGAAAACAAAATACAGAGTGGTAGTAGTCATCAAAAACCAGCCTACCATTGGGTTTACGTGCACTTACCTATGACAGACTCCACCGTGTTGCTCCCTGGATAGAAAGGAGTGGCTTTTGCATTCATCGTGGATAAGGTGGTCGGTGAAGAACTATCTGAGCCAATACTAGAGGCCAAGCTGGATGTTATACTGGAGGTAAAGCTTGATGCCAAAGGGTTCACCGCAGAGAATACAGTATTTTGTGTCTAAAAGGGAAGCACAGAAGATATTTGTTAATTATGGTTTAGGTTTTCTAACTACATAAATACATTATTTATCATGTAATATCAGCCCACTATCACCACAAAGAAACCCATTAAAACACAAACCTGTTTTTCTTGGTCCATCAATTTTTGATCCACCTGCCCCTTGTTCTTGATCTAAATATGATCAAATAACAACAAAACAGCACATTTCAGTGACATAAATCTAAACTTTGCATCCAGACAGTTAATATCAATTTAAGGGTATTTTTACACTACACTTAGCCAGAGACAGAAAATAGCCTTAAAAAGAGCTTATTTAAACATTGACTCTTTGCCCTTAACCATTTTTCAGTTTCCAAGACAGAGCTAACTGAAACCTGGTGACAGGAGAAGTGGTAAAGACTGCTGATCTTCAATAGTACTTGTTATTGTGATGATTTATGTGGTGGCCGTCTGCTGAATTACATCTACTCTGAATCAGAGGTGTGTAAACTGATCATGTGACTTGACTCTTGTAGCTCTAGGAATGATTCAAAAATGCTGCCAAACACTACTGGCCATGTGTCCAGTGTGAAAATGCTTTTTAGGCAGTATGATTGTAAGATTCGGCTTCTCAGATTAAAAAAAATGCAATAATTATAAATTGATTCAGATGGGCTTTTGAAAAAAAGTCACATCACCCAGATATAAATTACTTAATACTTTTTAGATTATTCAGCATACCGCAATGCCTGTGGATGCATATTTTAAGAACTGTCATCAAGTGAATTATCTCAACGACGACAATCATCACATGAAATTTGAATATGATTATATATAAGATGTAACTTATATGTGTAAATACTAAAACTGCAGAGCTAAAAACAATGCAATTCATGGGAAAACGGCTCAAAGCGATAAAATTAAAATGACATGGCAAATAATGAATGAGAAATAAAGAGAATGACAATGATACAATAGAGAAGTGTAAGGCCCTACAGTTGTCAGCGTGTTGTATTCTTTAGTCTGTGTACCTGATCCTCACGTTCAAAGCCCGGAGCTTTAGGATAGTTAGACGTCAGAGATGAGACACTGGATGTGGTGGACTCTGAACATAAACTACTATTAGTTAAGGATTTGGGTCTGCTGATGGATCCCACTGGGGATAACAAACTGTCGCTTCCTGAGCTTGGCGTTACAGTTGAGCTATTAGAACATGAAACCTGAGAAAGAGAAGCGCACATGATCTTAATAAAATGATAATCAAAACATTAAATAAATAAAACCATTATTCTGAATGGGCTATGGAGGTGATGACTGCTGAGATAGACATGAGACTCTATCTTAGATTGAGAACGTAACAATAAATGACAACTGTTTTTACTGAATAATCTTCCTAAATAAAGCTTTCAATGAAAGATTGCCTCTGTTCTTTCCAAAAATTGTGGTAATGAAATGTAAAACAGTCAAAGAAAATAGTAACAATGACAAATCAATGTATAAAAAACATGCCAACTGAAAAATGAGAGCATGGTACACAACATGTCAAAGGCTGGTTTCAGTGTCACTGTTATTTAGTTGGTTACAAAAGCAGCAATTTTCTTAAAATTGTAAGAAATGTGTGAACTCTTAAAAACACCAGCACCCTCGTCAAACTGATTCTGATTGAAGGACTGCTGTAACAACAGAGAAAACATACACTTCCCACTTGTCCGTTGCTACTGGTTGCGCTGGTGGTGGAGTTTCCTCCACTGTTCCACTCACTGACTGGACACTCTGAATATTGCTGAGAGCCCAGCTGGGACTGTGAGCTCGACTGTATCGCCGTTAGCAATGAACTCATGGTCTCCTCTGTGGAGGGAATTCCTGGAAGGGTTTTAAAAGGATGAACATCAAACTGCATGTACATCCAATAACATCAATTTTTCTTATTACTGTGAGGAAATCAATCAGAGACTCAAAAGGACGAGAAGAATTTTGAAAGCTAAGAAGAGTGAATTTCGGAAGTCGGATACATCCATCATATCATTTTACTTTAGCTTCATCTTTCCTCTCTTATTAAACATAATAAACAAAACAACAAAGTCGGCCAGTGGCAGGTAATTAGCATCACAATAACAGTAGTTAGTGTTGACAAGCTTTTTACTTACTTTCTACATGTGCAAATGCACAAAATGGTCCTCTGGGACAGTATCCAGTTTGTCGCATGTCATTGCATTTAGTAGATTTGTAGATCTTGGAGAAAGAAAAACAAATCACAAGCCATTGAGATACAAAGTTAAGTAAAAGCTAATTACATTAGTGAAGCTAAAGTGTCATTAACAGCCAAAACAGCTCCAATAAAACAGTTTATTTGACAACAACTCAAATCATATACTCTATATTATTGAAAGTTTTATTACAACAAAGGGTGGATGTGACTTATCTCTATTTTTATTTTAGAGAAAGGAAAATTCACTCACCTCTGGGTGAAACTGCTGTTCAGTGCGAGAGTGACAATACTGGCAACTGTCTCCACTGTCACACTTTGAGGGCTCGCCCCACTCATCCCCATGTTTCACATTTGGGCAAGGAGTTGACCTGCAATGTTAATCACAGGACCAGAACTCTTAACACACAGAACATTTAACACACTGCAGCTACACAGCTTTTTGTTATTTTACCTGATCTTACCTATATTTAAACTTTCGTGGATTTCGTCTTCGATCTCTACTGTTGTGGTAGTGGGGGCAAGCATAGCCCTGTCTGCATAGTCTTGGGGGCTTAGTACACTGATCTGTTTTATAATTGGCTAAAACAAAGTTGGTATCTGAAAAAAAAAAGTACAAGGCACAAAGTATGAATATCATTTTTCATTGATTTTGCAGAAAAATAAGAGGTTTGGTTCTTTAGAATGAATTGTGGTTTGATCGGCACCGGATGAGACCATTTAAGATGGGGCTTCTCACCTTGCCACCGAGGGTCTTCTGTCAGCGTTTTCTCAATCATAGCTTGGCTGGCTAACACACCAGGCTGCAAATCAGGAATACCTTCTCCAGATCCCAGCTGTCCATTTTGAAGGGCCTCTTGTGCTTGGATCTCTCTGTGCACAAAACAATGAATGTTATTTTAATTCCTTGTTCCTCAAAAAGCAAAAAGAGAGGTTGGTTTGATGATCTTATACTTTAGACAATTGTTGTCTAAAACAACAAATGTAATGTGAAGGAGAATTATCTCACTGACATTTT
This sequence comes from Seriola aureovittata, assembly GCF_021018895.1. Taxonomy (NCBI): domain Eukaryota; kingdom Metazoa; phylum Chordata; class Actinopteri; order Carangiformes; family Carangidae; genus Seriola; species Seriola aureovittata. Next base: position 8,873,800 of record NC_079380.1, read on the forward strand.
TAAAATCACAAGCTAATTTGTGCTGCTTTGAACTGCAGCTTTTGATTAAATATTTGTTCAATCTAAATATCAAAATACTTAAGTCATAAATACAAAGCACAATACATATACAAGTGACACCTGGCCATTCTGGTTCATAGTGACACATGTAACATGATAGTCTTGGTCTTGGTATAATATGCTATCAGCTAACCTCAGCACAGAGCTGAACTAAACATTTTATTACAAATATATCTATTTATTATCAGGTTTTCAGAAACGCATCAAGCCAAGCCCTAACATCAAACTGTGAGTTTGGCAATCCATTAAACCCCTACAATACCCGTATTCTGTTTACATTATGTCTAAACTGGCTGATTTGTTTGTTCCATTGTGAAGTTCATGAGTGAAAAGTTTGGCAGTGAAAAGAGAGGCCACTATTTGCTATGTATGTCACCTGATATCATAGACTGGAGGTCGGAGATCATGTGGCCCGTGAGCAAAAGCACAGTGGAGGCCATTCTTCACACAATGCCCTCGAGCATCTGTCTCATGGATACAAGTGCCTGTCTTGTAATAGCGTAGATGGTACTTGCGCTCTGTGTCACCAGTGGTCCGGTGTAAGTAAGGACAGCTGAGAAAGCAAGGAAACAACGTTGAAATGTTTCAGTTTATGTGATAAAATGATTTGACGTGACATTAAAATGAACTGATCTAAAATTAAAAATTTATGGACATAATTAGGGAGAAACTTATTTTTAAACTGTATAAATCTTCTTTATGTTCAAGATATGAATGTTCATTACAAATTCAAATTGCGCAGGCAGCATGTTTGATATGACACGATTACAGAAGCACAAAACAGGCAAGCACTGCACTGACATTTAAGACATGGTCCAGAGAGTCTGTGATGGACCCGCAGGGCTTATGAATTGAGATAATTCTTAGTTGCACACATTTTTAAATCAGGAATAATATTCTGTTGTGAATGCAGGGCTGACACACAAGCAATGCCTCAAGAAATGTATGCCCAATAAGCCTTTTGAATAAAGCAAATTTTCCTTTCTTGAGTAGCAACAGTTGCTATAGCAACACATAAGGTCATACAGAAATAGCTTCTATTGGCAGTGGAGGCATTATAAGGACTGCAGTCGTTCATTTTCCATTAGTTCAACTATTTTATTTCGACGTGGGGTTCAATTAAATGCTCCACCGTTTATAATTTCCAATCACAGAGAGAGCCTACTGTCTTTCGATGCTACCTGATGCAAATTAAAGGGGAATGCCATTGCCACCTCTTGAGAATTCAAATATCCAGTTTCTGTGCCACTAGACAGTTAATCAATACTTATGACAATGCTTGATTCCTCTGAAGCCACAAGCCTTTCAAAAAATGTTTTCCTCCTGCAATGACAGAGGTCAAAAGACACTATGCACAAAACTGTGCTCACATATAAGAAAAACACAAACAAGAGGAACTGGCTTTTTTCTTTTTCTTTTTTTTTTTTTTTTTTTTTTTTTAAATATTAAGATAGGGAGGAAATGTTGCATCAAATCACATGTTGCCAATAGCTGCAAATAATAGTGGTAGTCATTAATACAACGCTGCAGGGCAGATCCGACCTGGCAAGTAGCTTATCTCAAAGACAAATGAGTCCAACTAAAGGGTCAGTTCAAGAGAATGTAACGTGCTGCCAAAACCTGCTGCAACATCATACTGACAGGGCAACTAAGTGATTAATGCTGCTTACCAAGCAACTACAAATCAAATCCTATTTTCCTGTGTAAATAAATAAATTCCAAAATAGCAGATTCATTCTTCATTGTGCACTTCTCACTTGTGCAAAGAATACACATTTTATGTTTTGAGCACTCAAAGTTTGATTATAAAAAAACCCCACTACAACAACAGCAAAAAAACAACAAAAAAAACAACAAAAAAAAAACAGTCTTTTGTTGGTGTTCACTTTTAAATAAACCGGCAGGTTATAATCTCAGTTCAGTCCCAGTTGAGTTAATGTGCACAGATATAGAGCTGCAACAATTAATTGATTGACAGAAAATTAACTGGCTATTTTCATAATCATACAATTATTTTAGCATTTTTTAAGCAAAATGCCAAATATTGGCAGGTTCCAACCATGTACATGATACTAAATTGAATGTTGTCAACTGTTGGTTGGACAAAACAAGACGTTTGAATATGTCACATTGAGCTGTTCGAAAGTATAACGTGGATTTCTTTGGTATTTTCCTAAATTTTATGAACAAAATAATGAATCAAGAGGATAACCAGTAAATTTGTCAATAATAAAGTTTATCATTTGTTGCAGCCCCACACATATGGCATTAGACAAAGTTTGCTTATCCTACACACTTGTGTGGAATTAACATTAGTTTTAATCTATTACAATTTTCCTCCTAATACACAAACATAATAAAAACAGGGCTCTGCAAACCTTATCTACATTGAACATGCTATTTGGTCTGCATACTACAACACAATGAGAAAGTGCTTCAGCTTGTTTAGGTTTGTTTCACTCACTGTAACTCACTGTATGAAGCAATGAAGTCCAACACAAGCACAGAAACCAGACACACAATCACACACACTATCCACACAATTCCTCCCAATCGCGGCAAACAGCGCCCAAAGCCATTTAAGGTCAGAGAAGGAAAGACATAAACACCTGTCTATCACTTAAGTATCCTGTGTATTTTAGTGGTTTTACTTTGCAGTGGTCCTCGCCCCAAACTAGTCCGCAGAGCAGCAGCTGCATCATGACACACGCTGACATTTTCATGAATCTGGAGGATGGCAATGACTGAAACTGGGACTTACTCATCTCCATCTGGACAAATGCCTGTGGTCTCGTCGTATTTCGTGCAGTACACGTCGGGGCTGTAGTTGAAAGTCCCGTCTCTTCTTCTTATGGGGCGTCTTCGCCGCTGGTTGAGAAAATGCCAGTGAAAGCACGTAAAGGGTCTGTGCTGCGTACACTTGTGCTGGAGGAACAACGGGCACTGCTCTGTCCTGAACTCCTTCAAGTATCTGCAACAACGAGGAAAAGCACAACTTTCGTCAGGAACCGGGGTTTAATATGACTATAATGTAAGCGATAAATCGAAGCCAAATAAAAAGTTCAGTGTTGTGATATGCTGCTACTGGTGTGGGCTACTCTATATTTTGGGTCACTATCGTTAGCTCGCTATCCACAGAGCGAATTACGCAAGTATTTCGACGTAATACTGGTTGAACGTCCCCGAGCGTACGTCTATAAATGTGCGTAGCAAGAGGGAACTCAAAATAAGGCCGAGCTATTTACAAGCAGACTGGTTAGCGAGTTCCTGGCTAATCATTTAGCAGACCAAGTTCACGGTATAATATTCAACGGATAATTCAAAACAATTGCTCAACTCTGTAAAACTGTTGTAAACGATTCCGGTTACGACTGGCTGGTCGGTTAAGTGATTTAAGACGTTCGTGTTTCCCACATTAGGACTGGTGTCGTTAGCGTGCAGTCGCTGTTTGCTATGTAACGTTAGGTAGTCACAAAGCCAGGAAAAGCACCATGTTTTTAACGCACACACAAGAGTTGAGGAATGCGAGAAATGCAAACGCGCATGGGTGCACGTGCAAGTAACATTTTCGACAACGAGCGATTTTGCCGTTTCTTTGCACCAGCTTTACTCACGTATAGTGGGTAGGTTTCTCGGTTTGAGGAGACGCATTGGCCGCCGTTTTCGAAACCGACGGCATTTTCAGTCAAAACAATGATTTGCGCATGCGCTCGGATCTGTTGCTCGAGTGCGTGCACGTCCGCGCCCACACGCCAGCGCATTGCAGGACACCAAACAGTGGTGCAGGGGGCGCTGCAGAGAGGGGACATTTCTCATTACGTCTCTTGCCTCTGTTATAACCACATCCATGACTACTACACCTCCTGGATCAATGTACTTTTTGTATTTTGAGTAAATATACATTTGAAAAGAATTAAGAAATATTTCCCCAGCAACAGTGACGAAATACCCTAGTCTTAATCTTAGTTTTTTGTTGTTTTATTTCTCTATAACTAATAAACTTAAACTTCTTGAACTATGCTCTGCCATCTCAGTGTTGCATTATCTACTCTATAATTCTGGTGGAAAACTAAAAATCGATTTATTTTATTTTACTTTTGATGTAAAATACTCACATTTAAGATGAATCAAAAACCAATGAAAAGGCACAATTGTCACATATGAAAAAGCATTGCTTAGTTTTTTACATAAAAAAAATCTTTCTTAGTTTTTGGAAATAACTTTTCATTTTCTTTTCTTATTCCAAAGTTGACCTCTTCAATACCTGTCTCCAATACTTTGCAGATTTAAGTTTTGGTATTAATAATCAAGTTTTTGTTTTTAATATACGATGTATATGTAGAAAACAACTTGATAAGCCAATCAAACTCCCTTTTCCTTCCTTCTGAATGTGGGAAGCTAATCTGTTCCATTTAGCACTTTTTTTCCTGTGAGGGATTTTAATTTACAAATGCAATTATACTTTTAATCCATTATTCAGCTGCTGAGGTCCATCGAGTGCACTGCCTTGTAATTATGCATAAGCCCTGGTCTATCCAGTTGTAATTACTTTGACTTTGCCCCACCCCCAAAATCCAGAATACTTTTCTTACATAAGAAAACTTTTAGAGTTGAATTCTGTTTCTTTATTTGTTTTCTGCATATTTTGAGCAGCTTAAGTGCAGATTCTCATAAATTTCCTTTATTCTTAGACATCCTCAACTCTCTGAGCAGAAACTGATCATTGTGACATATGTATTGCAGCATTTTTTTTCTTTATCACGTTTTGCACCAGTTAAACTGGTATCTATTTGTGTGTTTGAGTATCACAACAGGGATAATGAGGACAATATGCCCTTATTCCCGCAAAATTATTGTGTTCAATTATTTTGCCAACAATTTTTTCATTCAATTTAGTCAGTAAAAAGCTCCAGGATTTGTGTCTAGATTACATTATCATCATAAATTGGCAACATGAACATGTTCATCTCCTTCTTTAAGAATAACCAGCCAAATGTTATACATGAACAACCTAGAAATATTGTTTTATGTTCTTTTACCAGATTGATTTTTGCTCACAAACCCATTTAATGCAGCATCATCCAAAGGAAATATAGTAGATGTAAGCAAGGGGAAAAGTCACACCCTCTTTCCCTTTTGTGACGTCAGTCACCACAAACCTTTAACCTTACTCAGTAGTCTCAGCTGTACACACAGTCCACTGTCAACCTCTTCTCACAGCATCTCATCTCATGTGTGTTTGTATGTGTGTGGATGTGTGTATGTGTGATGTAAAGATGATCCTTTGCCTCTCCCTGGGGTTTGAACTTGGGGGGTCTTGGCTCTGGTGTCTAGGTGTTGCTTGTTTATATCAATGAACTTGACAGCTCTCATTGCATTGTTACTTGCCTGTCTTCCTGTCTTTGTGCGCTCTGTGGCTTTTGTTAGAAACAGGTTCTGTTAACAGATGATTCTAGCCATTACATCAAATGCAAACATATAATCTGTGTTTAAACTTGTCTTTAAACCTGGTTAACAAAACTGTGAAAAGCAGAACACACTGGATGCTATTTTGCATACTTAACCTATGGGACATAAAATTGTGTAATGGAAACATAAAAAAAAATCTTTAGTAACATGGACCACAACAAGTTTTGCATTTTTGCAGACCTCTAATAAACAATCACTCACACAATCCTCAGCGCTGCTTTCCCAGGCTGCTGGGACTGTTACAGCTGGAATAACAGTTTGTGGTTTGGACTCCTGTTTTTCCCAGTCACGCCATTATCTCTGGCTGCCTCATGCACAAACACAGCACAGGCACACCACAGGCTGGCAATACACAGATTTTTACACACTGATGAACAGTCTTCATCGTAGGTGTGGCAGTCTTTCCTCCTGTATTCTTTTAGTCCATACTGAACAACACATCCATCTCTTTAACATTCCCAATGCACAGAACCTGTTGTGCATGACACTGTGCAGTGTTTTGTTTTGCAGAAATATGAAGTGAAAATTCTTTTAACCCTTTTTTCAGTGTAGACAGATGAGTGTGAGCACTACTGAATTTAAGGAAACAAACTGTGCGATATTACAGAAATAGAATTTATAATGTTTGTCCTGACGGATCAACAAACAAAGAGGCTGTAAAACTTTATGACAGGTTTCAGGGAACCTCTACAATGAGGCCTCTGATGGTACACGATTCAAAAATGTTCATACTGCACCTGTGTAGCCTGGTAATCTGCATTACATTAACCTGTGATCAATGCGTTAATGAGCATCTTTGTTCTGCCAAAAGCATCAAAATCAGATTGTGATGATACATGATGAGACTCCACATGTACAGTGACGGCTCATATATTATGTCTGATGGCATATGTTTGATTTCGTTTTTTTCTATTAAAAGAATGACCTATAACTAATCCTAACCCTAAGACACAAATGTGCAGATAAAGCATATGTTTGACTTGGGAGACTGTTAGTCCCAGGTCCATCACTTACGTCCAGGGTTTGCTATTGTTGTTTATCAGTGTAATATATGTTAAGACAGATAAGAACAAAATATTGAAGCGGCTTCACATTATCAACATTGAATGATGTGTTTACCCAGTCTCATCCCCTCCTGGCAGAACAACACCTGCCTCTTTGCTCTCCCATCACGCTAACAGGGACTGACAAGTGATGCAATAACTCAGCCTTCTTTGAACATGAGCGCTCACTGATTCCCTGCATTACGGCGATACAGACGAGCTCAGGCGCCAGATTCTGGAGACTAATCCCCCCCCCAAAAAAAAAAAAAAAAAATTGGATCCTTCATTTTCTTTACCCATCTCATAGCTTGGCTGTGATGGAAACTTTCAGTATAACAAGAAAGAAATAAAGGGTGTAGCTACAGTACCCTTTATTTATTCCATGTAATACTTTAATACACACACACAAAAAAAAAACTGCTAAAATGCTGTTTTTGGAATCTAAAAAACAATTAGAACTCATTAACAAGTTTCACTTTATATTCCTAGAAAATGTGGCATTTTCTTTATTTCTAAAAATAAAAACACATCTGTGAACATCTGTTTGCATTGTCCAATGAATGTTATGGATACATAATACCTTTTGATTTCAACACAGGAAAAAAAGTCTAACAGAAAAGAAGAAAGAAACTGAATCTGTATTATCTGATTGTTCCTTTTGTTCCTTGACTGTGATGTCCTGAATCGCTGTTACATTGTGTTAAGATGCGTTACTACTTTGAAACATGACATTCATTTTCTCATGTGCTGTCACGATGTTGTTGATGTGGCTGGTGGGTATGTTTGAATTTCTTGATAAATGCCACGTTTACTTCCTGTGCAAGAACATGTTGGGTTTTTGACTGAAACGACACCTGATTAGATTTTATGTGACGCAGTATTTCCTCTACGTGTGTTGCTTTAGCCGTGACGCAGCTTTTTCTATCTCTACCACCTACCCAGAAAATGTTCTGAAAGATTTATATTAGAGGCCACACAATTCAAAATGTTACACTGTTCTCTTCTGAGACTCATCTGTCCACTCCTGGGGGCAGATGCTGACATTTTGCCTCTCACTAGCATTTCATCCACTGTTACCCGCCTCACCACCCAGATAACTTTTTGAAGGAATAAAACACTAAATCCACTTAAAAGAAAACAGTCCAACAGGCAGATAAACATGAAATAGCTTTAAGTACTGTATGTGCATTGTTATCTACTTAAAAAGATACACACATCAAGTAATTTTCATCCTTTGACTGAACGTTCATGGTGCTTTTGTGGGGGTTTTTTTTGTTCAGAAAGTGAGCAGGTTAACTGAGACACTGGTACAACTATGAGGCAAAGCTAAACAACAGTTGAAAGAAAGATGAGGTAATATTTCACACTAGGTGATATATCACTTTGATATAAAGATTTTTTTTTTAGCATATTTTGTGGACTTGGTTCCATAATTGTCCCTCTTCTCAGCAGTCACACCTCTGACACTTCGCTCCTGACAGGGAGGCGTAAATCGAGGCCGTGGTGGCAGAAGCGGTTCACTACTGACCAGCTGGCCTTCTGCTTAATGAAGAGACGCAGCTTGTCCCTGAAGGTTTCCCCTAGAAAGCTGTAGATAATGGGGTTGAGGCAGCTGTTGGAGAAAGCTGCCAGGTTAACAATGTGGCCTGTGAGCGGGTAGTCGTGCCACAGGGTGGTAGCAGTCCTCTGCGACGGGTCAGCTGTGCCCTGCAGCAGCTGGATGCTGATGAAGACGTTTTCCGGGAGCCAGCAGATGAAGAACACCAGAACCACCACCACGATCATGCGCAGGGCTTTCTGCCGCCGTGGCCACAGTCCACGGTGCTTCTGGGCCCTCATGAGGATGCGCCCGATCAGAGAGTAGCATAGACCAATGATGGAGAACGGCACCAAAAAGCCAATGGTAACCTCCAGCCACTGGATCTCAAAGACGTTGGCAAAGCAGAAGTGCACCTCACCCCTGTGCTGCGTCTGCACGATGGTGAAGGGGAGGAGGGTGGCCAGGATGGAGGCCATCCAGATGAGGCCACAGCTGAGCTTGGCGTGCTGCATAGTCCTCAGCGGGCTGCTGCTTATGGAGCTAGCCAAGGCAACGTACCGGTCGAAGCTCATCCACGTGAGGAAGAAGATGCTGCTGTACATGTTGATCTGCAGGAAAAGGGACATGAAGGTGCAGAGGACGGCATAGTCGTAATACTTCTCGTTCAGGTTGAAGACCTCGATGAGCGAATCTGCCACCAGGATGAGGTCAGCTACGGCCAGGTTGACAAAGTAAAGGTCAGGGATGGTCATCTTTTCTCTGTGGTTCAGGTTCACCACCAGGATTAAGATGTTACCAATAAATCCAATAGGAAATAGGAGGATGGTGTACAGGCAGGACAGGAAGAGACCAATTATATAAGACTGGTATTTGTCTGAGTCTTCAATCAAATCCGTGGTGTTGTATTCATATGAAGAGTTCAGCTGTTCTGTCCTGTTAACATATATCCAGACCAGAGAGGTTGTCTGCACTTCCATACTGACTGTGGTTGGACTGTCTTGAATCATAAGCCACATGTGAGTCACCTGTAGCTGCTACATCATTAGACCATGTTAGTTCCCACTTATGTGTCTTTAAAGGGTAAATCATCTATGCTGTATTGACATGCTGACAGAAGTCAGGTGCGTGGAGCAAAAAACATTCAGGGCGCGTTTGACCCCATGCTGACATCAAGGTTCATCTACCAATAGATTCCAGAGACAAAAGAGAAGCCCCTCCATGATTGAAAAACAGACTTTGGCCTCCGTAATCTGCCGACTCACATCGTCCACACCGACCAAACTGTTGACCTGAGATTAAAAGGAGGCTTTCTTTCTCCTCTTTTGAGTCATCTGATTGTTTGAGTGATGCTTTGTCTCTCCAAATCCTTGTGCATCTTTATTCAGCGAGCCTCGTCCAGAGACCCTATTGCTGTGACACCTGAGCTGTGGAGAGGAGAGAAAAAAAAGAAAAGAAAAAAGAATTAGGTGTAGAAAAGGTGTTGAAAAAACAGCAGTCTTGTTCTGTACATTCATATTAGGATACAAAAGAGACATAGTATCTTTTTTTTTTAACCTATTACAAATATTTTTTAACCCTTAAGATCAAATAGGAAAATGATGAATCTACTGTGGTGAGTTTTTTTGTAAGGGGTTCAAAATGGATGTAAGACAGCTACATGAGCACATTAACATTCAAGCTTCAGACTTAAACAGATGCATTGAAATCCTCCTTAGAAATCCTCACTCAAACCGGCTTGCTCCGACTTGATGACTATTAATTGGCAAGATGAAAAAAATATTTGCCATTAAAATTTAACAAACCTCCTGCGTGAACCTCTGTCTTTTGATGGATCTAGTCAGCACACGCTCAGCTCTTTGAATGTACGTGACATAAAATCTATGTCTATGCCTTACTAACTACCCTCTTCCTTAGTCCACCATTATGAGCCCCCCCCCCCCAAAAAAAAAGATCCCAGACTTTCCTTGGTAATAGAAAGACTGAGTTGTGTTTGGCAAACATGACCTTTAGCAAACATCCACAGCCCTTAGGGTTTTATTTCCACCAGAGGAAACCATCTGCAATATTAATGCATTCTTATTAACCGTCATCTTCACAGCAGTGGTTCAGCACATGTCCGACATGCATGCACATGAGAGGAAAATGGGATAAAAAACAATGTATAGGCAAGGAAGATTTACAGAGGAACAAGTCTGCTGTGGTTTTTAAATCTTTGCTTTAAGGAATACTCTTCAGTAAAGAAATGATAAATACCAAAGTGTGAGGAGCGTACAGACTTTGCTTTTTCATTGTCAGACAAGGTACAAAATCGCACATGAGCTCAACTAGTTTCATGACCGACCTAATTAATATTCTATCACTAATTTATGGTAAAACATTCATGTTATTTATTTATTATTATTTACACATTTATTCAGATAAATGATTTTCACCCAAAATTCTTGTTTACTCCTATTAGACACGTGAATCTTGAGCTACACCCTGTTGTAATACTCTAGGAATATTTTTGGAACAGATTGAAACACTTTTTGAAACTCTTCCTTTGTGTGTGTGTGTGTGTGTGTATGTATCTGCACTTTTAAAAAATGTTTTTTTTTTTAACCAAAATCAGTGTGACCTAAGATTATCTAAAAGTGCTCTCTGAGAAACTACAATCAGCCACTCCAGACGTGTAACGGAGCGAGGTGAAGACCTAGTTGATGACATAATATACAACTTAATGTGCAACTGGATTCACAAGCCACGAGGGAATGCCCCATCCACACTGAGACTGTACAGACACCTTATTAACTGTAAATTAATAAACACGTAAGGTACACTAGACTTAGTCTGTCCACCATAATTTTACTGTAAAACTTCTCTTCCTTGTTTTTAAGACACTACTTGATATTGACAGAAAACAAATAAAGAATTAAACTGAAAACAGCACTTACTTTTTAAAATGAGGGATTTGTTGCTCCTCCATGCTTGTCCGGTGCAGAAGTCAGAGAGCCAGAGGTTTGTAAATCCCATGTCCGGGCTTCTCTTCTGCACCACCTGCTGTTTGGCCCAACCCTGTCTGGAGAGGAGAGGAGGGCGGGTGAGACAGAGAAGCAAGAGATGATCTGTCATCCATGCTTTGTCACCATGCTTCATCAGATTCGCTTTTCTCTGCCTCTTTTTTTTTTGTTTTTGTTTTGCAGAGTTTGTGATTCTAGGTGTCCACTGAGCATCTAAAAAAAAAAAAACCTGGGAACTGAACTGGCTGAGTGCTGATTTTAACACAAAGGCAGGTTTGGACAGCAAATAAGTACATTGTGGACCAGGTTGTGTTGTTATGGAAACCACTCATATTTTTTTGGGAGTATCTGTTTACCTGGGTTGTCTAGCTCAGTTTAAATGGCCGTGTAAACCCACAGCACATGACCTTTCTTAGCTTTTCCATCAACACATTTGCAAAATAGTCACCCCCCCCCCCCCCGATCTGTATTGATTATTGATTCCCACATGCAACAAAAAACATGGACCCTTGCTGATTTAATGTTCATTCTCAATACTTCAATTACATTCAGATAAGGCTTTGGAAACTGTGAGCCTTTCACTCTCAATAAGGTGGAAACAGAACAGACCCTTTGCTCCAAGGCAAGAAGTAACATTAACATAATTTGAACTAATCTGTGTCCAAACTGTGACTATGGAGACCTATTTGATGTTGTGTTGGCTCGTGTAGTGTTTCTTTGGATGGATTAACTGCAGATGCTTTAAATAATTGCATACAATAACCATCTGCTGCAACAGAGCTGTACATATATATATATATATATTATATATATATATATATATATATATATATATGTATATATATGAATCAGTCTTGGATAATGTTGATGATTTAATTGATTCCTACATAATCTATTGTTTTTATGCAGCTGCAAAAACAGCAGAAGGTAGGGGAAGTAACTTTCAAATCTTCATATAAAAATGGGTTTGTGTTCCATGACTACATGAATTTTCAGGTTGCTTCCAAAAAGACAGAAAATGACTGTAAGGTCCTTACAAGGCTGTGAAGGTCATGCCATCCATAGACAGCCAGAGGGGAGAGAGGAGTCAAGGCCAAGGCTGGATCACTGCCTGGAGGTATGAGGCTGCAGCTACTTTGGCAGTGCTGCTGTGCATCAGCTTGATAGCTCTGAATGTGAGTGTGATTCACGAGTTTGAAGACAGGGCAGCGCTGTCAGTGTCCATACCTCACGCTCGGACATGGTGGAGAGAGTTCTTGGTACGGTGGGATACAATTTAGGATTTACGGATTCGAGAGGCAGTAAAAGTTCAAATCCCTATATTGGTTAAAAAAAAAAAACAGTTACACTGAGCTGGTGTGTGCATTACTTAGAAAAAATGTTGACTAGTGGAGTGATACCTGCAGGCTAGTTCAATTCTAATACACTGCTTGCCTCTGTATCCAGTGCAACCTTACAATAAGGCGGTCTATGTAAACCGTCAATGCTCTGCAGCCTGACAACAGTCCAAACATGTGGCTGTAGGATGTTTTTGTAATCATTTTATTCTTTATCATCTCTCCCCAAAGGGTTTGCTGGTGAGAAAGCCGGGTGTCACTGGCTCACTTCAACATGCTAATGTATCCTATTCGATGCTTGTGCTAACCTGCATGTCATGTGCTGGCGGCTTGGCTCTGTCCAGTCCTGTTTGTGGCTGTTTTAACTGCTGCTAATGCCTCTCAGTGTCTCACGGCTAGTCAGGTAGAGAGGGAAACACACACTCCTGCTGTGTGTAGCTCTCCAGACTAGCAAGGACAATGACCATGTGTGTGAAGACAATATACAAAGAGTGAGTAGACGGTTAAGTGTGGAGTGATTCAGTGACATGAAGCATCATGGCCTCTGCCTTGAAACCAGGATAGTTTGGGTTAGAGTCAGAAGAGTCAGTATTGTTTAAGCACGAAAAAAAGAAGACAGCGTCTGACAAACGGGTCAAACACTGGGTTCATCTCGGAGAAGTGCAGCACCTCTTGCTGATTTGAGTGCAGATGACACACAGCCTTGTGTCTTGGAGAAGCTGATTCTGGCAGTCAGGGAAATGGAGCAGCAGAGGAGCAGAGCAGCGGAGCAGCGGTGATGCTCTGAAGGAGCAGACAGGGTTAGTACTGCAGCTGGTGGCCCTGCTGGCACAAACAAAGGTTTTGGTTTTTTGACGAGAGAGGGGGCAGACGAAAAGTATCTCTGTGGGTTAGAAGCGAGGGATTTTAGTTGTGTTAGAAAGTCAACTCAGCAGCTGAGATGAAGACAGCGAGGAACAGAAAGTCAGAGAGGTCGTCCGGCAGGCCAGATTTGTGCGATTTTTGCCCAGCTACCTGAAATCTCAGTTATTCAGTCCGCATGACTTCACACAGATAAGGGGAAAGTGGGGATGTAGAGATCAGTCCAGAAGGGGGGTGCTGGAGAGGAGAGGAAGATGAGAAGGAGAATGTGCATATTTCCCCATCAATGACATATGACTCAAATGCAGCACTCAAGCGGAGCAGCTAAAATTGCTTATATTTGTTCAAAATTAGGGTAAAATTGATGTTAGACACACATGTGACAGTCAAACAAACTATATGTGAAAGAACTGTTTTAAGCCCAGCAGAGAGCAGACTTGGTGCGTAAGTCACAGCCCTCCCTATAAAGACACAAAAAATGTTAAAAGAGACGAGCTGTGACATTGACTGATTCTAGGATTTCTCCAGATTAGAAAGCACATCCATGTGACTGGCTAAGTAAGGTAACATCAGGTTAAGTAAACAGTGAGCCTCATCTGGAAAATGTCCCTCTAACAGTGACACACAGAGAAGTCCCTGCAGGTGCTAACAATGGCTGAAATGATCTACGATGGGAAATGCCGGTATAAACCACTTGAAGAAATAGTGCGATGTGTTGCAGCGACATTATTTATAGTGAGTGGTTGTTCTGTTTTGTGTCTTTTTTCTGTCAGTTTTACGGCTTAGAGAGGAATAGATGTATCGTGTCCTACCATCTCGACAGGCCTCTGTTTTTTTTGTCATTTCATGATTTGAATGTACACACTGGGCTTCAGTCACTTCCTCTGCGAGACCTTTTCCAACTACAGTACATTCATTTGCTCATGGGTGTGCGAGAGGATGCACTCCCTGTTTGCGTCCACTGGATGGCCCACTGGCACAAACAGTGAATAATGTTTGGCAAGTTGAAGAGACCGTGACCGTCGCTGCTCAAGCAGCAGCTGAGCCAGGGAAATGACTGATGTGATGTTATGAGGATGGCTTGTGGAAAGTGAAAAACACATGAACAGGTGAAAGGTGAAAGCATCTGTTTGAATTTTGTGTTCTAAGACTTCCAAAGAGGCTGAAGGGTAAATAATTGAATTACACGGTAAATGACAAGGAGAATCCAGCATTTGCATTGGTCTTGGTTTGTTATACTATGAAATCCTACTATAGCTGTAATAACATATGATTATAATAACTCTATTGCCCACATTACCCAGGTTTCCCATGAAAGAAAGAACAACAGTGCTTCCCATCCAGTGACATCTAATGAACAAGACAATATTTACCAGTGTTATTAATGGGAAGTTGCTTGTGGTTGGGGGAGAGAAAGTGGGAGGTCTAATGGGAGGGAGGGTACAACACCACCATCATCTGCCTCCACTTACCAGTCTGATGTGCTTCTGGCTCCATCCAACATCTCCCACAGCCACAACCACAACCTCTGGATGGGAACATCCTGCACAGTCCAGCTCCTCTGCTTCCAGGGCCACGTTTGATATTTAGCTGATGCCTGGATTTTATTGTTAGTGTTTTATTTTTATTTTTTTCTTTATTTATCTTAATTTCTCTGCTCGCCTTTCTGAAAATGAAAAATGGCAAGGGCGGGGTTAGCAGGGGAGGAAGGGTGGATTGTTTTTCAAGCAGCTGTCCTGGTCCACTTGTCTCCCCCAGAGCTGAAGTGACGTGGTGGGTCAAAGGTGAAGGCTCCTTCCAGAAGCCTCTGCTCTGTTCTATGGGATTCATTATGGCGGGAGCTCTCAAATGTGTCAAGGAATATCTTCTAGATACAGCCAACAACAATCAGTTCAAATGTTTTGAACCTGGTTTATGTGTTGTTGCTCGTGCTGGTCTTTTCTATTTGATCACATTATATCTTATTTGCATTGATTCATTCACCCTGTTCTCTTTGCTGTGTGAACCCCCAGCCTATGGTTTGATATCTTTTATATGATCATTTTTGTTTGAGTGTTGTTATATTTTATTTAATCCTGTTGCTTGACTCCAGGATATAGGATTTAATTCCACCGCCGCCCTCTTCCTGACACACTCGATCACAGTGTGAGTTAGATTTCTAAAACACTAACTGCAACCTGTCTCGTCTTGTTCTCCTCTTAACATTCCACGGCCCAATTTGACCCACATTAAGAAAAAAGCTATGGTGGTCCGGGGCTGTGTGCGAAATCTGGTTGACAGCCAGATAAAACATTTAAAACCACAAGCCAAACGTTCTGACTTCATAGGTGGTCTGCTGTTCGATGCTGTATGTGCGACTGAAATTGACCCTCATACTTTTGGTCTGGCTGAACCTCTAAAGTAGAAAAACAACATTAAGACTAATGTAGCACATTAAACACTGTGCTATGTCAGCGTTAGCCTGTTCCCCGGCAGATGCTTGTTCAGTTAAAAGCTTTTCCTGGTACACTTTGGCTTCATTTTACCCGAGGAAAACAATGTGAAACATCTCATTTGACACACAGTTCCGTTTCAGACTTTCAGTTTGAACTGCATACAGCTTCAATTTTGTTAGAATTAAACTAATTATCTAAAGAGATAACTCAATGTTCATTTGTTTGTGGCAGACAGTTAGATAAAATCGATACCACTCTCATGTCTGTTCGTTAAATATAAAGCTACAGCCATCAGTCAGTTAGCTTAGCTTAGCACAAAGACTGGGAAGAGGGGGGAACAGCTGGCCTGGCTCTGGAGTCTCCAACTGCTCCCAGCCAAGATATAGTCAGGGCCATAATTGTTGTTTTTACAGTTTGCTTTTTTTGTTTGGCTGAAACAAATAACATGTAACATATTCATTAGTTTTATTTCAAGATGCTTGGTTTCTCTCTGGAGCAGCTGAGGAGTCAAGCACTAACTGAAGGTCAAAGATTGTGTCGCCCAATTAGTGTTAGAGGTAGGAGAGGGGAGGATGGGAAGGTGAGGAGAGTTACTCAAAGGTCACGCAAGCATGTAAGTTTCCTTTTCACTCATTTATTCTTTGAAGCTTGTACTGATGTACTGCTTCCCATTCATGCAAGCAATAAACCATTCGTGAAAAATTGGACTGAGACTTATTCAGTTGGAGATTTCCATTGCACTGTTTGCTACCCAGCTGCTGGCTGAAGCTTCATACTGTGCAGACATGACAGTGGTATCTGCATCTAGCTCTTCACCAGAGAGCAAATAAGCTTTCAAGTGTTGCTTTTAAATTTCACTTTTTTTTGGCCATTTAGGGGCAGCAGAAACCAGTTCATGTGGAGTTGTGTTTCTGTCCCCCAGGGTGAATTTAAGTCCAATATTCACTTGCTTTTCGTATTGTGTTTGGTGTCTAACAAATCCAGAGGGAAATCTTTAGCTGCTGAATGCTCCACTTTGTTCACTAGCTGGTCACTAACTGCCTCTGTTTGCTGTTTGGTGTCTAGATGCCTTTCGGAGCTTCTGATAGCTCTGGCAGGAAACAACACTCGGAGAGGTGGTGAGACTGAATCAGAACAGTAAAGTTGTGAGTCAAACAGCTAAACAATGAGCTGAAGATATATCAAACCCTGATTCTCTGCAGGTTCAACACTATGAGTGACCCTTTTCACATTGTCACAGTCATATGATTAGTTGCTATTATAAAAAATGTTGATTATAGCACACACAGCAACAGTGAAGACAAAACAGTAATTCACTGGAACATATTTTGAGTGAGTACTTTATTGGTTGATGAGCTTGAAGGCCTACCTCTTATACTCACCTTATAGACCTCTGTCCATCTGTCTGCGATGGGAATACTATGCACTTGTGCCTTACTTCATGCACCCCCAACCTTACTGTACTTGTGTCAAGTAGGATGTGGAACTGAGTGTTGCAGCTCGCCTCCCAGAGGGCCTCTCCTCCATCCACATAGATTTGTATTGTACGTCATCGTACGTCCTCTTCAATGGCACAAAAGTGTCTGCCCCATGACTACATGTAGGGAAAAAAAATGGTTGGCAGCTTATGTGATCTGTTACCTTTTTAATTACAGTCTAAAACAAATCTAGACTTCTTGCATCATTACCTTCCCTTCCTTTAAAAATAAGAATCAACATATAAATACAGATGAACTATACTAACTTCGAATTGCATGATCTAACTGATGGTTTGTGTTCTTTGTGCTGTTTGCTTGAGCTCCCAGAGTCAAGTCGAAGCCCCCCTGAAACTCTAGTCCGTAGAGGGGGAAACGGCAACCATGACAACCATGTTCAATTCACTCCATTATCATATCATTTCCAGATGTAGTACATAATAATTCAAGGCCTCCCCCTCCTCCTCCCGCCAGACCTCTTATGTTTGACTCTATATTTTGGCTCTGAAGCTGCTGTTAATACGTACACTATTGTGAAATATGTTGTTATTGTCGCAGTGTCTGTCTGTAAGAAACAGAACAGCTGTTGCATTATGCAGGTGAGGTGCAATTTGGCACCTGAGCTTTATTTGTAACTCGTCTCATTATAAAGTCAGATTTTCACGGTGTGATCTCACCCCTTCATCTCACTCGTGCAAGCTTCCTGTTGCAACATCACCTACTTGCAGGCAGTTGCACAGCCCTGCGTGCAGCATTATCAGATGCAGCCTACACAACATTGTTTTCATCGAGAACGGCAGCAGTATCAGACTCACAGAGCCACAGAAGACAAAACAAATCCCAGAATGCCCGGAATGTTGCTTTTTCCCCCGTCCCAGTGTGAGTGGTGTGGTTAAAGGGTCTCGCCACAAACAAACTGCCTTTAGCAGTGTGGCAACCAGGGACGGGGTTGGGTGAGGGTGGGGGTGGGGGGGTGGGGCCTGTGGCATCCTTCACATCCACTATCGCCGCAGCTCAATCTGACAGTACTTTGTTTTGATGTGCACTCGAGTTGTAGATAAAAGCAAAACATACCAATTTTAGTGAAGCAGCCAGTCGTTTTAAAGTCATAGAAAATAAAGTGAGAATAGTATTTTTCCATTCAACGGACAATTTCGGGGACAAAGTACCAAAACTGAACCTGTCCTGTTTGGTTAACATGATAGCATAGCAGCTGTTTCGATGTGTTTTCACTTTAAAAGAAGAATTGTCACATATTGAGATAAAAAGGAGTGGTAACATCCATGTTAGTTTATTGTTTAATCAGTCTTTGACTCAGTTGACAGTTGAGTAGATTACTTATAGAATCTAAATATATCTCTCAGAAAATAATACTGTACTTTGTTTTTTTGTTTTTTTGAAAGAGTATGGTATCTTCCTGTAAATCTCTCACATACAATATATACACATTATTTTGTATTATACATTTACACTTGCATACATAGTCACAAAAGCATCACATCTGTAAAGTGGATTCATCTGGACTTTCTGAGGTTCTGCCGTTCAAAGAGCTAAATCGCATCTGCATACATTCGAAACACGAGAACGTTCAGGGTGTTTTTACACTCGGCCTGTTTCAACTATTTAACTGGACTCTGTGATTATCACTCAAATTTCTTCGTGCTGATGATGTGAGATTATGGCCCCTCTGGAATAACAAACCAAACCCAGACAGACAGTTGGGTGTGATTTGGAGCCCACTTTGATCAAGCTTTATTTGCCTGTCGTGAATATCGTGCAGTCAGTCAATTTGTGGTGATCCCTAATTATTACCTCAACCAAGGTGTTTGTCTTAGGTCACATCTCTCACTTAGCGAGATATTTCAAAAAAATGTGATGGATTTCAGTGAAATTTGGAGTGTGGACTAAAGAAAACTTATTAGAATTGGGTTTTTACATCGACTGCTTTCATTCTTGAATCTACTGTGCACAAATCAGCCTCAAGAAATCTTGCAAAACTTCATGGTGTTTTGCCTCAAGGTGGCGCTGCAGCAACATGGGGAAGTTAAATGGTCATAACTTTTTATTAGCTACTCTCTAAAAATCAGCATGATTGTCATTCACTTAGTTTAAATCAGATTCAGATTAATATTGATAGATCTACTACATTTTTCTTGGATGTGTTTTCATTAAATGAAGGTAAAACTGATCCATATTATCTGTCTAAAAGTACCAAAGGAAACCTGCTCAAGTGGCACATAATGAGAAAAATGTGAATTTTGTTTGCTATAATTCAAGTCTCATTGTTGGACCTACTCATTAAATAATAGTTGAATTTTTTATAAAAATGAATGTGGACACAACTGGAATCTCTGACAGTATATAGTGCATCAGCTCTGGATTAAAAATGGACACAACCTTAAGGATTGTTGCTTAAATTTTCCTCCATCAGACCGTTACAAACTTTGATTCAAACCACTTATCATCTGACCATGTGCTACTGTTCGCCTTCCAATCTTAAATGAATAGTAAGCATGAGGACTTTGAACTGAGTTCAAATAATGATTAACTGTGTCATGATACATACAAGTTTTTTTTTCCTTTTTTTTTTTGTTAAATGGGGCAGCACATACTGTAGCACACAATGTAAACACAGTCTCGTTGAAAATAAACAATTACTTCCCACTGACTGATTGTAGATACACATAACGAGGGTGGGGCTATGCAGCAAAAAATAAATTGTTGGACACTGTTTCATACCACAGTTGTATAAATTATCATGAGATGTTTGAAAAAAAAAAACAGTGTGTGTGTGATATTACGTTATAATCTTATTAATAACTTCAATATGTATGACAAACATTAAATCACTGTCTAATCCTTTACATTTTACAATCAAAGCAAAGCACAGTTGTTCATTTGAAGGTGTCAATTAAAAACAATTATAAGTGATTAGCATTGATTGCTGTCTGTGGGTGGGATATAACAGTGTGCCCACTTTCCATTTCTCTTCAAGTGAATACCCCACCTCGCTGGTGTATCTGTTCACAGGATGATTAATAAACTGGCCCTTTCATTCAGAGAGCAAATTAAAAAAAAATGCACTAATGCAGTGATGCACAGACTTCATGCAAGAACAACAACATGATTACTGTTCATTCTGTAACTGGGGTTCATCTCTGTTAGAATTGTCTGTTCACGTGGCCGGCAAATAAAAAGCAAAGCAGCTTTGCCAGTAATGTGCAGATTACCTTGATGCGTCTGAGCAGCATTACAGTTCAAACTCTACTCCCGTGTACAACACACTGTGTGCAGGTGAGTCTTTCATACTTTTTTTGTAAAGTTATTTTTGATAAGCGCCTCTGAAGTGACCCAGTCAGGGGACATATTTCCACTGGACAAATCCTCCACCAACTAGCCACTCACAAGTGTGCATGCAATTTAGGGAATGTACTCTACAAGTCGCCTCCTCAGGGTCATCTCTGTGACCCTGTTTGCACTTCACTGACCCTACGTGAGGCTCTGCATGCACAAATTCTTGCAGCAGCAATACACAGCTTAACAAATCACATACTGGGGCTGAGGCTCTCAGCTCAAATTAATGAGTTGATTTTTAATGAGTTGATTTGAACTGTTACGGTTAACAGGTAATGTGATTTCAGCAGAGATCACAAGAGGTAAACCGGTTATGTCTGAACCCTGAATACAAGCTTTATAGAAGCATTTTGTGTAGTTCTGTGTGACTACAGAGTGGTGTGGATGTATATAAACTCATTTTATAATATTTGTTGTGGAGCATAACAAGAATAATCTTTATGCCTCTTTATACCTGTGAGTGGATCAAAACCTAGCTTTTGAGATAAAGCTACAATTTCTGGGAGAAATCCATTACTATTGTAATTCACCTTTGAAATTTAAAGAATATTTACTCTGTTAATGAGGAATCACTCTCAATGCATTAAAGTAAAAAGTAAAATTCAGCTCAGCAGAGAAAGGTAGAACTGTTTTCTCATTCAAGTGATCAAGGCCTCTAGCTTTAGTGCAGTAAACAGTGTTGTTGCAAAATGTTGTATTTGCAATGTTGACACACAATACCAGCCACCATCCATCACTGCAGGAATATAGAGTTTTCTCTTGAGAAACTAAATAACTTCACTTAGTTAAATGTTATAACTTACTGGTTGTGTATCAGGCTGGAGGGAAAAAAAAAAAATAAATCAAACCTACTAGCATATTTAGACTTTACAGTGAAATTTAGGCAGTCATGAATGAACCAAAATAAACTTAAGACAAAACAACACCCAGTGCAAAGGCATAGTGATTGGGAGTCCCTTGCTAACAGGGTATTTTGTCAGTGTTATTGGCTAATTTACCGCCCTGAAACTAGAGGCCCAAGTGTCTTGGTGGAGAACTTCACTCAGTGACAAAAAACAAAAACAAAACAATAACAGCACTTAGTGGTTTTTGCTTGGTTTGTCCTCTCACTGCAGAGCAGCATAGATCAGATCAAGTCCTGGAAGGTGACAGGAAATTCCACAGTTAGCTAAGTCGCTCTTAACACAGTCCAGAGCAGCGAGGGAGCCCAGTCAGATACTGGCTCTATAGGGAAGAGAGGAGGGGGGGGGCGGGAGTAAGTGCTGGCTGGGCCATGAAGTGGAAGTGGGGGAGTGGGTTGGCGGTGATCTCACGTCACCACTTGCTGCACTGTTGAGCGTTCATGAGGGCAGGACTGGTCTCTGCAGTGCAGCCTCCTGAGCAGCCGCTGAAGCTTGTTGGAGAAGTTTTTGTTCATCTGCCTGTACATGAGAGGCATCGCAAAACTACTAGAGAAAGCAAGCAGTTTGGACACGCATCTCAAGAAATAATAGGTAGAATAATAGCTAGGTAAGTAATGCATGTTGCTAACGTACCCTGGTGCACCGGCTACAGTGTGCACCAACAGGGTCATATAGTACGGGGTCCACAGTACAAACTGCACACAGACTGAGGCTAGCAGGAGCCGGTGGATAGAAGGGTCCAAGCGAGCGGAGTCCTGATCCAGAGGTGTGGACTCCTTCCTAATGCGCAAAATAAGCACAAAGGCGTAAAAAACGGCCACAGCTGGAACCACGTACCCGATGAACATCATGATGGCGTCTGCTGCCTCCTTGTTCTGCATTTTGGAGCACTCCACCATCTTCGTGGAGATGTGGTTGCACACGTAAAAGAGCAACGAAGAGAAACTGGTGAGCACTGCGCCGCCCCAGATGAACCCACACACATGTTTGGTGTTATACACGCTGGACATGTATGTACGAGGCAACGCCCGCTCTATGTAGTAGTCCAGACTGAGCAGTGTGGTGGAGTACATGATGACCAAAGAAGAGATGTTGAAGAGAATGAGCAGGGTGATATACACCTCATTGTTGTAGTCCCACGCATGCCAGCGGGTGAAGGTTGAGCTCAGCAGCTCCACGGGCGCCACCAAATTAAGCACAAGACCCGCAATGGCCATGTTGACGAAATAGACATCCGGCATGGTCATGGACACCTTGTTGGAGAGGTTGACAACCACCAGCAGCACATTGTAGCACAGCCCCAGTGGGAAGCACACCAGGAGGTAGATGAGGGAGAAGACTGACAGGATGAGGCCAAAGTCCTGGCAGAGCCGGAAGTCCACGCTGGTGTCCGTCTCATTGTAAACCATGCAGATCCACATCGCTGTGCTCTGACGCAGGTCAAGTGCTCTCAACAGGTCGACTGCGGGAAGAGAGTTGGAGAGAAAGGAGTTAGTTACAGCAACGGAAATAAATGTCAGTGTTGTTATCAGTTAGGGTTGGATGACGCTGACAAAATCAAATGGATATTTTTCAGTCAGTGCTTCAATACTGAAGTCAGAACAATCAAATACATTCAGAACATTGTACCATATATATTATATGTCACTGTAATTCAGCCTTTGAGGTCATGTGTAATAAGAGAAAACTGAGCAATATCACAAATATAGAATTCTCATTCTAATTTTTGTGATCATTATATGTTGTATGTATTATTTTTGTATTTTAAGTCTGTGTTTGTCTTCTGGACCGTGACTGATGGCAGAATTCAACCCTCTGTTTTTGGTTTCTGTGTTTGCTAGAGGACCAAGCAAGGCCTTGACACAAAAACACATCAGCCATGGCGCAGCTATTATGCCCTCGGTAACACTGTTAATTTCACTTCACTGCATCTGACTGGCTGAATACGGACGCCTCACAATATGTTTCAATTGCGAGCTCAGCTTCAAAACCCACTATTTCTCCTCTCTGAGCGACACAGGTCACACTGGCCACAGCAAATGAAGCCCTTGTTCTGGTGGAGCTCTTTCTGTCTAGCTCTGACTCCAGCTCTCTTCCTCTCTCTGCCACACAGTGCTCTCACACGTGCACTGCAACCCTGAACTTATCTAGACAGAGAGATGCCTGAATCAGTTAGATTGGACATGAAACATACTTTATCCTCCCAGCTGCCTGGTATGAAGTCTGGATACCGTCCGACTGAGACCTCATGTGAATAGAGCAGGTCACTGTCTGCGGAAATCACAGCAAGCCAGTCGATGTGTTGTTGATGACGCTTCTATCATGTGAAACCGGAATATTAGAAACATCCAAGGGTGAAGAAGAAAAAGAAGGGTCATTTACACGAAGACGCCAGTGAAAATGTCTAACTGGAGAGAACTGCTGTTGGTAAGGGCCAGTGCCGAAATCGTGCTATAAACAAAATACTGTGCACATTTTGTGGCACTTCCTGCCTCTTGCATGCTCTACCCAGGCGCCACCCCTCGTCTAAACCAAACAGAGTATTTCCAGCAGGTGAGAATGTGTCTGACATGCAAACAATCTCCTGTTGTGTGTTATACGAAAACAGTGAGAGTCACATACAGGGGCGTCGCTGCCTGTACAGAGCTTCTTCCCTTGTGCTTTTCACATGGTTGAGCAGCAAGATAAAGAGGAACTCAAGCTCTAAAGCTCTCTCAAGTAAAAGCATTTGCACCTTCTGTTCAGGTTACTGCCAAGCTGACTTTTTTTTTTGGGGGGGGGCACGTGATGATGGGTAGATTTATAAAGAGTGAAATGTGGAGCAGGCTCTGGTGAAGGGTCAGTGAGGATTGAGTGGTGGGGCTGGAGTTCAGGGCAAGGTCAAAGGAAACGGCCACGCACATGTAGGGAGCCTTAGTGTATCAAGCCTGACGGGGCTGCAAGGTTTTCAGCAGTTATATAATGCTCCCATTGCATAATTAACTCAGGTCATTTCAAATAAATTATTCATCCATTTTCCTTAACCAATTGCTTCGGTCAAGGAAGAAGAAGATCATAAGGCTATCACAGGATTGCAGCGATAAGTCACCCAAGTTCACTGTATTTCATTTCCTCTGTGATAATTTGGCTGTTGTGTTTCCTCGTGTTTGTCTTCATTCTCAAAAGTGCTTGAAGAAGAACGACTCTCTGAAGAGCAAATAACATTTTTCACAGACAGATGCATGTGCTAATCTTTGCAGAGTTTTCTGGAAACCTCTCCCCTGACAACAAAACCCTGGAACAAAGTGAAGGAAGGGAGTTTTGTTTTCAGGAAGATGAGTAATGATGCCAGTAAAGGGGAAACATTTCTCCGTTTACTTACGTAACTCCACTACAGACAGGCTGTTTTGGCCTTAAGCCGCAGACACACATACACACATACACACACACACACACACACACACACACACACACACACACACACACACACACACACACACACACACACACACACACACACACACACAAGGGCTCAGTCCCTCCTCTATAGTACTCCAATTGGCTGCAATGAGACTATAGTGGAGGCTGGAGCTCAGAGCTGGACTGGAATGGGATCAGGAAGAGGAATGTGTAATGTTACTCTTGACAAAAAAAAAAAAAAACCCTGTCATTTCCAGAACAGGAGCCCTGGTCTGCCCTCTTGTAAACATGGCTCTCTAACACCAGCGGCTAGGTGACTCATGTACAAAAACAGAGCAAGACAAAAGCACATAATTAGCCACGGTCCTCTCCCATTGATTATATACTATTTTCTGAGTGTATTGTATTCACTCCATCAACAACCTCTCATCACTTATAGTGAAAATGACTTTAGGGAAGTTGGCGATTATTAAAGAGAGCTCACTGCATTGTGGTTGGCTGTCCCTATTCATTAGCACCTGCTGTATAGAGACATTTCTGCCACCCTTTCATTACCACACTGGCTCTCTCTGCAGATTATGACAGCTGCATAGCACCTCATAATTCTGCATTAAAAAAAATGGAGTCAAGTTTTTTTTTTTTTTTCGCTAGTGTTTAATTACTGTTAAACTGCTGGCTTTGTTTCCAAAGAAGTCTGAAGAAGTAGATATGCACTACCGAAACTTGCTTCGCCATGACTGAATGTACTCATTTCAAAATCATGAGTTAGAAGTAATGGTTCCTGTTTCCTGTGCCTCTGTGGACAATATTGGCTCAGTATCTGAATCAAGATATTGACAGTGACGAAGCAGTGATGAAGCACAGATAAAAAAATACCACAGAACCTGTAATGCATACTGGATTGAAACTTAAACCTTAAGATTTCCTACATGTACCGACTGGAAGTGACAGAAATGTCACTATGTGGACCTTTTGTTTTAAGCCTTTCCACTTCATATCAACCCGCCCCCCCGCCACGATGTCCCTCATTAAAATAGGACAAACAAGCCACACAATTTCATTTTGGCACATGAATAGAGAAGAAAATGCCAGTCACTAGACTATTATTTGTCTCGTCTGTACATCCTGCAAGTCGCTGCTGTGCAGGAAAACACATACAGCCAGCGCTTCATAATATTTTAAACAAGGTTCTTCATGTTAAGCTAGTGAATAACCACTGTTAGCTTTGCACTGTCTGCATCAATTCACTCTGGCAGCATCTACTCTGGTGTTGTGAAAGTCACTGCACTTCAGCTCTGCACATTTTGCCAGCAGCCCGTGATAATGAAATCTCTAGTTTTCCACTCAGCTGAGGGAAAAACAGGGGAAGTGAAAGAAAACGTCTACTCCTGACTTACTGTAGAGGCGCCACACACACACACTACGGTACAGTATGAGCTAGGCTCTGTTTTCATTCAAGGTAATGGAGACCATTTCATTTTAAAAATCCATTTCAGATTCTGCCAAGACAACAGATGGTTGTTCGGGTTGAGTGAGGGTCAAAGATATTTTCAGTTGTTACTGTCTGATAAATACATAGTTGAGGTACCTGTCTCTCTTTTTAAGCACAGAAATTAGTTTTTTTATTTTGTCAGTAATAATAATTATTTGCTGTAATAACTACATTAGTCAGTTACTCAAATTATAATCTATAATAATTTAGCAATAATGACAATCATCAGTATTTGCAGCCCCAGCAGCTACTTATAACATATTTGGTGATAAACTGAGAATGTACTGATACTATATTAGGTATCATTATTTTTCTCTTGTTGGATTGTTTTTGGTCGCGTTGCCCAGTTCTGTTACTCTTCATTAATTATGCACATACCTATAACCACAAGACAGATTGCTACTTCCATTATTGTGTCTTTTATACAGAATTTACACAAGTCTTGTTGTTATTGAGCATATGTGACGATAAAACCAGGAGAAAGATGATGGCTGCTTCTCCTCCTCCAGCTAGGTGCTTCCCATAAAGGTGCCATACATTCAACTAAACTGCTGTAGTGAGTGAGTACAACCTCAGCTCTTGTCAACAACACGAGGAAGAACCTGTTGTATTCTTCTTGCCCGTGACTTTCACTGCAGTCGTAGATGAGGTTAAGCCCCATCTGAACTTTTTGCACCACTTCACGTCAGAAGTTGTTAAGTTAAATATTCCCAGAGGGAGGGGGAGGAGGAGGAAAGGGATGGGAGGGGGGCAGGCGGGCTGCTTCGGCATGCTTCAGCCCCACCAACCGTGATCTTGTAAGAGTGACGCCCACGTGCTTGACGTCTTAGTGTTTTGAAGCCAGATCTCACGGGCTGATGGGAGTAGTGTGACATAGTGGGCCCACACCCCTCATATATCCTTACTGGAATTTACAGGCCCTTCTCAGAAAGTAAAGTGATGTCACATGATTCGCTGCTCGTGTCTGCAGCAGTGTGCAGTGGAGCAGCAGGAAGAAAGGTACTACGGAGAGAAAATAATATAACAATAACTCACATTTACACATGCTGCGACTCTTTCGCAGTATCAAGTGGGAGAAAGTGACATTTGATGGATAGAATAAACTAAGATCATAATTCAGTGCAACTGCCTACAAAACTACCAAACTCTTTACAGCAGGAGAGGCCATTAATATGGAAACGATTAATTTAAAGAGGACTCTAAATCTCTCCTGGTTTTAGTGATCTTCTCATCTGCCTATTATTCTTGGAAAGCAGCCCACTATCTGAGAGTATTAATGAGGGATCTGGATTCAGGTGTATGCTAATGCTGCATAACATTTTGCAAATTAAAATGACTGAGCTCTTAGAGGTTATTAAAATACTTTGCCGCGACTCCATTCCTGTGTGGGAAGTTTTATATAATTCAGAATGTTTGCCACAAATCGTCCCAACAGGATTGAGACAAAGTGCTGGAGTTTGTTTGTGAGCTTGTTTTTGAATGGATTCCTTGCTACTGTTGAACTACTACACATAGATCAAACAATCTCGACGGACTAAAGACAGCAAAACCAAAACAACAAACAAAAAAAAAAAAGAAAAAAAAAGTTTAAAATATCAATGATTTAATTCACTCACTGCTGCATAGAGATTGTGGAACAATGACGCATTTGCTTTGGAAAAAAATAGCATTTCCTCATATCAAGTTCTGTAGAACAAGACTGTGGTCAAGCACAAGTCACGTCCTCAGCTTCTTTTCCGGCAACACGTTTAACTGTCACCGGCATCAACAAAGTCAGAGTTCAATGGTCAGCACAAAGCAGGCTTACTGTCATTAAGCACACACACCCTTGTCCCCTATGGTCACATGGATGAAGTTAACAACAGCAAGTGCAAAGCCCAACTCAAGAAGCATTTAGTTCAGTCAGTGTTAAGACTCATCTCAGCTCTTATATAGCACACATTCAGCTCTCTGGTTAATGTGTAATAATATGGCCAGGTGGCTGTCATATATGAAGTATCACTAGCATGTTAGCATCATCATCTTTATAAGCCAGAACGTGACTAATATCATTAGTACATGAATAGAATCTAAAAACATCTATCAAAATAAAGATGTCTGGTAGAATAAAAAGAAAACTGAACAAATCAGTTATTCATGTGCCTTTGAAGAATAAGAATCTAATGTTATGCTTTGAGCAGTTATGAGCTTATAGTTCATGAATGATTTATCATCACAAGAGTGTATGTAAAAAAAACAGTACTTACTAATGACTTATTGATGGCCTGGCAGTTTACTAATGCAGTAAATCAGGCTGTCTTCATCTTGCAGCCTACCAGTTGTAAACATTACATATGGTTAAATAAACAAACTCACTGTGAAATCCCATTAGTTGTGGGTTTCAGTGGAAGATGAAATGGGCAAAAATAAAGACCAGCCTGCCACAACTTTAAACTTTTTTTTTTTTTTTATTTCTTATAGAGGAGTTTTTTTTTGTTTGTTTTGGTTTTTTTTTGTTTTACTTCAGAGGCCTCTGATTAAACTGATCCCAGCCCTAGAGAAAACTGATCCCGTGAGAAACATCTTCAGGTGTCGTTTCCCAAAATATAAAAAGCGTCGTTAAAGGGAACAGAGCAGCTTATCTGCAGCTCTGGTTGTTGTTACTGCGGACACTGGCTCTCTCCATCACACTTGACTGCGCAGATCAAAGCGTGGATAGCTGTCACGGCTTTACCATTATTCTGCCGTTTCTGCGACTATTGTTGGCACAACTGGAGCCGCTCACTCTTCGCATGGGCAAATCCTCAAGCCGGGGGGGGGGGGGGGGGTTCACTTTTCTAAACACTGCAAGATGAAAATTCAGCGCAAACACATCGCATGTGTGGATACAAACAGTAGAAAAGAGAGCACCAACTCACCAGAAACGTATAGCTTTGGCTCGGTGACAAACCTACGGAGGCATTAGGTTTGGATGTAGCATTTCGACTGGCATTTCTCACTCGCTTCATTAAATAAACACACATCCTAAAAATGCACGCTCCGGCTCCCCTCGCGCTCCTGACGACTTAAAAAACTGCCAAAAGTCACCGTTTCACTGCATTTCGCTTCACTCGCTCTTCATCTATCAACTTTCCGGACGAGGCTCGTTCTGAAAAGGGGCCGTCCGTAGCAGACTTTACTACTGCTGGAGTGCTGCTGAGCCCTACACTGTGTACACACGTGACCCTCCCCCACAGTCTCCTCGCTCCGCTCTTTGCTGCCGCTGCTCCACGGTCGCGAGGCCCGAATGGCCGGTTCTCTGCTCTGATTGGACAGAGGGCAGGGAGGTGGGGACCGAGGGGGGAGAACGCTAGAACACAAACACACACACAGACACACGCACTCGAACCCTGCCTTCTTTAGAAATGGATGTTCCCAATAAACTGCTCATATGCAACAATTCATCAGAACAGTGCTTCTTCAGTTGTTACAAAGATATCACTATCATAGACAAATCCTCTCTTTGTTTTTGTATGCACCGCCCAGTATTGGATAAAATGTAATAATAATCTTATCATGCAAACAAAGACATAGCTGACTATTTTGGAAACCTTCTCCCCACACACCTTTCTGACGTCATATTAAGTTATGTCTTATGGTTTCTAAAAAAGTGCTGCAGGGATGATGTATTTTTGTAGGCTAACCTGGATGTTAGCATCACCCTGGTTCCCTCGACAAAAAGCCAACAGGATTTTTTCCATTGGCTTTTGAGTCATGCGGAAAATAAGATCTGTGACAAAGTTTATGATAGTGATTTGTTCAGCACGATAATCTTCACAAATGAGCACTACTTTTATGAGTTTTGAAGCCTAAAGAAGCTAAGTAAATTTCCAACTTGTAATTTAATTTAGCTTACCTCTTCTACATAAGACTTGCCTCTTACAAAGTTAGTAATAGTTTGCAGGTTTAGGACAAGGGAACTGAATGTGCTAAAATGCTGACTTATTTCATTATCCCTGTTTTTAAATGATGTCGAAACTCTCCCCTCCCTATGATGACTGGTGAATCAGGTATAGACACTTTTGATTCCCATCTTGGTCGGGTAACATGAACTCCTTCTTTTCTAGTGTACTCTGACCTTTAGGTGTTGAGATCAACTTTAGGCCTGCATTGAAAAAAAGCAGCCCTCTAGCTGCAGTGGCCAATGAAATACATGCAAGTGCACATTCCTGATGGATTACTTTGTAACACAGATGCTATAGTGCAACTTTTTAATTCAACTGTTAGAATGAAAGACAAAATAACTACCAGCATTTATGTCTCATGCAGAGGGCAGCATGTTGATGTCTGATATAACTTCAAACTCATGGATCTATTACTCAAATTGCCCTCCGCCCACCTAGGCTGTATTTCATTATCTCACCAGTACCTGAAACAACACAACACCCCCAGCAAAGCAAACCCGTTGTTTTAATACAGGGCTGTTTGGTCTGAACGCCTGCTGATCATAACCCAACCAAAGACTTTTCCCAAACCACAGAAGGGAGGGCTATAGGAAACACATTTGAAAACACATGGAAAAAGACCAACACAGGTACAAAATCACTTTGTCAGGGTGCAAGTCACTTGTTTTACATTTTCACCATGACAAACAAATGGGCTAGGGACAGAATAGCCATAGTGCAGATCTGAGTTTGTGCTCATGTAGATCAGGTGTGCAAATGCAACTCCACCCATTTTCAAGTTTAGTTGTAAGCGCTGCAATGAAATATTGTACATTAGAAAGCTGAAATGCCTTTGTGTTGTTCTGTTGAATGGAGGCGTTAATAAAGCAGCTGAAGTTTGCTAAGAAGATTAAGGATTATGATGTAAATTCTTCATAGTTTATGACACGTATCATAATCCTGACATAGAGAAGAGTGTGGTGCAGCACATGTTTCAAAGCCTCTTGTTTGAACAGAAGCCAATTTCACCATGGACCACTCGGATACGAGATAATGAGCCAAGTTAGTTCATAACTCAACTGGTTTTTATCACTGTGCCCAAAGGGTGCCGTGTTTTATGACCAAATACTCATATATTCATTCTCTAGTTTCTCGCTTTTCTCGTTGCACATTCCTCATGTTGCATCGTGCAAAGGCTGTGATCATATTGCATTTTAACAACCCAGATAAATCATAATAATTTTGGGGTCTCACAGCAATATATAATCCTTACCGTTCAGTATTACCATGTTTCAGTACGCAGCTTTATAGGTGCTGATGAGTCATACAGATATAGCGAGTAAATGTCACATTCAGTTTTATTGCAGTTGTCACTGGCAACCAATAAAACCTTATGTGATCATTGCTAAGCTTTATCCACGCGCCGGAGATAAGCGCTGCACATGCAGCATGGTAACATCAGGTCTTAATCAGTGCTTCACTGTGTACAGATCCGTCCCTTCATTTTCCTGCTCAGCACCTGATGGCGAAGGAGGGATGGAGCAACAAAGCCCTGAAGTGAAACCCTGAAGGTTCCACTGTGTTAAAAGAAACCTGGAGGCAGATATTTCATCAAACTCTCAAGAATTGTCTCCGTGCCACTTCAGCTCTCCATGCAAATAATGGATTAGTTCTAGGCCAGCAATAAAAATGAAAAACAGTACTGAAAGATTGTTGGAATGTGCTGTTTCAAAACAAAGTGGCTCGCCATGACTCAGTGAGCGCACTGGGGCTTTATAGTGAGTGCATAGGAGTGAAGAACATAAGTCACTTATGCCACTTTTGAAAGAAATGAAGTAGAAATACTAGAATGGAATAATTCAAGGGCAGAATATTTCACTGATCTTAGTATAATAGACCCTGCTGTTAGCATCTTCCTCAGTCAGAGATATCTGTAAACAGCAAACAGACACTGTTGAGAAACTGCTTCTTGGTTGCAGCTATCGTTGAATCTAAAGAGGCAGCGTTGAGACATACACTCTTTCCTTTTGCACGTGCTATAGCCATCACTTATGCAAGAAGGAGTGTGTCTGCAGTAAGCCATAAATGTCAAGCGCAACACTACAGCTGCATCAGAAGCAAGCAATGGTTAATGAATAGTATTTGAGTATGTTGATGATGGTGAAGACATCTTTTACAATGCATGGGTGATGCATGATGGCACATGGTGTTTTAAATAAAACCTTTTAGTGACTAATAATCTGAGAAACCATCCAAGGCCAGTATGACAGGTTTGAGAGCATCAGATCAATGAGTCTGGTCAGCACACAATAAGAGGTTTAGAGATTACACTGTGGTCAGTGTGTAGCAGTTTAGCATTTGCTTGGCTCTAGTATTGTAGCTTTAATGCAAGATAAAAGCCAGAGAGCAGAGGAGGCAAGTCACACAAAATGGCAGCAATAGCAGTTTGATGACCAGATGGAAAATCACCGCAGAGTAAAATGAAGTGTCTCTTTGAGTCCCCATAAAATGAAGATTGTTCCTCGTTCCTGGCCAGCTAGCCTTGAACTCTGTCTTTTATATCTCTTTTTCAGCTAATTGAGGCGCAGCAGCGGAACAGAGCACTCAGGTCTCTGCTCCTTATGGAAGCATCACCCTGGAGACCGAGATTAAAATTGCTCCTGTAATTTCATTGTTGACTGTGTTTACTTATCAGATAAGACATTTTAAATCCACCACCATTCAGAACTTGTCATGTGATGGTAGAATACAAAGTGCTTATTTATGCATAATGTGAGTCACTTCTGCCTGCTTTCGAAAATTAAAGTAATCGATTTTTTAAAAATAAATCATTTCCGGTATTATAGCCATGTTGTCTTGTTTTTGTTATGAAACTACAGTATATGGTGCGTGACATATGTTTTCTTTTGACGTAAAAAAATCTTGCTTTTGTTTCATATTGGGAAAAAAAGTGAAGATGGTCTGAAATAAACACCCAAGCAAACAGCAAACTCTTAATCACTCAGTCTGAGTCACTTGTGTGCGAAGGCTGGGTGTTAATGCAATAATCCCTCGCATACAATCTTCAGAGTTCCACAACATTAGTCCGATTAATGCTGCATATGCTTAGGCATAGCTGAACGTTTCCTTCATCTTGTGTAACATGTACAAGCTTGTTCGCTGTTCTGCCTGAAGCTGCCTCCTCTTGGTGACACATTATATGAATCAAAGATAATATCAACATGAAATCCAGAAATATGTTCAGGTAGCCCCTGTGTGCTGTGGTATATTGTGTGGAGGCTTTGTTTAGAGTATATTTTGTTTGTAAGTGATAGATTGTTGTATGTCATATGATTTTAATTCATAATAGCATGTTTAAACAGGAATCAAGTGTTTATTAAGGCTGCAGTGCCTGTGAGGTGATTATTTACTGCAGCGGGGGAGAAAGCGAGTGAAGTGTCAGGGTCTGAGTGGACCATGGGTCTGAGGACTAAATCACAGTTTATCCCCAATCAAGCTCTGAAATCTGTTCCTATTCTTGGAAGCCTCAGCACCACTGTAAAGCTCCGGTCTGCATTTACTTTCCCCTACAGACTTTAGGGTGCATGACGACATATGGCTTGTTTACAAATGAAAGTCTATGCTCGGCCTCAGCCGGCCCCGGATGCATGTCAGCTGTTTGCACAGTCACTTTGGCACCAGATGGTCACACACACGTAATGTGAGTCTAATGATAATGATTAAACCAAAGTGTCTGTGGGCACACTGAAACTCTGAAATATTTCATCTGACTGCGACAGTTGTCACCATAACGTAAGATGATGTCAGAAAGTTATGACCAAACGCAGTAGCAGACACACCTCGGGTGCTTGTGTGTTTTTATTTGGAGAATTTACATGCACACACTCACACAGAGGCAGACACAGCAGTGAAGTGAATGCTGGTGCACATGCCTTTAAGCCCAGAGGCCTGGGAGTGCACATTAAGCTCATTAAGTCTGTGGTGGAGATTATAGTGTGTTGCAGACCAGGCACCAGCATCCAGTGGCTGGGACGTCTCCTCGTTTTCAGATGGCAGGGAAGAGGTGGATAGATGAGGGTGAAAGAGCTCATCTTATTCACTAGCAAAATGTATCCAAGTCAGACAAATGACTGACTCTTGCATGCCTCATTAATATTCTAATTTAAAACACAGACATGTTTTAGTGATGTGAAAGGCCACTTGAGAACAATGTATAATGCAATCGCACACACCAACGCGACTAAAAACGTGCACAGATACGTGTGAGGCTGATATGTACAGCAGGAGAGCAGTGCTCAGACACAGCGAGCTCCCATGGTAATCCATAACAAGTTCATAATATAAACATCAGTGCAAACCCTGCAGCTTGTTTTTGTTTTGCCGCTGACTCGGCACCACACTGAGGCCTGTCATCCTGTCAGACGCCTTCCTGGTTAAAGGCTTCCCATGTGGCAAGATGTGTTTGTGTCACCAGGCCTGGCGGGGGAGGCATTGTGTGTGTGTGTGTGTGTATGTGTGCGCTGGTTGTGTGTGTGTCATTCAGTAATCTAATATAAATGTGAACATAAGTAAATAAAAGTTGTTAAAATGTTTGAAAGGTGGACTGGGTAGGTGAATATATATAAATGATGGTGTTGCTGCAGAGAAGAATGGAATAGCAGTGGAGCCTGGATTATTATAACGCTACATAAGCCTAAGCTGGTGTCTGTGTGTGTTTCCCTGCTGGGACAAATGATGCTTTGGAAAGATTTTTGATGATGAATTTTGATATTCCCCTCCCATCTGTCTGTCTCCTAGCATTTCCCCCCAGAGATTCATTAACCTTTGGGCTTTGCAAACCGAATAATGTCATGAGCAGTAGTGATTTTTTTTTGTTCTGGCCAAAAGCCCTCCTCTTTGTTTATGCTGAAATGAGCAGTATGACTTGGCAGAGGATGGCAAAGAGCACATCTGCTAAACTGGAGTAACTCCTTATAGTCTAGCTGGTGCTGAAAGAGAACTATAAAGGATAAATCTGGGAAACTTCCAAAACTCATACTGCTACTATGATTCATATAGAACCTGTTAAGTGCCTTGATGAAAGTAAGTGCATGCACACACACACACGTGCACACACACACACACACACACACACACACACACACACACACACACACACACACACACACACACACACACACACACACACACACACAAATTATGTCAAAGTCCAAAAAAGGAATATATTGGCTTTAAGCATGTAGAATATATGTTGCACATAAATCAGAAATGCAGAAAATGCTTAATAATGCTCTTCTTCTCTGGGGCGAGCCTCAGGGTTCCACTCTGGGCCCCATTCATTCTGTCTTGGTCATACCTCCCCTAGAAAACATCATATCTATATCTATATCTACTTTGATTACTGCTGTGCAGATGATGTCAGTCCACACATTCAATATAGTTTTACTCATGAGAGTTTCCTGCAGCTTAATTCAGGTAACCTGAGGTCTCTACTTGTGCCACAAAGGCAAGTACATGCATTTATATGATGCTTTTATCTGAGGTGTTTTTACAATTTGCCCATTCATACACTGATGGCAGCAAGTTACCAATCCTGTTCTGGACTAACAATTGGGAACAGTTTAGGTGACTTTCCCAAGGACACTTCAGCACGTGGGCAGGAGGAGCTGGGGATGTTTACCAAAAAGTGCTATGTGAACAAACACAATTTTACTATGTTACTTTCTAACTCAGTGTGTTTTCTTTGGTGAGCCTCCCACAAACACAAGGTAACCCAAGTCTTATTATTGCGTAAATCAGGAGTGACCCTGACCCTGTACACACCAACATGCAGATAAAATGATATCCTGCAGGACATAGCTGCATAGCTTAGTAACATTCCTGGAGTAAGTGAAGAGGACAGGTAATGTTTTGGTAGTGGGTGAGTTTAAAAAGGGGTTGTAGGCTAACTGAGGAGGTGCTCAAGTGCAGGGAGAAAAAACATGCAGACAGGTTTCCACCCAATTCTCTGCTATTAGCTTGTCCCTGGCAAAAGAATGAGCACTGACCTCAGGTCAACCTTGTAATGTATCCTTTTCAATAACATCCACCTCAGCCCTATGCTTAAACAGTAGTTTTATGGCACGTTCCCTGGATTTTCTTTGTATCTCAAGGGAAATTTATTCGTTGCCTTTTGTTACAGAATAGGAGTCCAAATCAGGTCAGCTTGAAGCATGAAGCTTTTAGTGTAAACACAATCCAGAACATTGGGGTGACTTCCATTAGGAATGTGAATGATTTAGCCTCCAAATCATGTGCTCTGTCTCTCACTGGCAAATTGATGATTACTGTGATTTGGTGCATCATCTAGATGCACTCAGAAGCTTTGTCATCATCATTATTTGGAGTGTTGTTCACCTCACAGTTTCGGGTTGCTTGAACCCACTGGTTACAGGTAACTAAACATCTCTCTGACATTTCTTTTTTTTGTGTCCCTGTGAAAGGCTCATTTACAGAATTGCAGAGGTGTAACCTATTTGTTCAACTTGCAGGAAGGTTATACTGAGGAAACAAAAAAGAATGGATAAACATACAATAAGAGCTGTGTTTAATAGACATATCACTGTTTAACAGCACATATCACTGTTTGCACATAGCACAACAAAATCCAATGGATTATATCTTTTAAGAACATTTTCAAAACCTTTAACCTAAAGCACATTCCTCAAGAATACAATAATACAATGATTTCATTACTGTATGGATATAAACACAATCACACTGCCTAGTACATTTGGGTTAAGTCACATTAAACTCTGTAGTCCCTTTCAGCTGTATGCTTTTATTAGAGCTGCTGAGTCTGGGGAGACCATGCAAATCCTCTTGCACCTAATCTAGTTAAGAATTTATTGAGGAGTTTAAACACTTTTATTGTACAACAGCCCCGTTGTTGTTGTTGGGGTTTTTTTTTTTTTACATTCGAGAAAAAAAGTCCTCATGACATCTTTCCTTTAATTCATTGTTTTTTCGGGCAGCAGGGGATCCGGTGAGGGCCCCCCATTACTCCCACCTCATGGGCCCCCTGCTCCATTCTGCAGT
The DNA here is from genome assembly GCF_021018895.1 of Seriola aureovittata. NCBI lineage: Eukaryota > Metazoa > Chordata > Actinopteri > Carangiformes > Carangidae > Seriola > Seriola aureovittata. The sequence continues at coordinate 8,911,145 of NC_079380.1, forward strand.
GGCCGTAAGCCAAGATTATTCTGCTGTTTGGTTCTACCAGATGCAGCAGCGCCACTGGATGGGCACTGTCTGGCCCTGATGAGCAGATCTAAGGGGGATTAGTGGGCTGTTGTGGTGGATCGGCAAGAACAGTGGGAGGCTGTCCACACACAGCTGTGTGTTTGTGTGTTTCATAATGCTCTGGCCTCTGGCCTGTCTCTGGCTTTGGCTCCAACCCTGAACCACCTTTCCCTCCCACTGACCTCACAGTTCAGGGAGCTCTCGGACTGCAGACAGCAGGAACTTGGAAATTTCTGGAACGGCATGAAAGCTTTCAAAGAAACATGAGTCTCCCTGAAGGGCTGTGGGAGAGAAGTGCTCAGACAGACGCTGCATCATCTGAAAGTGTTTTTTAGTGGGTTTTTTTTTCAGTGGCCACAATTGTTTGGGATTTATACAGCAAACATTTCAAGCAGGTACAGATTCAGCCACTGTTGTATTAATACTATAATACAAGATATGTTTGCTGAACAACGGCTGAGTGTAATTTGTGGCTGTGATTAAATAATCCTTTCATACAGAGAGAACATACTTGTGTGGGCCTGAGAAACTGCTTCTTGATGTGCTGGTACCCCTGCTGGCACAGACAATTGCTTCTGTGCAGGTGATGTTGCCAAGTTGTGTTTATGTCCTTTCAGTGACCAGTGTGGTCATATTTCAAGTCCCCATAGCAGCCATTGTTAAACTGGTGACAGTTTCTATTTACAGAAAACAATCCCCATGGACAAAGAATTGGTCGAAAATGTCAGATGATAAATGTCTCATGGATAGAAATGTCTCAACATACCAGCATTTACAAAAAAAAAATAAATCAAAAATACAGCCCTGGAGAGATAAATAAAACACAGCGCTACGTTTATCATAAGATTTGCAAGTGTTGGAAACCAGCGTGCTACAAATAAGTCATGTCATCATAGAAAAGAAGTGAAAAGGTTTTTCATTTTTGTTGATAAAAACAGTGTTCTCACATTTGTGGTATGTGAAATGGATATATTTCTGTGGATTTTGTTGAGCAGACTCAACCTGACCTTAACTTTGAAACTTGACCAAATAAGGTTACTTTCTAAATAAAAAAATTAATTAAGGTCAGAATCTCTGTAGCTCTAATCAGAGCACTGCAAAAAGCTGGTTACCTACTGCTCCAGTATGTTTGATTTCACTCACTTGTTATCATGAGACTTGCACCAAGATAGGAGCGTTGATTAAAAAAACAAACAAACTGCAGAAACAGTTCAAACTTGTCTGATCCCTTCTCTTTGTTGACCCAGATTTTTGTTTTTGGCGTGGGCCGCGTTGTTTTCTTCACCCTTTCCTCTCAAAAACACTTTTCCTCAAAGGCTTTTCACAATAAATCGGAGAGCGGAGCGGTCAGGAGAAATTGCTGTCCTCCCAAACCTTTTTTTCTAGAAGGCCTTTAACACACAACATCGCTAACAACTGTTTGGATTCAGTGTCTCTTTCCTCTCACTCTCTGTGTGTGTCTGTGTGTTTGATGTCGTGGTTTGGCTGTCCTCTAAAGCATTCATTTCAGAGTGGTTACTTTGGGCCTCATTTTGACTCACTGGCTGTCTGCCTACACCCTGTGGTCTACCATCCACTACAACAACTGCCTGTGTGTGCACGTGTGTGTGTATGTGTGTGCATGTACAGTATTTCTTTTTGTGCACAAGTACTGTACATTCCATGATAAACTGTCTCTGCTATATACTGTATGTTGTTCTATCTGCAATATAGACTTATTTAGTCTGGAAAGGTGGAACCATGAAGAAGAGCTCCTGGCTGACAGCCAGTGCAACAACCAACCTCCAGTCAGCTGATGTTTTTCAGCTCCACTCATCATCCTCGCGCGTACAGTATATTGCAGTCATCTCGTAAGCCTATTAATGGGAGGATGAGGAGCGTACACAAAACATGCTCATTACTTTTTAATGGATTCCATCATCTTTAATCACAGTCAGAGTTGCATTCTGTGCAGACTGCTCGTTTAAGAGCAACGCTTATCTTGTTAAAATTGTCCTCGATTCACTCTGTCAGATAAAGTAACTTCTGCTGCACTTCCTCCATGCCTTCCAGGAACAGATAAACCTTCATTGTATCTGCAAAAGGAAAGCCTTGATACACAGGGTGAGAAATAATGACAGGAAAAAAAACTGTCAGTACTATACAGAACTTTACAGCTGTGGAGAAAATCTTACAAAAAATAGTTTGTAATGTTAATTTGCAAGTGCAGCAAATCCATCATCTTCTGTCCCTCATTTGATGTTTCACATCTGTATTCTATGCCATCTCTCAGATAGCATTTAACTATAGGCTTAGCTTAGAACAGTGAGGACTTTATCAGCATGCTATCATGATGCCAAATGATGTGATTCAAAAAACATACAACTATAGAAAAGATGGAGCACAGTTTTGGTTTGAAATGGTGCCATTATTTAACATGCATATGTTCGTCACAGAGGATTCTTCCAAGAAACATCAGAGACATGCATTGTTTAAAAAACTGTAGTGCTTTTATGTATTGTGCATGTGCAATGCCTGAGGGGAGCTCAGGCCTGTTGCCTCTGAAGCCATTTTTAGAACAACTGAACCAGAGACAGACAGGAACTGCACAGGGAATAATTGGAAAAGAGAAAGGAAGAGAACAAGTGTTAGGAGCTCTTTGAATCGAGGAAAAAAGCAGCCCAGGACTTTGGTGTTTATAACTCTTGGTCTGCACATGGAGTCTGTCTGAGATGTAAAGCTGTTTGAGCGACTCGCTGCGAATCAGGCCAGGCTCTCTGAATGTGGAGAACTGAATCGGTGTGGATGTTTGTACAAGGGAATGGAAGACAGCAGGGGAGAAAATGCTAATGATCTTTATGGGCAATAAACAGGACATATATCTTCAGGTTGATAGATGCACATGACCTTTGGGGTGATTTAGTTACACTTAAGAATCAGAGTGAGTGTCTGGGGAAGCCTGACGTCAAAAGGTCCTTTGGAGTTCTAATGATGCAGAGATGAGAAAACACAGAAGTAGAAAAGCCCTTCCTCAGGATACACTATCTAGTCTTGATCTGTTCTTTTCTTCCAGGAACCAAAATGTCTCCGCTTCACCTCAGTCTAAAACCCCATGGCACAAAACGGAGTCTTAACTTCCACCTTCATTCAAGCTCAGTGACTTATATTTCCTAGTCAGCACACATCCAGGTCTCTGTGTCATTTGCTGTAATGTTATTGATCTTTCTGGAATATCCCGGTCATTGACCTGTGGGTATCTGTGTGTATTGAAACATTTAAAGCTGTCTGTGTTCTACATTCTGATCAAAGAAGAGTCTTAAGGCGTGGGACGGTTAGTGGCACCTTCACGGTGGATATATGTACTTCCTGCTGCAGTTCTTAATTCAATGGAGCAGAACACCCCCACCTTTCTCGTTTTACTCCTTCACCTCGCATAAGTCCTCTCTTGCCTTTATGAAGCCTGAGGAGATGGGGCCCCTTCATCAGATAACACTGCGACTGATAAGGCTTGTCTCCTACGACTACTCTGATGGGGGCCTTTCTTCTATGGTAATGGATAACAAGTATTTATGTACACACACTAAAAAAGCTGTAGGTGTAAGTGAGGGACAACATATTTTGCCTCATACTTTGTCTTAAAGGAATCGTTTCAGATTTTTGAAAATGACACCGCTCTCATGTTAGCTTAGTTTATCACAAAAACCAGAAAGAGTAGGAAAACTAGCCTGGCTCTGTTCAAAGGTAACAAATCCACCTACATCACTTCTAAGACCCTCTGCTTAACACATCACATCTAGTTTGTTTAATCCCTACAAAAACCAAAGTGTAAAAACAACTCGTGGTTTTATGAGGGATAATGTGCCAGGCTGTTTCTTGGTTGGGCCCAGTCACCTGGCAACTTGATACCCGTTTACCCCTGTTTCCAGTCTTTGTGCTAAGCTAAGCTAACTGGCTTTAGTTTCGTATTTACATCTTTTTCCTAACTGTTCAAAAACAACTTTACCCTTTGACTTATTTCATGAAGCTGGCAGAAAAAGATTTTCCACATGTTTTCCATGTTAGAAAATAGAGAATATATCTAAAGTGATCCTGTCTTTTCAGCCGCTGCGACAGAAATGTTTCTGACACCGGCTGATGTCAGTTTGTGTTAAAGTACAGCAGACTCCTCCCCTTTAATCACCAAGTGTGGATTTCTGAAAGCCAACGTTTTCTGCATTGTTGTACTGCATATGAGGACCACATGTATTGTAATCAAAAATGCTCTTTACCTTCTTGTTGTGGTTATGGCTTGCGTTGTAGCTTCACCACCAGATCAGGCAAGAGATTTATCTTTCAACAAACTTGTGGTGTACCAAATGGCAGCTAGCGGGGGGATCTAACACCAACCAGCCATTTGTAGGAAATAAAGCCGCAGAATAGGACCACATGTTTTACAGTCACGTGACCTATATGTTGGCTTGAAAGTGTTTGTACAGCGACAGCTCAAGTCATGATGTCTAGATGGGTGAAATATACTGTATTATATAAAACACATCAAAGAGACTTCCTCTCTGTTGGCAGGCACAAACGAGGGCTGAAATTACGTATTTATGTCACCTCGTTCCCTTCATCAACTTCTGCCAGCACCTGCAGGCATAAAACCTGTCAGATGAAAAGACACCCATACTAATGTACTGTATACTATGCCATGCCCACAGTGTTAGCTCAGTACTTTTGCAGCTGCAACAGGTGAAACGTGTTGAGGGGGGGTCTTTGTAAGTTTCCTCTGCTGTGGTGGTGAAGAGCTTCAGCCATTGTTGCATTTACAAGACAAGAGGTTATAATATGCCCTCTGAGCAGTGTTATGTCTTCAGGGCAGACTAGAGGCTACAGTGAGTTGCTATTGGAAAGTGACAAGGTGAGAGATGCTAGCTGGTTGGCGTGCTAACTTCGGGAGAAGAAAAGAAAGGTGTTTCTTTCGACCACTGGTGACAGTTCTTGGTAGGTAAATGAGTGAAGTTTGATACTGAACTTGCAATATTTCTTCTAAACTGGTAAGTAAACAGCTGTGCGATGCTAACACTGGTTATAGCAAAACTCAAAATAGCTCCTTTAAATGTCAAGCAAAACATGATGGCTTCCTTTGGACATAGCTTCTCTTTTTGTCCTTGTATAAGTTGTAAAGGTATCACATGATGTGTCACAATATACTATATCAGATCACTTACCTTTACATGTGCGCTGTCCTTTTGCACAGAATAAAAGCAATACAATAACACAAAACACCTGATTGCATATTTAGCGTTTGTGGTAGGTGCTGCTTTTAATTTTGAATTTTCTTGAACTACTTTTCAAAGAACACCAAGCTCTCTCTAGCCAGACACCATACAGCACAGTGGCCCCTTTTTTTTTATATAACCAGCTTCAAAGAGAGCCATCTCTCTCTTTGGGATTACCCTATGTATTACTGCAGAGCTCAGAGAATATGAAACTAGACCATTGATCTCGCTCTGATGCAAATTATATGGTCGACTGGCCACATGAAATCTCTCTGTGCAGTGGGAAGATGAAAGGCTGTATTAGTCCACAAAGAACACGCAAATTAAAACATCTGCTTGATGTGCATGATGTGTTGCTGGTGGCGGCACCTGTTCCAGCTTGTGACACACAACAGTGAAAGATGAGGGTACAGATTTCTGAGCATTGAAAAATGTATATAATTATTTCTGTGTTTTTCTGAACTTAGTCTTTTTCAACCAGGGAGTTGCGCTTTAAAAAGAGAAATATGGCAGCTTCAATTGAAGAGGGAAGACAAATAGTTGTGAAATGATATGAACAATAACAACTATACTATATTCATTAGAGACTAGGTGGGTTTCTGCTTAAATGGTTCCAGCAAGATTAATCACAAGTACACAATGCTGTTCTGACTCATGAGGATGAAAAAAGAAGGAAAAACAATATCAGCATCTCTGGCATAGTGAGATGTGCTACTAAATCAACATCTTGGCCACAGGGAAATCTTTGGTTACGCCTCCAGCAACAATGATGGAGGTCTAAACAAAGTTAGACACCCTAGCCGGGAGGAAATGGGCATTGATGCTGTGGGCTATTGTCATTATTCAAAGCTGTCACATTTCTCTATTGTGTGGTAACAAACATTTTACCGTAGTTGAACAGAATTGGTGTCAAAATGCAAACAACACCAGATGACAAATGGCTCTAACTGTGTTGTTTTTGGTGCACATGCCAGAATCCGGTCTTAAACAAACCACAATCAGAGAGATTTGAAATGTGTTCTGGACCAGTTTTTGTTTGTTCCTCCATTCCTATCAGCTGTTATTTCAGATCTCACAGACAAACCTTTGATAAAACTTGAGGGAATCAGGCAGCTCATTGCTTTATTGTTGCAATACCAGAGGGCTCAGGGGAACACTATTAGGATGCAGCCAGTGCAAGTGTTCCTCCACAAATGAGCTGGACCAGCCTGACTGTTCACTGAAAACAAGCTTGCTTCATTTTATGCGACCTCTTTTATTCTACTGAAGTAAGCATGCAAACCAGTTAGGTATCACTTTCAGATACCGAGTCACTGTAACATTCAGGCTGCCCTGAGAAAGTAATGCTGCTCAGATGGGGTTGAAACTCTCAGCAGGACTGGTAAGTAAACAGCTGTTAATTCTAATGCTAGCTACGTAGCAATGGCAAAACTTACAAATAGCTCCTTTAAACTAGAACGTATGTTGTATGATACCTGAGTTTACAGTACGACTTTGGATGCTTCACTTGAACAAATGATGGACAAAAGGCAAATAGTGTCAGAATGTGATAATATCCATATAATCCTTTTCTATTTTTCTGCAAATCCAGGTATGTTTCTACTCTCAATATTTAGGGAAAAGAGGGCTGCATTTTCAAGACCCGTTGGGAGGATACTTTAAAATTGGGTGTAGTTTACTTGTTATGACATATTCATTCTACACAAAGTGGTCCCAGCCCCTGACTGGGAACACAGCTACAGAAGAGCCCCTTGATACATGATGAAATTCTGGATGTGGCTCAAGCAAGACGTGTATGTATATGTCTGGGTGGTGCTCTGTGTAGTTTCTGTCAAAATGCAGGGCTGATGGATCCAGAGATCCGGAGAACACACCGCCAACTGACGAAGCTGACATGTTTTTAAAGTTGATTTTATTAAATACTCCATAGGCATTAACCTCCCAAAAAGCAGTTTCTATCTTTTTTAAAATCTTTTTGATAGTAGCATTTCTAGGTTTCAGTGTTAGAATATGTCTGAATGAGAAAACAGATCAGCTGATTGGTGAACTGGTGAAAGATGATGGCAAAACACATTTTGCTGTGCTTTTTTTCAGAGCGGTGCTGTCAGCATGGTGCTGTGTGCCTCCCTCTCTCTCTGTTCTGCTTCACTGTGGGCCTTTCAGCTGCCCCTCTCTGGGCCCCCTTCCTCTCCATAAGGCCTCCTACTCTCTATTGTTCTTCTGTTTGGTGCTTTGTTTGAGGCCTTCTCTTATCAGCTGTGCAGGCTCCAACTCTCCTATTTATAAACATCTCAAATATCTCCCTCTCTGACTTTCACTGCCCTGCTCCCTCAAAAACCAAACACGTAATATCAAATGTAACATTAAACAGAACTAATTGGCTGATAAATCCTGTCTGTCTATCACCATCCTCTCACTACTCCCTGAACACTCCCCACTCTTTGCCTGCTAGCAGCACCCGTTTATTGGCCTTTTTAATGCATTGTGGGAGGTTTGTGTGGAGGTAGGGCTGAGGTGGGCGCCCTTGTCTGGAAGGCTTGTTTTATGGGAGGTCTACATTCACCGCAAAGGATTTTCTAGAGAAATGCAGACTTTAACAGAGGACACTGTTGGACATGCCCGCCTCCACTTCCCTACATAGAGCTGGAATCAAAACAGTGTTGGAACATAATCCATTGTCCTTATGTTCTTCATGTGCACATTATTTATGTATTTAAGGTGGTAGAGAGATGTGTCGTGAGAGCGTAGTGAGGTCATGTAGAGGTGGGACTCTATGTTTATAGCCAACACATGGAGGACCTTGGGTAGGATCAGTGAACCACAAGGGTGTCATTACACAGTTTTCCTTACATCAGCCACATTTCCTTCACACCCAAAAACACATGACTGCAGTGCAAACAAAGAGCATGCCTCAGCTCTGTCCAGTAACACAAAGACAGATTGAATGCTTGAAAACCCTCACCACAAAGTTCCCTAAACTCCTGGGACTGTCTGGATGACATTTTGAACTCAAGTCACTCTGTAGCAGCTGCGCAGGAGAACCAGACTTCAGGCTTAACCAGCTTGTATAAGAGTGAGCCTGAATGAAAACACGGGCCTCCCTGTGCTTTCAGTCAGATAAGAGTAAGTCCAGGGAGCAGGCATGGACTTCCCTGAGCATTCCTCTGCCGCTACACACAAGACAGCTTTTATCGGCTATCCATTTTTTTTCCTGTGGCCCCCATTCCAGTGGCAGGGCATGATGCGTGTTGTTTCTTAGATATACCTGTGGAAGCCTTCAATCAGTTAGTACCTAACTGGATCACACAGATAGATGATGCGATTAGAGTCTACATTTACTGCACATAATGGGCCACCCAGCTAGCTTAAATGGCATGGAGACAGCAGAGTCAGCCACTACCTCTGCATATTAAAAAGGTAAATACCGAAAGTTTTGTTAACTTAATGTTTATCTTGTACATTACCTCACAATACATTTTGAGTTGTTGAGACATCACAACAGATCGTTCAACTGGAGCTTTAAAGGGTTAATCCTCTCCACTGGGGCACGGAGGAAGAAAGGATATCATTATATTTAAAACCCTCTGGGCGCATTCCTGAATTTCTACATCTAGATACATTAAATTCAAAGCATCTAAAAGCGCTAACAGAAAAAAAAGATTTACTTTGTAATAGATAGAAATCACCACTGATGCATCCAAAGAGCTAAACAGATACACCGTGGTATATGCCTTTCAAGTATAAACCAAAGGAAGAAATATGAGCTGGATCATATCACTGTGGTTAATGTCTCACATTATGAATAAGGATTTGAAAAATGACTTTAATTAATAAATAATTGGGTCAACCCTCTAACAAGTAGTGGCCTGCTAGTGTACAAATTCATGCTGTGCAGCCAAACATGGTTCCAACAAAACTTTATTTTACATTGAACTAGAGATCCCAAGGATATTGAAAATCAAAATGGACAAGCTGTATGTCAAAGGGTTAAATGTGTGAAATAATGGAACCATAGTAATACAAATAGGAAAAGTGTTTTGTGCTTTGAACATATGGATCGTGTGCAGCAACAGAGTCGCTCTCTCTCTCACTTCAGGAAGTAAACACCTTCTTCCTGCCTTTCAGTCAGAATGCAAATCAATTAACAGCATACATACTTGAAAGTAACAAAAATAGGCCATTGCTTTGTTCTAAACTGTCTAGTGGTAACTGCTTGCAGACACAAGGCACTCTCAGCTTCTTCGTTTGACTCTAAACTGCTGATTTCCGTATGTTGGACCCAAACTTGCAAACCTTTCGTTTACTTTTCAAACTAAAAGTCACACATTTGTTGTTGTTTTTAAACACAAATGGCTTTAAACTAGTTCTCTTTATGTTGTTGCTCTTCTGGGATTTGGCTGATGGATTAAATTGTCACGAAAAGTGTTTCCATCCCATTAATATCTGATGTCATTATGTTGGCATTTCTTTTTTCCAGAATTAGACCTACCATAAATAATACTTCATTATGTCTAATGGCTTGTTTACTGGTTTTGGCTCGATGCAGAGTTTGATGTATGGCTGTCTTAACTGAACACACTACACTGTAATTCAGCCACTGCACCACATGGGCGGAGATTTATGATACAGATTATTTTATTAATAATATGTGATGCAAATACAAACCAAAAGAGCTGGTTGACCTTTGTAAAAGGTTTTCTTTATAGACTGTAACCAAGTGTTACTTGTGGCGTATATAAATGTTGAATCACTAAATACACTGATAACTGGGTGATCTATCCATCTGTGCATAAAACCAGAAAATATATTAAGCGGTGACATCTGGAGCGGGGTTGAATTAACCTCAGACATTTGTTATATTTATAACTGCAATGAAAACAATTGCAAGATATAAGGAGAGGGGTTTTGGATTGATAGAAAGATGGAGGAAGATGGACGAACAGACGGACAGCTTGGTTTTACAGCAGGGGTTCTTCCCCAGATCCAATGAACCCATCACTCCTCACTTCAAAGAGAGCAGTGCATTCTGGGGCAAACTGCAGGATTTTGCTGTTGTGTAACAACCAAGGGGTGTTTCTAGGATTTGAGGCTATGTGTGCATGTGTGTGTGTGTGTGTGTGTGGGTGGGTGAATGCACTTCATCTGATAAAGTACTCTGTCTGTTCGTGCACTGATTATCTGCGTTTGGGTGATATGCATGCAAACCATGATTGGTCAACGTCATTCTACATTACACGTCACATTGTGTTTTAGCACTGGAGCAAAGTGGAGCGATAGGTGGGCTCCTTATCTTCTTTACCGTCTAGCTGAGTTCCTGTAGAATCTGGAGGTTGTGGAAGTTGAAATACCAAAATTTCAAAGCATGAATTAATTAATTTAAGTTTAGCTAAAGGCAGAACACAGGCCTTAGGATTTTTAAACTTTTACTGACTGACATTATTTTGAAAGTACAGTATTTACACTACATATTAATGAGATATCCCTTTAGAACTCGGGCCTGATCTCTCGCAGCTCTATCTGTTTGTAGAGCCAACAGGAATCATGTTGAGGAAAGACTGTCAGATCATTTCAATGAACTTCAACATGACAACCCGCGCTGCTGCCATCACAAGAATCAGCCATGTTGTTAGTGGGAGCCAGTCACTGGGAGACAGTGCTGGTGTTGCCAAATAGCAGGCATCTGGATTGAGTTTCACTCTGCTCGGGCCGTATCCTCAGCAGATGGTCCTCGCCAAACAAGCAACACAACGCTGATTAGAACCATAGGGGCAGTCCTCGCGTTTACTGTACGTGCACTCATTTCATGCATGCTTGTCAAAAGGCCAGTTTTAATAACATGTACCTCAGGGAGAAAAGCACTTCCACACTGCTTTGTGGTTTGGGCCAGAGAAGCTTCATTTACTGTAAAAGCGAGTGACGACTGATCAGCAGTGTTTCTTTCTGTTTCTGTTAACTTCATGGAGAAACTGCAAGTGATTAGTAAAGCTTAATATTTAATTTAGGTTTTAATTCATTTCATTGTGGGTAGCATTTTTTGCTCAGAACAGAGGTGACCAATTTGTTTGCATGTGAGCAAATGGAATTTGGGGCATTTGGTGTTGTGTTTCAGTGGATCCAGCTTTGCAGTAAAACATCTTCATCAAGCTCGTCAGTGAGGACAAACAAGCAAAGGGAGACATAAGAGTGAGACGTCACCTCGTCGGTGCACGCTGGCACGCTGCCTCACAATATTCCCATTCTTTTCATCACGAATGAGTGTACCCTCGAATTACCGAGTATTAGCTCCTGGACCCATTGCAGGGGGAGGTGGGGGCACACTGAGCTACTGTTCGGCTGGAATACAGGATGGCAGGTTCTTTTGAAAAGCTCACCACATGATGCCCACATGATACAAAAACACACTGCAGCGCTAACCCACAATGGCCACAGAGTTTACTAGCTGTGTGGGAGCTGATGAGAGCAGACTGTGAGTGTTGGCAGCTGCCATGGTGGTCCTGGGGACTATACGACGACATCCATCATGCTTTGAGGAGACTACAGAGGCTGAATGTGGGATTTTGGCTAAAGCCTGGCTAGGTGTAGAGGATTTTGGCATGTTGGGGCCATATGGTTTGCTTTGTAGTAGATTGTCACCTTCAATTTGTTTGTCTGTCCCTGCAGTGGCATCTTTGTTCTTCTGACACACTTGGGTACAACAGAATTAAAGGCAAGGTCCACAACTCCAGAAACATTTACAACACTGAAAATGGATTCATTTTTATTTTAAATTTCTTACTATATTGAAGTGGCTAATTGGTCATGTGATCATGTTTAGCCGAGGTTATGTGTTTATACGCAAATGGCATAGCTGAAGGAATGTGCTGGAAACAACAGGACTATTTAAAGGACTACTTTGATGGCTCTCGATTTTCTTTTGGCTCATGTGGAATCAACTGTATATTTTAAAACGATTAATAAAAGTGGCCATCACAATGCAAAATGAACAAGAGAAGAATTCAAAATATGGCTTGGTCTATGCTTTTACATTTATTTGCTAAATTATGTTCACATACAAGCATATGTTTAGTATATTACAGTCTTCTTGTGTCCCAACCTTAGCAAGATCTAAATAGGTTGTCAGTGGTGAGGAAGAACTGTATGCAGAGACTCAGTTCACACCTGCTCTGATAATGTGTCATGTTCATTTCTGAAAGGGTAAATGGGCTCTCAAAGTTAGAGTCAAGATCACAGGCGACAGTGAAACAAAACATGGGACAGCTGACCCAGTTGTGAAACACTGTGTGCTTGGACAGAATGGTGGGATAACATTTTAACAGCTGCTCCTGTCCTGAAAAAACACAACTTGAAAGTGCCAGTACCCCTATCACCGACCCCACTCCACTATCGGTGTGTGCTGTGCACAGCACTGTTGGAGGACGGAGGGGTGGGGTGGGGGTGGGTTTTTGGCTTGGTCAGGGGAGAGACGAGGTGACTCATGTAGAGGTCTGGGGGCATGAGAGAGAGGCCGACATTATACACTGTTCCTCTGAATCACATACTGTACCCACAGGCCCTGTGACCACAGAGGCTGTCTTTAGACTTGCGTTGATCACTTATTCCCCTTTGGGAGGATTCCTTCAGTTCATTCCCACAGCCTCCCTGTGAGGGTCCGGTTAGGAGAAAGACGGAGACCGCTCCATATGGCTGCACCTCCCAACCAGTGAACTTTGACTGTGAGAGACCGTATGGCATTTTCAACTTTTCAGTGCTTTCACACATTTATCCGGTACACATGAATAAAAGTGTAATGTGTTATCCCATTTGAGTTCGTACTGAAGAAATGTAAATTTTCTTCTGCTTACTTTACACATGTTTAACTGTATCCTGTATGGGATCCTTCGTGTAAACTGTGTTTGGGACCAAACAAGGGAACCACAGTTGGTGTGCTTGCTGAACTGAGTGGATAAACAGAGGATTCATGTGGACAAAGTTTTATCTACCGCTGAAAGAGGTTTCATGCAGTGATGGTTGCTTGCCAAGTAGTTGCATTTACAACACAAGAGGTTATAATACCCCCTCTGAGCAGCTCTTCTTCTGCGGGGTTTCCTAGATGCTGCAGTGACTTGGTATCAGAAAGTGACAATACAGTCTGAGCGGACTGGGGCTAGCTGATAAGCGTGCTAACTTCAGTGGAAGAAAAGACTTGATAGAAATGATAGCAAAACAAAAGTGAACATTGGCGTTACTTTCCACCAATGAGACGGCTCTTGGTGAGTAAATTGATGCTGAACTCGCAACATTTCTTCTAGACTAGAAATTAAACAGCTGTTAATGCTAATTTTGGCTATGTAGCAATGGCAAAAACATACATAACTAACAAGTCCCAAAATTAACCTTCTTTGACATCAAACTATGGACAAAATGTCTTGCTGTCTTGGAGAGCAAACATTGATGAAACAATCAATAGTTTCAAATGGAATCGTGGAACATGCTCTGGGCTGTTGTTGGACATAAGGATATCAGCTGCTGTTCATGTGATAATCTCTTGGGTTATCATATGTCCATAAAGCTCTTATTGTTCTTCATTTGTCAGGGCGTACTATGTCTTGCTGTACTTAATCTAATTTGTACAACTGTCATAACTACTAATATAGAGCTCTTCACAGCTCACAGCACAATTACTGTGTGGACACCCTGAAGACATCTGAACAAGAGCATGGACATAAAGATGAAAAGAAGGATGGAAGCCAACCTTTGCAAGAGCACCAGCAGGGGAGGAGTCTGCTTGATTAGTTTGTTCGTGAAACTCACTCCAACTGTCTCCAAGGAAGAAAGAGGAAAAAGTCAAATTATCGCAGTTTCCAAGAGCCATTTCATGTGATTCAACCTCGGACGTAGAACAAGACGACATAGAAAGGGGAGAGAAGAATTGTGTTTGATGGTGGGTGAATTTCTAGTTCGCTCAACCATCCAATTAATGCATGGAATGTAAGGGGGCATGAGATCCTTCATATGAACTGACTGGAAATCTTCCAAGGAAGCTGAATAGTTCGTGCTGAAAGGCTCTTTACAGCACTCACATACATGTTATGAAATATTTTCCAGCCAGTAGAAACACATAGAAAGAGCAAGAGAGGAAGCACATTGTGTTCAAGTCGGCTTCAGGGCCAGTGTTTCCTGTTTGAATCATAACAGGGGCTTGCTGCTGTGGTCTGCTACAGAATGGATGTGAAAAGTGTAAAAAGTTTGCTGACCTTGAAATGAACCAGGGAGATTTTTATCAGCAGCAACTGCTCACATTCTCCCTCTTTCACCACTGGTGGCCATGGATACAGTCGTCTTTGTTAGTTAGTGGCCATCAAAGACTTCAAAGACAGAGCTGTGAACACTTTGGCTTTGCGACTGACCACTTGACCCTCGGACGCCCCGCTTGTGGAGAGCTGTAATAGGAAATGAACTAAAGATTACTCTGACCACAATCAGTCAGGGAATAAAAAAAGGGCTTCACACCAGAGGATATTAGCCTTTTCAGCGCGAAGAGAGAAGAATACACGGGCCATTCAGAGATAAATGCTAGGGTGGTGGTCCTTCAGATTCAATTAATACTGACTTTGGGTGGCATGGCCGCTATACTTTGAAGGATTCAGACTTTGGTTGCGCCATTTCTTGCCTTTGAAAAGGGCAGCGGTGACACAGAATAAATAACAAGAGGACTAAACAGCTCTGGTCAAAATGTCATCTTTAATGTCACCCCCATCATTGATGCAATGGTGAGCATGCTTTGACTAGAAGTGGATACAAGTCTTTCCCCTCTGCAACAATCCTCACCTTTTGTGACCTTCAGACCTTCATACCCCGGGTGTAACTAGAGAGGGTTAGGATTTAAAAAGTTTTATTAGATGTATCACTGCAGTCAACATGTGCAGAAATCAGAGAAAGTTTACGTTTACTTGCGTACTTGTAGTGAAAATGTGTCACAATATATGACTGATAGACACAGTGCTGAGGGAAGATTATTCTGTTTTATCAGGGCAGATTACCGGCATGATCCCGAAGTCTCGTTTTCCTCAAAGTCTGCCATTTTTCCTCTCACAGTGTGTATAAAAGTAGAGGAACACAACACAAAAGATTAAGTAATACTCATATTTTACAGTGTTGAAATAGTGGTATTATTTCACTCAGACTATTTGTATTTTAAATTTGGAAAACAACAAAAAGTCCTCAGGATGAGATAAATCTTATTAACTTTAAATCATCTTGTATTCCAATGAAATGAGCAATTACAGTAGCTTTTTTTTTTCTGGCAGTTTCATGACCCACACTGAAGTTTGCTGCACACTGTAGTTGTGTCATGCCGAGTTCCTCTTTCTTAATCTCACTCTTTCAGGGAAAGCTATTTAGAGTTTCACAGCTTCTACTTGGACCAAGTGTTGCCTGCTGCACATTAAATTTAAGTGACAACCTCCTGTTTTGCCCGAGGAAATCTTCAGCTTCAGAAACCATTGCATGTAAAGTAGACTGTCGCCATGTGGCAGCTGATTGTGTTTGGCCCCATGTTTTGTAAAGTTAGGAACAGCTAGTGTCGCCTTGCACACATTAAACAAACTGCCAAGAGGAAATAAAATCTGAAGGTGCATATGCTGTCGTTAGAACTAAAAGAAAGCAAAGTCTTGAATTTTTTCTCTTCATTGTGATTTGTGGGTGAGCTTTGAGTGAGAACGTACAGCTAAGGAGGTATAGAAGTAATTTGTGCTGTTGCAGAAATAACCGGGAATGGATGTGCGTGTTTGATACCAACCAAGGGAACCACAGAGGGTGTGCTCGCCGAACTGAGCGGATAAACAGAGGATTCATGTGGACATGCCGTGCCACGATAATGACTTCTTCACAGAGCCCTCTGTGAGGAAAGAAAATGGTTCTGTTTTCATTTAAGTCTCGAAATGAACGTCCTTCTCTGACATCAAACTATGGTGTTGGGTAGCCTCCCCTTTTCGCTCGTCTCTACTTTTCAGGCTCTGCTTTTGTAGAACCATCCTCTTTGTGATGACTCAGACATTTATCTACCAGGAGGAGAGTACATTCACAAACAAGATGTCCAGTTAGTCTTCAGGAGCTGACAATGACGAAATGGAATTGTAGAACCTCCTCTGGGCTGTTGTTGGACATGAAGGTCGGAGGGAAATCAGATGCTGTTCATGTGATAATCTCTTGGGTTTTCATATGTCCATAAAGTTCTTATTGTTCTTCATTTGTCGAGGCGTACTATGTCTTGCTGTATATACTCTGCTTTGTACAACTGTCATAACTACTTATAGAGAGCTCTTCACAGCTCACAGCACAATTACTGTGTGGACACCCTGAAGACATCTGAACAAGAGCATGGACATAAAGATGGAGTAAAGGCCGAGGGCCGAGTGCACTTGGTTAGTTTGTTCATGAAAGTAGCTTCATCCATCCATCCATCCATCCATCCATCCATCCATCCATCCATCCATCCAATTTATGTGACGCAACTGTGGATGAAGTACAAGACAACATGAAAAGAGAAGTAGAAAAAGGAGACGAAAACTGTGTTGGGTGGTGGGTGAGCTTTCTGTTTATGTGCATCAATTTCCATTGGATTGAGCTGCAACAAGCAGCATTCCTAAACTTGATATGTACAGTATGAAGCAGCAGGGTTGTACTAGTGACTCATTTTACATTATATGTCATTCAATCTGTTGTTTTTCTTTTTATTTCCCACATTTCTGCTATTCATAAAACAGAGACAGTAGAGAATGACAGGAAATGAAGGGGAGAGAGAGGGGAATTCACACAGCGAAGGGCGCGGGTTGGATTCAAACCCAGGCCACAAAGGTAAGGACTCGCCCCCGGACGTCCCCTAACAAATATCGGTCAGAGCAGCTTTCATAGACTTTCCTCTCGGTGCCGGGATCTACAGGGTATTTGAAGGACTGACTGAAATGTCATTGCTAAATATAAATCTTTCATATTCGCCATGGTGGTTGTCACTTGTCACCCTTTCACCTAAGCGCTCAACTGTCAGACCTGCAAGCACAAGGTAATGTAAAGCAGCTCAAAATACCGTATGAGGCTCAGGACAACACTTTGTAGTGATCGATGCAAAAGCATTTCTGTGGTCAGTAATGTGAGGCTCATACTTTATATGTAGTTAAATACGAATGTTTGTTATTCAGCATATTATCAAAATCATGTTGTTGTTGGCTCAAATCATATGAAAACATTTGGAAATTGTTATTGTTGGAAGAACAAGTACTGTATGTGCAATGATTGCCAGTGAGCTAAGCACATGCAGGTCTAAACTTGTTCGTGCCAAATCTTTTCAGCGGGGGTCTCCCTTGTCATTCCATTCAATATTCTAACCATGCTATGAATTATGAGTAAACTTTTCACAAGGTCTGCAGGAGCTCAAAGTCTGCTAGAAAGCCCTGAAACACCTACTGATTTTCCATTGTGACAGAGCTTTGCCTATGTGGACTAATCAGAACATGCGAGGAAGTCTATGATTGTGGACACTGGGATTGGACTACTCACTCACTCACTCAGTCACTCAGTCACTCAGTCACTCACTTACTGTATTGACATCAGTTGACGCAGCTCTGTGTGAAGCTGAAGGGATTGATTCTGTGATGGGTTCTGTTAAAAGGCTCAGCGGAGTCGCTGGCTTTAGCCCAAGCACATTTGCATTCCTGAGGGGCAAGCCGTCCAGTATTATCTCTGCTCGCTCCAACAGAGGCCCCTGAAACCACAAAGGACTTGCTGTGTTGGCCTCTCCTCACCCTGGCCCCCCATCATATTTGCTGGAGAGGAAAGGCGGACTTCAGAAGTGGCTAATTATGCTGACGCCACAAGCTAAGGATGCACCTGCAGACAACAGGTGTTTATCTCCTCAGCCTGTGAGGTATCGTCCTTTATTCTAAAAGGAAACATCTCAGGCTTTGGCAGCAGCAGACATTTATTATGTGCCACGTCTGATTGAATCATATTTCACTTTAGGTCATAAAGAATGACATTTCTCTGGAAGTGCTTCAGATGTATTCATTTCTTCCACTTCTGTAACTTCTTTGAAGACATATAATATAACTTAATGCATGTGTATGTACATACGTGCAGTGGCTTGGTTGGATTAAATGAATGATCTCCCCCTGGTCCTTGGAAATGTATCAGGTGAAGTGTCACGAGTAAAACTGTGGTGTCAGTCTTCAGCGGAAAGCCAAAGGAGTGCCACGTCAGGGAATCTGCAGGTGTGTAATCTAAAATCTTAGAAAAAAAAGAAAAGTGTCTGTGTGGGGGCTGCTACAGTGGGAGGGGACGGGCTGCGCGGTGTAACATTTCTGTGTGGAGGATTAGGGTTGTTTGAGGGGAGATAAGACACCGCGGGATCACAGCGCTGTTAAATGCATCTGCCAGAGCCAGTGAGGGAGCAGCAGCAATGCAGAGACTCTGCCAACATTCCTGCGGATCAACACCAGCTGAAGGCTCCCACCTCTCTCCCTGACCTCTGCTGCAAAAACTAGAGAGAACACCTGATAAGGAAAGCTCACTGTAGCCTCTCACACTAAACCATCTACAAATTCACTTCTTTTTATTTAACGCAACTGCACTTATGTACAAATATGAGGTACTTGTACATTCCTAGAGTATTTCCATTGTATGCAACTTTACAGTTACTTCTATGTACCTTTTTTTAGAGATAGATAGATAGATAGATAGATAGATAGATAGATAGATAGATAGATAGATAGATGCTTTATTTATCCCCAAGGGGAAATTCATGTGTCCATTAGCTCATTGATGATAATAACAATAATAATAATAATAACAGTTGATAATAAATAAACAATAATAATTAGATTAGTCCACTTCCTTTGGCTGAGATGTTGTACAGTCTGATGGCAATGGAAACAAAGGATCTCCTGAACTCAAAGTGCACTATTGCAGTTTGTTCATGACAAGATCTCTGTGAGGGCTGAACTATTGTTCCACAATATGTTGTATCATCTTGATGACAGCTAAACAAATACAGTTACACATATATATTATTTCATTCACTAAAAGGTTTGGGAATGTTCTGCAGTAACTGATATGTCCGTTTGTCATTAGAGACCATCTCAACACAATCTGAACATGTGACTACTTCAATATCTCTAAAATCACAAAAAGGCACACCTGTGATGGAGGAGGATCATGAGCCTTAAGAAGCTTTCAGGTAAACAAGAGTCTTGTTTTCCTGCTCTGTGCTGCCATGAGTAGGTGAGGACTACATGCACCGGCCTGCAGGACTCAAGGAAGCTTAAGAAAGGATTTGTAAAATTACGAGGACATCTAGTGGTTCAAATAGGTAATCCCAATTGAAAATTGTCTGTTGATCCTCTCCCTCTGACATATAAGCATTTAATCTGACCTGCACAAGCTTGTATTTTACAGAGCAGATGAGAAACACCATTAACTCATATATGAGGCTCCCAGCTGCACAGAGACATTATTGTATAGTGAGCTGTCAGATGGATGTAGTGTGTGCAGGCGCTGACTAGAGGGCATGATGTCCGCATTAGATGACAAGGTCCTCTCCACACCTGAGCCAGCACACAATTCAGTAACCTTCAGTCATCACTGGACTTGTAATTTAAAATGTATTGACTAGCATTCAGTAGAGTACAAGCACTCACAGACCCTCCATGTCCTCCAGCTGTCAGAAACCCTTGTCTAATCTACCATCAAAGAAACTCTTTGAGAAACATGGACAGTAAAGTGATTGTGTCAAGGTGAGTCCTCTGATCTTACACTGGACATAATGAACACTTCTGTTTCACAATGTTTGTGCATGGTTTTTCTCCAGGGCTGATGTGGTGTTACAGGATGTGTTTGATCGCCAGGTAGCTGCTGCAAAGGGTCGGAAACATATTAAAGGTCGAGGAAAGACGGAGAGACAGGACTGAGGGGAGATTGATCGTGAGGATGATGACATTGTGGGGAAGATAAAGTGTAGGCAAACAGCTCGGCGTCAGCCTGCGGCATTTCTTTACACTACATACCCCTGCTGAGTTTAAACAGCAGGTGCAGTTATCGCTTCACTTGTTCATTCTGTAATGTTTCAGCTACGCTCATGTTAGTGAAGGAACCAAGTTCAAATTTACATACAATCTTTATTCAAGGTCATAGACATCTCCCAAAGTTATAATCCAATAAACAGCAACACGGGCATTTACAATTCAAGGACAAATAATTCACTTTTACAATAACAAATTGAAGATGTTTGCCTCTTGAAGATACATTTCAACAGCTGTTGTGTTTAAATTTGGCCGGCAGACCACAAACCAAATACTCAGTTAACAATACTTCTATATTCATAAAACATGTCCATGTCAGCACAGACATTCATGAAACTAAGTTTTGATGATATTCTTTTAATTCACAGTCTGATGTCTTTTGCCACGTTTTCCAAACTAGATATTAAGACCTTTACCTTTTTTCATTATAGCCATTTTATGAAATGCATTTTGTAGGACATGGATACTACGATAATACAATTCACTGAACATTTGAAGACTGAAATACTTTCTTTGAATTTGAAAAATCACAAAAATAAATGAATTTACTCAACTAATACTGACCAGATTGCCTGTCTGTGTGCAACATAAGCACATCTAGAATACTGTGAGTGAACACATACAATCGCATTTAATGGGTGTGCTTTCCTTACATACAGAATCTGGAAAGTGACATTTAAAAGTGTCCCTGTTAAATATTATCTAACTCCCCACGCAGTTAGAAAGATGTAAATTACTTCCGTATTGTGACCTATTATAGATTGTATTACATAATGAGCTTTATCTGACTATATAATGATTGTTAACACTCAAAGTGAGGTTGCATTTTTCTTTGTAAACATCTGGCCAGAACATCTGGTTTTAAAATAATCTCAACACTGAAAATGAAGAAGAAGAAGTTCTGTCTTTCTATATGATAACTCGTATTATGTTGTTAACATAAAAAGGATGGAGGGTGATTTGTCAGTAACAATACTAACAAACAAATTCTGCCTTCAATATCTTAAAAACAATACTAAACATAAAGGCGGCTCAGATGGACTGAGAGGATTCCTCGCTCCTGTCTAGGTAAGGCAGGCTTCTCGAACACCTGAACAATCCCTGTAATGCAGCACACTCTCCAGGCATAGATATGTTTTTTTGCGTGCTTCACCCTCACAACTCCACAGGGTATAACGACAAAGCACTACACAAGCAGCTACTGTAAAGATACATCACTATCAAAATGCTGTCGGTGCGAAGATTTTGGTGCTAAGTTTTCAATACTTGCTACAGTGTTTTATCTCTATTGTTATCTCTACACATCTTTTACTACTTTGTGATCCTGTGTCTTTTAAAATAAATAAAACTGCCATTCTTCTTTTTTTTTTTTTTTTTGTGAATGCTAGCAGAAACTCAAAAACTGACTGCACGTTTACCAATTGTAAACTTTAAGCTACATTTTCGACGGAAAGGGCCAGTTTCCTAGATAGGATTTAAGACTTATGTGGCATTTTAAACCAGGCTGCTGGCTCTCACAGACATGGTTTGGAATAATCCTGCATTTAACTCAGTCTATTAAGTGAACTGATTCCCTGAAGGAAGATTAAAGTTCCTCCAGGACTAAAGGGACTAAAACTTAAATCAAACCTCTTGCTTGGCAGGTCAGGTTAATGGTCAGTCAGTGTAGACACAAGAAAATGTGGGGGGTTTATATTATGGGAGTGTTGAGCTCCAACAACTAAGACAGGTGTTTGATATTAACCTCGTTATTGAGAGCTGTGTGCTGCTCACTGGAGGACTGACACAGGTGATTGAAATTCAGCTCGTTAGTCCGAGATTTCAAAATGTAAAATTGTTTCAAAAAGTCTTGTTTTTTAAACATAATACCTATTCTGGATTTAAGCCTTCTCCTAGTTTAATTCAAACTCTCACTAGGAAACATGACCTATAGACTTGCTACAACAATATTAGCTTGCTAAGTTACTGCTACTATAAGATTTAAATATGGGGAACTCCATTAGACAGAATTTGTACTTTTTTGAGTTTTCATTTTTGTGTCCTCAACAAGATTCCCAGTTGTGTTTTTGTATTTAACACTAAAATCTTAACCTTTCAGTCACAGACACATAGCTTCAGAGGACTGGTGAGAGCCGGTATTGTGCCTGCAAGGCCAATGAGTGCTTCTGCAGGCAGGCTGATCTTGCCTGTCCCCGTGAGTATAATTATTCCACTGCACAGGTTCATTACACTTCCTTTCTCTTTACCTCAAGAGATTAAACCCCACACTGAGACACAATCTCAAATTTTTGCCTGCGATGAGCCTGCATCGATTTAAAATTGTATTAACAAAGGCTTTTGCCATCTTGGATGGCTGTTTCCAGAACTCTCTGAACGCTACATGAGCTCATTAGCTGCAATTAGCTGGGTTTCTCCGAATAAATGTTTTTGAAGCTCTACCATCTGGACGTGAGCCACAGTGCCACACACTGTGTTATCTTTTGGAGATGTCATGGTGTATTTTCTCCCTTTTAATTATCAGGCATCAGTGTCTCCTGGTGTATCCTCATAACCATTAAAATATAAATCATTTTTAATATTATGTTACCAGCAGAGTAGAAGCAAGAAACAAAATTAGTCATTTAACAAATTCAGTATTACTTAATCTTTATAAATAATCAATTTGTCAAATCAAAATTTCAAATCTGTTAATCCTCTTTAGTTGGGCTGTTGTTTAAAATATCATATTCAGCATATATATTATTAAAAAAATTATAATATATAGTAAGATTAAAACAAAAGAGCTAAATAGCTTTGCTGGCTACTTTTTAGAATAGTTTCAAATCAAAATAATTTTATTGTGTTGCTGCAACAGTATAAGGTTTTTTTTTTCTTATTAATTAGTTGTTGCATCAAACAGCATCAATTAAGGCTGATTTAAAGGAATAAACAAATGTGAGCTGTCACATACATTTTTGCAGAGGTGTTGATTCATTGGTGTCACACAGAGAAAAAGAACTGAGTTAAAAGAGCTGGTCTTCCCACCACACTGCCTTTGGCCTCCTCAGTGACCCATCATGAGCTTCGTGGAGAGCAATCTGAAAAGTCCAATGAACCCGAGCTGTGCCTCAGGGGAGTGTTAGGCTTCCCTGCTGCTGATGGGTCTGACTGGCCTTAAAACACCAAGTCTCAGAAAAGTGCAATTCCCCAAAGCTATGTGTTGTTTCTTCATGATTCCCTTACTTTTATTCCTAGCTGTTCGTTGGTAAGCGACTACATGATTTGGAAAATCAACGTGAGCTCATGCTTTCACATCCTAAATAAGCTTTCATGCATCTCATCTCCACAATGTCGCTGAAGAATGTGAAAGTCTCGATACTAGTTAAACCCCCCCCTGCAACTAATGAGCATATCTGAGGTATAGATTTAGACTTTGACTGAATACTACTGGATATGTAAGCTACTTCCACAAAATAGTTCTAAAATGTTAAATCTATCATATTAAAGATCATACAACAAAGATAACATTACCTCATTACAAAAAATATAGACTAGTAACATTTAGGATCAACTATCCATTAAGTTCTAAAATATAGTTTAACTGAGGGTTGCACAGTGACAGGATGTTCATTTCCCAGTTGGAAAACAGTAATACGCTCTGCTTTTCCTTTTTTTTTTTTTTCTTTTCATTTTGGTGTAATTACTGAACAATCATTAACATTGGAAAAAAAAAAAGAAAATTCAAATATTTGTAAACATCGTACCAGTACAAAAGCACATGTTGCGAGACGTGGTCAGAAAACACCGATACAGGCAGCGCTGACAGCTTTTACTCCTCCTCCATCGACTTCTCAATCTCCTTCAGCCTGCGGACAAACTCCTGAGCCTCCCTGTCTCCGATGCGAGCGTCCAGCATCCTCATGATTGGCTTCTCTGGAGGGGAGAGCAAACAGATGAGAGCAGTTCCCACACCTGACACAAATATCACTAGATTGAATGGCTTTTCATGTTCTATTGGAAAAGTAATTGGAAACCCAGGCCTACACCGTCTGTTCTCCAAAGAAGCCAATATTATGTTTGTGTAAAAAAAAACAAAAAAAACACTGATACAGCCTGGAGCTATATGTACCACTGGGTTTACTGCGAGACAGGTGCAGAATGACTGGCTGGACACTCTTGCCGGCCGCTGAGGCGTTCGGTCTCCCTGGCCAGCAGAAGTCGCTGAGAGGAGCTACGGCTTCACCGGCGAAGTCGTTGGTGGAAAGCCAGTCGTAGTCCATCACAGTGAAGGTCAAACAGGCAAACCTGTGTCTGTACTGTTCAGGGCTCACGTGGCTGGAAGAAACAGGAACCAGACAAATCCGGCTTAGGTTACCTACGTGTGAAACAGGAAGAGGACGACAGGGGAAAATCCTACTCACAAGTAAAAGAGTTCATCAAATACTGGGTGCAGGGTCTTAAGCTTCACTTGTGTGCGTTGGCTCTTGGCCATAGGGAAGAGGTGATGAGGACAGAGCTCTACTATGACAAATGGGTCACTGAGACCTGAAGAAGACCAGAAAAGTGAGTGAAAACATCAAAGCTCAAAACAACAACCTGCATTTAATTCAGGTTTTACCATTGGCATCCAGTGCAATGATATCTGCGGCGTGCAGAATCTCCACCGTCAGTCTCTGCTCTGGAGCGTCGTAGTAGCACTTCACGCTGATCCGACCGTAACGGGTGTGTTTGAGTGTTTTCTGCAACGTTGAGCACATGTTGTAATATGATGTGAAAGCACCACTCATTTCGATTTTTTAATCACTCCTCTGACATAAACATATTCATCACATTCATCACTACATGTTGCATCACTTGAAAGCATCCTGTTTTTCCACGGGTCCAGGATGAGACAGATTTTTAAACCGGAGGTGAAACAACAGAAGACAGAGAGAGAAAGAAGAGTGTTGTGCTGTCCCGCTCAATGCCTCTCTGTCCGCTCTGGGGCTACGATATGGTGATGATTGTCAGCCAGGTAAGTTGAAAACGCACCTGGTGGGAAATCTTCTCCAGATAGTATTGTTCAATCAGCTCAAAGGAGGAACACTTATTCAGCCTGAGCTCCTCATCCAGGGCCTAAAGCAGCACGAGGACGGCCAGAAAGGGAAAGAGATAAATGACACTGTGGGTAGAAGGACATCAATCTCACCTTTCACCCACTCATAAAGGTTGATAGATTGCATGAAGTCCCTACCTTGTAGTCTCCACTCTTCATGTCTTCCAGTGAAAGACCCTCTCCCCCAGCATGGAAGAACTGCAGTACGGTCTAAAGCATTCAAGTTAAATAAATAAACTTGTAAGCTAGTATTCATTCCACTGATTCTGACGGAATGAAGTCTTAGTATAATAGAGAGACATGTTGTTCACACAAACAGCATGAAACCTGTGGTAGGAGGCAAACATGATATCTGTCTGCAAAACTCCACAAGCCCCATGCCATGACTTCTCATGCAAATCTGTCACGTCCTCTCCCAGCTGGTTAAACTGGCATTGGAATATACAGCAGCTCCCACATTGTCATTCATGAGGGGGACTCACTTTGGCACTGAACTACCACCTAGTGACTTTATAAATATCTGATATATGCTAATGATTGCACGACAGCAAGCATACAGAGCTAATTAAAGGCTGATGATAACGGCAGCGATGATAATCTTTACAGAGATGACAGATGTCTTTTCTTTTTTCTTTTTGTAAGCAAGACTTAAAAGGACATGTGACAAAGCTGGAGCTGGAAACAGCAACAAAAAAGAGTATTGTGAGATAAAAATTTACAGAGCGCTGACCTCCACCGTGTACTTGAAGCGGTTGTAAAACTCCACCTGAACGCCTCTGTTTTCTGTGACCGAGTCCAGGATCATCCGCAGAAGCAGCTCCCACATGCTTTGGAGAGCTCTACAAGGCAGCGGACACAATGAGACACCCACACGTTTGTGTTTACCAGCACGTCCAATTACACCCCTGTACCCTCACTCAGCCTCGTGTTATGTTTTCACAGATAATAGCTGAATAATGATAACTTGTCTAAGAGGGTGTTATCATCGTTACAGAGCTTACATTCATAGACAATCACAGCCTCTTCTTTTTTTCTTTTTTTTTTCTTTTTGCTGAGCTGTCACATTTTTCACCTAATACTTTCAAATGGATTCAGAGAAGAGTCAACAATGAGGAGGATTGTGTAACTCGGTTGAAGGATATGTCTCTAATGGAGCTGGAGTCAAACAAAAGGCACTTTTGCGTATACGCTGTCCTTCCTCCAGTCAAGTGTATACTGATGATGCAGCCTTTTAAGTGCAGGCGAAACACCACGTCACACCGATCAAATCATTTACATCTTAAGTGTAATCTTTCTCAGAAATGTTCAAACTCTACACACTGTTTTTCACAGCTTGATTGCGATATGTAACGTGTGTGCATGTGATTTATGTGCTCTTTTTGTTTTGCTTCTGATTGAATGAATTTGCTCTGAATGTTCCTTTAAACTCTGTATCATCAGCTGCACAGGCTCACCAGATGGAAACCGGCAGTTAGTCAGAATGTGTCACGATTATAACTAAGAACAGCTCTCAGAAAAAATAAATTAAGTCATACTTTAGAGATATTACCTAGTCAGGTTCTCCTTTACGAGGTTTTCAGTGAGGATGACCATAGTGTCTTGTAAGTACTTCATGAGAGGGGACACAGCCTGGAAGAATGCGACATTAATAGACGTTACGTGTACTGCGGCTGCAAAACAGCTCTGTCACAAAGGATGAGTGCTGTGGAGAACCGCTGCCACTTACGTCGTCGTTGTTGATGGAGTCTGGAGACAGGCTGATGTGCTGGATGTACCTCCGCAGCTCGGGCAGCATCTGCACGGACGGAATCTCTCACACATGTGCATATGTGGACACGAGTACGTACAGGGACGGGGAGTATCACAACATGCAGCAATGGATCATGAAAAAGGACCAATATGCCTAAAACCCATTATTGGCGAATTGGGTGCAAGTGTCACAATAATTCATGTGTAGTGCATTATTAAATAAGATCAAATGTACAGCTGTGGGTGGGTGAAAAAACCCCACAGCTCCAAAAATAGTCCTGCATTTAGTGATGGACAATTATTGTGTGTTTCTTTTCTCTAATTTGTACAATGTTTTATGCACATTTCAGAAAATCACTGCTTGTAGAAACCTCACATCGTCAAGGTGAATCCTTTCTCTTAAGGCATAAAAATTAAAAACATACTGCATACATGTCCCTGAAGGTATCATTCATTCAGGCGTGGCTAGACGGCAGGTGTCCACCTTGTCAGTGAGCAGCGCGATGAGACGTTTGGCTTCTCTCTGCAGGTCCAGGTCCATGTTGAACAGCTGGCCGTTGAGAGCCTTGTAAACCTGCTCCTTCCCCTCCACCCCGCAGGACTCCGCCATGGCCCGCTCCACGCCTTGCCAGTCCAGGTCATGTGGCAGGTGACCCAGGAAAACGCGCACGTGCTCTGCGTTGTTCAGGGCGATGCACAGCTAGCAGAAAGCAAGGAGGAGCCCAAGAGGAGAAACACAGGGTGGAGGTGGAGAAACAAAGAAGGAAAAGAAGCAGGGCTACAGAGAAGTGGAGGGATGGGGTGTGTGTGTAAATGACTAGAGGTAGCTGCTTTTTTTTTGGACTGTAAACATATCTGTTCTCCTGTTGAACCCTTTGTGTTGCCAGGGAGCACACTCACTGACATTTACCTCCCACGTCATTGTATGCCCTCCCCCCTGTTCTGTCTTGCTACAGGCGTTACCTGCACTGTGAAGCTCTTGTGGTCTCGGCCCAGCTGGTTCCTCTCAATCTTGCGTGTTATCATCTCGGAGTAACACACAGCCTCGCTGCAGAAATTCTATGAGAGATAAAAAACCCCGGTCTGTTATTACAGGGAAATTCTTGGTTACTAATGGCACTAAAATCTTCCATTAATCCTGATTATGTGTGTGCTATGTCGTGTTTGTGTGTGTGCGAGTATGTGAGTGTGGCGACACTGGAAGTGGCACTCACGTCTGTCAAACGAGTGACGAAGATGAAGGCTCCCGCAGAGTCTGGCCAGGCCAGCTGCAGCCAGATCTCGCGTACCTGGGTGAAGCACGTTGTCACTTCCACCGCCGAGGAGCTGTGTTTGGCCAGCTGCACCGGCTCCAGCTGTTCACAAAACACACCCACCAAACAGGCAACATGTTTTCAAGACCGTGTCATGGGAGAAGAAAACACTGTTGACTTTTCTTTTTAAAAGTTCTGTGATACTTTATTCCAACCCCTTATTTATTATGTACGAGGAGTACATAAACAATTGAATAAATTATAACACATAAAACACTTTATAATTAGTGTTAAGAAGCTATTAAGACATTTGTGAGTGTTTATTATTAATGCATTCGTCAACTCCTCAGATCAACTGGTGTATGAACAGTTAATGAATGTTTGAGTATAACACACGTTTAATCATATATAATGATATGTTGTAGTTTTAGTAGGTTTAAACACATGTACAGAAACAGTTTTAATCTTCCTGTGAAACATTTGCACATGTGTAAAATAGATAATAAATACTCAATAACATGCGTGTATAAAAAAAAAAACTTTTATCTGGATGCTAAAAATAATGCCTATAATATACTGTATCTGACCTCCATTATTTTAATTTTCATTTTCCAACATTTCAGGGGCAGGCGCCTCTCACCTTGTCTGTCTCCACTGCTTTACGGATCCGGTCACATGATCTGTCGTGCACGATCTGCAGCCACTTATGAATGGAGGACTTGAACCAGTTATGAAAGCCTGTTAAGGCCAACATTTTAGCATCCCTGTCAGAGAAGAGCACATATTACATACACTCAAGGACCAAGAATAGGTTGAATTCTCATCTTCTTGCTGACATTTCAAACAGATATCCAGCAGTCAGACACTTTACGCTGCTACGTAAAACGAACTGATAACCAACTTGAGTGGAAGAAACTCTCGAAAGCCTTTGAGGATTTTCAAGGACATGAAGAGTTCAAAGATGGTCTCCCCCATTGTCTGAGTCAGTCTGGAGCTCTCCTGCTCCAGAGTGCCGCACACCCGCTCCATCGCTACATTCACATCATCAGCTACCTGGAGGATGAAATAATTCGACTCTGTTCAGGCACAAGGTGTCAAAGTTAGCAACAACAATACAAAAAGGCTCAAAAAGACTTTTGATACATTCTTACAATGACTCTTCACATTTTCAATGACATACCTGCTTCTCCAGCTGCCTGTATGATATGCTGAAGAAATCCACTTTCACAGCACTGTGAGAACAGACAAACACACAAACACAAAGGATGAAATGGAACTGGTCCAACAATGCAAACCAATGTTTTCTGTGGCAGGCAGCAGAAGATTTCCTCTAAGGTATGTTGCATGTGTTTCAGTATTGATATTGACCTGTAGAAGAGCTTGTTGTAGATGTTCTGGGCTCTCTGTACGTCTGCACACACGGCATCCACCACCTGAACCAGCTTCTTCAGCTGCTCCTCCAGAGTCTACATACACAGCGAGCATCCTGATCATCTCTCACTTCTTAAGGCACAGTCAGTGCAATTATACGATGTGATGATTTCTATCACCATATTCATTAGTATACACTTACCCCCTCCTCTGGTTTATATCGTGCAATTAAGCTCTCATACCACTCTGCTGATCCTTTCTGTCAAAATAATTACACAAATAAAAGAGAGTGAAAGGGTTAATTATGTATGTCTGTATCCTCAGCGCCTACAAATGCCTTCATTTACAATGATGTCGAGCAGATACAAAATACTAAACATACATGATAAAAAAAGAAATTAAAACAAACACATAAATACAATTAAAAAAATAATGTAACAAAAACAGGTACAAACAGGGGTTAAAAGGTTAGAGATTATGGATTTAAAATGACCAAAGAATTCATTTTTAAAGAGTTTTGTAGTGAGTTCCAGGCGGACCAAGCCAAAATCAGTTCTTCCAAGCTCAGCGTGAACTTGAGGGACATGCAGTCATTTAGTCCTGGGGTAATGTAAACTAGCATGGAAGTAATATATGATGGCAGCTTTCCAATAAGGGCCTTAAACATAAACAAATATGTATGCAAATCACACCTCTTTGAGAGAGAGAGAGAGAGAGAGAGAGAGAGAGAGAGAGAGAGAGAGAGAGAGAGAGAGAGAGGATGACGCAGCCTCTTTGTGCAGGGTGTAATGGTTGAGTGTTAAAGACATCACCAGTAATGAACCTGAGAGCAGAGTGGTAGACAGCACCAAGGGCCTTTAGATGTCAAGATGTCACCATAATCTTATAAAACAATGCAATGACAGGCAGGAATTATTCCTAAAGAAAAATATTTTTGAAGGACATCTTCTCATCAGTCCAAATGAAGTATTTGTAGAGCACAACTCCTTCAGTATTGGTGCCACTCTTTGTGGTTATTTATCCAAATTAATATTTTTGTCTCTGGAGAAAAACATAAATTTAGTTTTGTCTGAGTTTAAAATGAACGTATTTATTTATTGAGTGATTGTAAATCAGAAAGGCAGTGTTGCACTGTACAGTATCCACAATGCAAAAAGCTTCATTCACCACTGGTCTTCTTTTCCTCTTTACTTGGTTGTTTGCTGCTTTAACAGAAACACCAGCAGCTATACATCACATCACTGCAGAGATATGCGTCATGTCACCCCTGTGTATGTGTGTGTGCATGTGGGCGTGTGCTGATTTCATGCAATACAAAGTATACGTACAGTACGGCCCCTCTATCCGTCCAAATCGGACCTGGACACCTTTAAGTGAACTTACACTAACAAACAAAAGTTCATTCTTTTATTGATCTTTGATTGTTACCTTGACAGCAGTAGTGATGTCCAGATGCAGTTCATTTCGAAGAGGACATACAGTCTTAAAGGCCCGCATGTTTTGCATGTAGCCAATCCCCCTGGCATACACAGACAGGAAAAAAGCCAGTTACAATACAAGACTGCTTTCAGGTCCCGTAAATGCTCGTTTCACACTCACATACCATTCTCTAAATTCTGTCCACTTTATTTGTACGCAGGATCCTGCATTATCTATGCAGAAGGGGAGAGATTTAACTTTAACTATGAGGTGAGTCACTCAGTGTGTGTGTGTGTGTGTGTTTCTGAGGGGTGTAGATAATCTCCCTCGAGGTGTCGATCACTGGGCAGAGCCTGATTTCTTACGGGGGAAGTTTCTATAAAAAAAAAAAACCCCAAAAAAACAGCCTCCAAAAGAGTCCTACACAGCAACGTGAACTTCAGTAATTAGCTGGTTTTACTGGCTGGCACTGGTGTGAAATAGACAAACAAATATGGTGCATTTAATGCTCTTCTTAACTTCCTTGTTATGTTTGATGGTAACTGGAAGATGTTCTGTTAAAGACTCTGATCCAGAGCAGCATATCTCTACAAATACCAACCAACTGGCAACATCAAACTTTGTACAGACAGTTTCTCACGATCTCATGGACACCTGCCCTTCCTGCTTTTAAATTTTCCCTTGGCCAACACATTGCCGCTGACAATGTGTCCAGAAAATTAATGCATGGATTTCCATGAAATTCACTGTGGATATTCATGTCCTCCGAAAGGATGAATGCTTATGATTTTGGTGATTTCCTTTTCCAGCTTAAAGTTCCACACTTACACTAGGAAGCTATATCTGTATCTAAACCTGTTATCTTCATACTGGTGCTCGGGAAGAGCGGTAATCCTGTCAGATTTTCAGGACTGCGTGGCCCCAATACCAGCGTGTATGACAGGATTTGGTCGCTGATTTTACTGGTGGAATGAAAGCATAATATGATATAGAGAATAATACATGTTACCCAAGGTGAAAATAATAAATATATACAGTACGTTGTTGCTTATGACTGCAATATGTTGGGGCAACTAACCCTTATGTTTCAGCAAAATTTGTGGCCAGGACAAATTTTAATATCTTTTTTTGATATGAGTAATGACAAATGATTAAGATATTGCTGTTTGAGTAAAAAGCCCAACACTGCTTCCTCCACAGAGTGTAACTGACTGGTTGTAGTCTCTCTCTGTGTCCGCTGGGGGGAGAGGTCGAGCGTGTTCCCGGTATGGCAGCACGGGTGAGTGAGTGGCGTGATGTGATGGCAGTGTGACTTTACCTCAGCATGAGCTCGTAGCGTGTAATGGCAGCGGCGCTGGTGCAGGGGAAAACCTGACGCATGTTCTTCATCAGGCACAGGCAGTGCTCTGTGTACAGCCTGAAGCTGTCTGACAGCTGCCTCTCCTGGACACAGGAAGGGCCTTCAGTTATAGCTTCAAGTACACTGGCTGTGAGACATTTTTGGCTGAACCAAAAACCTTGATGAATGTCAGTGAGGAGCTGAGCTAATGAGGTGACTGTTTCCAGATGATGAAAAGGTTCTTTCCTACTGGGTGGCCAACGGCGGAGAACCTACCAGGTCTCCCCTCACGGCGGGGGGGTCCCACTCTGCATCGATGGTCCTCAGGAGGCGTATCAGCAGGGAGTAGCACACCCTCTGGGTCCGATGGTGGCTGCTGTAGCACTGCCAGCGACTGCGTCAAAAAAAAACACAACATGCACCTTTTACCTGACGCCAAAAGCGTTCATATTTGATTTGATCCATTCGTCCGTTAATACTCACAGAATGGCCTGTTGGAGAGGGGAGAGATCGGTTTGCACAGCATGGTGAGTTAACACTGTCCACGCCGGAGGACAAACCTGCCCGTTCCAGTTGTAGGGCTCT
Source organism: Seriola aureovittata (assembly GCF_021018895.1). Classification (NCBI taxonomy): domain Eukaryota; kingdom Metazoa; phylum Chordata; class Actinopteri; order Carangiformes; family Carangidae; genus Seriola; species Seriola aureovittata. Next base: position 8,944,282 of record NC_079380.1, read on the forward strand.
CGCTAGAATCATATGTGGAAGATAAACAGGTCATTTCAATCCCACTTAGACAGATGAATCGGTTTGTACTCATCAAAAACATCAAAATGGCATAAAATCTACCACTGCTAATAAACTACGTAAACATAACTATAATTACAATATCTTAAAATGATCAAATCATTTTTTTTTTTTGTACAAATCCAGACTGGAATCAGATCAGAATACAATTTTCAAACCCACATGACTTCACCCACATGAACTGGTGTCTCTGTCTAGAAGCTGACTAATGAAATGTTCTCTCTGTCCTTTCCAAACACTCAAGTCAAATCCAGAGAGCAGCGACTGTCACGGCAACACTAAACAGACTTAAACCGCCTCAGCAGCAACTGTCGTCCGGTGCAGCAAAGGAGCACATACGAGACAGTGTGCGCTGCGCCGTTCACAGCCTTCTATCCTGCGGTGTACTTTCTTTTAATTCCATTGTTTCTTGGATTTCAATTATTATTGTTTTGAATTATGATGTAATGTTTACTTGAGCGGATCCGTTGAGTGGCAGTGGCTAATGTGGATCCAAATAAATAAATCATTTTACTGTTTTGTTTCATGGAAATTCTTAACTCAAAAATGAATAAAACACAAAATGAATGTCCCTGCTGTCAGAACAAAGCCTCATGATTCACTGGCCCTTAGAGGTCGTGCTGTTTGTGGTTTGACTGACAGGCTAATCAAGCAGCTAATCAGCTTAGGCCCCATCCTTAAAGCTCTGTGCTTTTACTATGGAGCTAAACACAAAAACAACACTTTAAAGTAATTGAACGATTAAACGATAATCACAAAAATCACATCACAAATATGATAATTATGATGATTATTTCGACTAAATAATGTGGTGGAGACTCACCTTAACATGAGCGTGCTCATACTCCACAATCTGACTCAGCAGTTTCTTGTGAATGGAGACATTTGAGTCCTTCCTGGACAATGGTGTGTCTCTCTGGAGGAAAAATATGAACATAGTGATTCGCTGTGTCGTCTTTGGTGTAGATTATGAAGAATTGAAACCTGTTACACACACCTGGCTGGTGAAGAGCTTCAGTATCAGGTGACATTCTCCCTGAACTTTAGACGCACTGGATCGAGGCTCCAGCTTGAACCAGGTGTCGTAGCCGGCGACAGGAATCTCCTGCAGAAAGGAAAGCAGCCTGACTACCCGAGTACCTTCTGGGAAATCCCTCACGTTGTATCCTTCAGTCTACTTGTGCTCGTGTGTGATTTGTCACAGTAAGCTTGGCACCTCTGGCTGGTGAGACTTTTTTTTTTTTTTTTTGTTTTGAACATTTCCCCTTTGAACACTCACGTTCAGAGGGATGTTGATGCATCCGAGGAAGTCATCAGCGTTCTCCTCGGAGCCTGATGATGCAGATCCGTTGGAGCGCACTGACTTCGCTATCTGCTTGAAATACCTGACAAGAGAGAGAGCAGTGCGTAATAAGGAAGATAACATTTCTAGACTCTTTCTTGCTCGTCACAGTTTGAGTTCCTCTTTAATCCCTCAAATCTAATATGAGATATATGGGTTCATTTCTCATTAATTTCAATCTTTCATTCATACATAAACATACATATTTGTATGGACTAAACATAGGCTATATGTCAATATATGAAATTGTTTCAATTTCTAATAGGTTTTAAATATAATTTTTACATATATGTTTTTATTTCATATATGGAATTTCAATATATGTACATATATTTCATTTGTATACGGGATTGTACTGTGAGAATGACAGTCCAACAGTTTTCATTTTTAGGCATTTAGCTAATGCTTTTATCTGCTTTATATTAGAGCAGCGGCAAAGTGAGTTTCATTTCATAATGGAAGATGGATATTAGTCAGTTTTGTTTTTTTTAAATAGAAATTGCACATTGCACAATTCTCCACCATCAAACTGATCCTTTTGTCCCTGGGGTATGATCGGCATTCTCAGGTTTTCATTAGACACGTCTGCCATTTATTAGTCTCTCTGTGATCCCACTGAACTCTGTGTGTGTGCACAGCTTTATTGGCACTGAGCTTTCCTGTATGTCACTCGCTGTCTTTAAGGTGAAAGGACAAAAAGTAAGTGATCCCTTAATTAACAAGCAGGATGTGGTCTTTTTTTTTTTTTTTCCAGCAAATGTAGAGAGGCCCAGCCTCTTCATTCATGTGCAAGTGCACATGCATTCAAGTGCAACTTCTGGCTTAATTTAGATGGAAATTACCCTTTGACATGACAAGTTGGATGATTCATCTATCACTGCCACAATACCAACTGGATGAATGAATTCATTACCAACTTATATAATTGTGCACAAAATCAGAACTTGTGAACCAGTTGCATGTCAGCACTTCAAATCAAAACCAGCAAAGAACTGAACAGAATTTCTTATAAGAGATGAATCTGAGACATTTACATCATTAAACTTACATCTTACATCGTTAACATTAAAGGATTACATAATGGAGTTTCTTCTACCTGCCCATTCCTCGTAGTCCACTGACTTCATTGAGCTTCTTGCAGGCCTCAGCAACAGACACATCATCGTCATGATCCCTGGAGAGAAGAGGATAAGTCAGAGGTTGTTACTGGCTCTCATTTCCTGTGAGAACATTTCATTTCATTATCTTTGCACAATAATAAACGTAAACCGAGAGCTGACGATCTTCTGGATAATGACTCTCTAACTAGTCTGTTACGCGACATGATGCAGTTTTTAATAAGCTGGGAGGGAAAATGTTTCAGTTTAGAGCTGAGACATCAAGAGCAAAAATCTATATTATATCTAAATCTATATAAAAGGTATCTGAAGGACATAACGGAGAAAACTGTCAACCATAACCACAACCAAAACCAATATTGTTTTCATCCAACTTAAAAAAACAACACCTCTTCTCTTTGCTTTGAAATCGAATGTTACTGTAAGAAAAAAAGGGACAAAAGTTAAATAAGATTTTGTAAAATACTTGTGACTGTAAAAGGAGACAGAGACAGAGCCTCAGCTAAAAACTAAAGTATTTTATGCTACCTGTCATGCAAGAAAAAAAAATGTAATAATATGATAGTAAAGCAAGTTTAGCCTATAATCTAATCAATGCACTCATCTTACCATATGTCCAGATGTAAGAGGTCGTTGTGGACGTCATCGATTTCACTGTGAAAAACAACAACAACAACAACAACAACAACCAAAAAGCAGGAAAATCATGAATGAAATCATTTCCATGAGTAAACATTAACAATAAACACTGAGATGATAACCCATGTCCAATACTGTGCACAAGGTTAAAGTGCCGCACTCACAACACAAAGTGCTGGTCCCACACCGGGTTGAGAGTCTCCGGTTTGACCTCGGTCACCTGGATGCACCGGGCGGGTAACACCTCCTTGGTGCTGGAGCGTTTCTCCAGCTTCTCCTTCCTCTTCCTGAAGCTGAACTTTCTCTCCTTCTTCTCCTCCATCTCCCGGGGGCTCTGTCCCACCAGGATTCCCAGCATGCAGTAGGGGTCGCTGTACCCTGGTGGGCAGCAGGGTAAAGTAGAGAAGAGAGGTTATCCTGTGCGTGAAACTGTTTATATCTCCCTGATTATTAGTTACAGCAGCAAGAAGAGGGAAGCCATGACAGTTAGAATTAGTGTTTGTGTTGTGGTTGTCAGTGGTTGGTTGTGGTCGGGGGAAGTCAGCTTGGACAGTTTGATGCAAGAATAACATGGCAGTCTAATATTATATTATTAGAATTGATCAGATCATTAATCAAGCACCAGTTATTGTTGTAGTACTGATGTGGTTAATGTGTGGCAGGCCATACAAGACGGTATATATTATATACATATACTGTACATATTCATGATGTCTGCGTTTATCATTCAACCCGCAGGTTTACCACTATCAGACAAATGTCAGCCGACTACATGCACAGATGTACACAGATGGAGAGATGAAAAGAAGACGTGCATAGGGGATATTCTCTATGTCGGGAATCTGAGGCTTATCATTTGCCAACGCAGATTTAAAACATCCTCTGATTTTATTACGAAATATTTCACTATTGTTCCATTTTATCTTTCTGCAAAAGCGATGAAACGTGTTGTACATGTGTCTGAAATATAACACTTGACGGTAATTTCTTCAGCCTCTGAGGAGGTGACACACAATCGCAACCCGAGAGTCTGAAAACTGATTTTTGTGAAATTACAGTTGGAGGTGAATCACGTGAAGATGTATTGAGTGACTTGCTGCTGGATAAGGCATATTTCACAGAACCATTCCGTTTTCCATTCGAGAAAAGTGTAACTTAATGCTTGTTATATCTCACCATTTGCATCCTTGGCCATCAGACTCTTTGCTTTCATTACAGAAACTCTCAAGGAAAAACTGGCTCGCTGCGGGAAAAAGGAATTTACAGCGTGTTCAGTGAGAAACTGCACATGCAACAAATCATTGTCATGCACTGAGCACATTACAATGCACTTCCATAAGCTGAGTCTCTTGAGACTCCATTCAAGTAAAATAGCATGCATTGTGTAGTAAGTGAGTAAGAATGTAATATATATATATATATATATATATATATATATATATATATATTTCTCTACGCTTCATCAGTCAGATTGGCTTTGCGAGTCACAATGCAGAAAAGGTCAATGCACCAGTGAAGGCAGCATAAGAATATTTCCATGGTCAAATATTGTCACTCTGGTCGCAACATTTCACAGCAGTCTATCGAACAGTTCTAAGCTTTCAAGTAAAAGACACAAAGTCATATAAAAATGTGGCTTTCAGGTATTACACGTCTTACATCTCAAAACTCTCCGAGGGCACCGGTGCTCTCCGACTGTGGCTCTGCAGACCCCTGAGTTCACCTTATTACCGCTGCACTGTTCAGACCATCGCCATGAGGAAATATTAGCTAATGCGTTGAAACACCCACCTGCAGCTGCACGACTGTGATGTTTCTTATTCTGCACTTTATTAACTCAAGATAATGATCGACGAAAAGGACTGTAACTGTGGTTTTACCATGAGTCACATACCGCATACTGTAAAATCCCAGCTAGCTACAGTTTTATATAAATAATGACGTTGTGTTTTCAGAAATCTGACAGTACAGTATTTTTCTATTGTTCCAGGCACCAGTTGCTTTCCACTCAGCTCTCTATTACAATCTATCAGAAGTTCCCTTGAGTCCCGTTAATCCATCCCAGTCTGCGTTAACTTCTGTCACAGTTAAAATTAAATTTAAAGTTTCAAACGTAACTAATGCAGAATTATAAGAGCTTCCTGAAGTATTCCCATATTAAAACTACTTTTTTTTCTCTTTTTTTCCGAAACACTGTGTTGCTTTCAGAGCACGCAGCACATCATTCTTCAACTGAGCAGCGCAAATTGTTTTGCAAAACGCCATCACTCACTTAACACCTTCAACATATGTGCCAAAAGCAAAACAAACCCGTCAGCGAGTGCTTCCCCGCCACCGACGTGACATTTCCCTTCGTCACTGCTTCAGACTGCACTATGTTACATGTCTGAGGAGGTGTGAGAGCGCGACAGAGGACACTGCTGTTGTGAGTCTTTGTGTCGGTCTCGCTCAAGTGTTCCTCTCCCAGCCAGCTGAACCACCTCAGCGTAAAAACCATCAGTTACTACAGCGTGTTCACGGGTTTCTCATTCTCACTCGGTGTTCGCCTCTGAGGTACGTGCCCTATTCACAGTAAGTACTTTATATACAGTATAGCGTATATTGTACGGTAATGGAACCGAAGGCTGAACAGCAAGAACATTACAGCGTTCAGTTTGCATTTAAAAACACTTTAAATGAACTTAAATCGAGGACCTTCCCGCTCTAAACCTGCGGGACACAAAATAAGAAGTATTTTACATTGCAAGTATACTGCGAATTCAAACTTCAACATTGAACAATATGACACCTTACATAACTTTATTATGTCTTAAACATCAGCACAGTAGTTGTACCCAAACCCCCCCCCCCCCCCCCGAGCTTAGAAAATTGATGACTGCCAGATTTACTGTTACGTGAACATATGAAGACACTGAGTCATGTACGTTGTGTCTCACCTTGGATTCCTGAACCTTTTGTAGAATGATGTCATGCTCCTCTTCGCCCATGTCAAACACCTTGGAGAGAGAGAGAGAGAGAGAGAGAGAGAGAGAGAGAGAGAGAGAGAGACAGAGACAGACATAAAAAAAAAGCTGGTACAACAGTAACCTGTATTAACATCATGGAAACACTTTTCTTTCTTCATACGAGTCAAACTAAGAACCAGAGAGATCAAAACATGTATTTCCCAAAGAGACAAAAAAAAAAAAAAGATAACAAATTCCACTATATCATCACTGAAATTCCTTTATAAAAATCTTTGGTTGAGCCCCTGCCAGCACCTGAGCTGCTGGGAACACACACCTGCAAATCTTGGAGAAAAAAAAAGACGCCCACGCCAGACATAAAAGAGGTTAAGATCCTTAGCATGACATCATCTGAATGAATATAATATCACAGCTGAAGTGTGAGTGGGTTTTGATGTTTAATCAGGTTTGAGCCGAGAGCATCTGCTCAGATTTTTACAGCCTGCACAACAAATAACAACGAGAGGCTCAGCGTCAATGTTACTGACAGAGATTTAATGGAGCTCAGGAAATAGTGTGGTTTTCTGATGTTCATTGATCATTGATGGATGGATGGATGGATGGATGGATGGTTGGATGGATGTATAGATACCTTTAGCAGGTATGCAAACAGCTCTTCGTCACTTTTCACTTGCTCCGGTGAAGGCACTCCGACCCTGTTGACCACCGTGTACACAGCTTCCTCATAAAGCAGGTCCAGCTACATGAAAACACACTCCACTTAATAACAACCTTTCAAAAATAAAAGCTCATGTTCCTTTGACTTCATGCTTTCTGCTCTGCTGCACATCAAAAGCAGGGATGAAAAAAAAAAAAAAAACTTGACTGCCTTCTGTTATTGTGACTTAAAATTTAATCCCCTGCTGAAATGCGATGAAAACAGACAAGCTGTGGTGACGCACCTCTGTCCTGCTGATTCTGTCGGGGATAAAGGCCTGGTCCACATGCTCTTGGGGTGGCGGCACTGTGCAGGCCCCTCGTTGGCACTGTGATGGGACAAAGCCATTTAGACATGACAAAACCAGCCTTTCTAAAGGGTGTGTGGAGTAAGAACTGGAGAGAGGAGAAGCTAAGGTCACAGGAAGGCACATTATCACTGACAGCTGATCCTCAGTCATCACTAAGAAGGAGAAACCTCTTAGTCTGCCTGCCTGTGATGGGAGAAGTGTTCAGATCTTTTACTACAGTAACAAACAATGTAAAACCACTAAATGAAACCACTGGGTTTAGAGGTGGAAACCACTCTTTCGATGGGACTGCTAAAAACTCAGACATCTAAAATGTGACAAAGGTACGGTGGCCCCGAGAGCTCAATGCACTGCAACTTAAGAAAACACATGCAAATACACAAAACATGAGCAAATTAAAAAAAACATCTTCACCAACGTGAGCTGCAAATTCTCACAACACATCCAACAAACAGTATTTGCATGTGTTTTCTAAAGCTGCAGTGTGTTGAGCTCTCAGGTTCCACCGTACAAAGGGCCCCAACTAAACAGTGCATTGCTGTTTGGAGCCATGGACCATAAAAGGATACCGCTGCTTCCTGCCTTCCTGCCTTCCTGCCTTCCTAATATGGTTTTTAATGGAAAATTTTAATCTGATGCACCAACCCAAAAAACTGAAGACTCATTCCAAACTCAAAAATCCACAAATAGAAGTTCAACTTTGATCTTAAACTTTTTAACTTCAATCTGTCTTTCTGAGAAGAGGTTCGGTTAACTATAATGTGTTGCCAAATACGACATGTGGTGTAGATGTTCCTTATGTTTTGATGAACAAGACTTGATTATCATTATTATTATTATTATTATTATTATTTATTGTTTTACTTTGCTGAACATTTGGAAAGGAAGTCATCAACCTCCCTCAGCAAACATGATCATAAAGCATCATTGCCTTGTTAACACTGGCAGCAGGAGGAGCTGAACACAGCCATTGACAGCAGCTTGTCACAGCTGAGCTTCCAGTCTTCTGAGCCCCCTACTCAACCCGGCCCTTCTGTCTGCAGACGTCACACTGGCCGCGGCGGTGGGCTGAGTGACAGCGCCGCTACATGTATGTGCTCGCTACATGTATGTGCTACTAGTGTGTAACAGACGGCAAAGGTGGAAACTGGGTGGGGTGGGGTGTGTGTGTGTGTGTGTGTGTGTGTGTGTGTGTGGGTGGGGGGTGGGGGGTTACCTCAGCTTGAGCGGCCCGCAGCATGTTCTCCTGTTTCTGAAGGATGGCATTCATACGCTCAAAGAACTCCACGCTCTCCTCGGAAATCCTGCCAAGAAGAGGGAGCCGATTGACAATTCATCTCTAAAAATAGAGATGAAACACTAGCACAAGATGTTAATTTACAAGAAAAAAAAAAAAGAAGTGAGGTGAAATGCGTGTCGTACTCATCAGAGTATTTCTGGATGGTAATTAATAACACAGTGGGATTCAGTGACAGTGGTGAAATCACACTGCATCCTGTTTGCAGACACTTTGGAGGAGCGTCTGTCAATAAAGACGATCTGTTTCCTTTTCATGAGGAAATACTGGACTCCATCACCTGCAGCTCAGCTCTTTAGTATCTGTCAAACACCGTTTGAAAAGCAAAGCTGCTCTGGACCAAAGCTCTCAGTGATGCAACATGTCTGCACCCTGCATGAACCAAGTTAATCTACGATGATGAGCAGAGCTGTGTGCTAAATGCAAACGATGTTTTCTGTTTCCTCCAGGTGTGAGTGAATCCCCGGACTCCCGCTGGCCCCAGTTGTCATGGTGATACAGGCACATTCAGGGAGGGGAGTAGCTGCCTGAACTCCTTGGGAATCCCCCCTCCACCACCACCACACCACCACCACCACCACCACCTTAACCCTCACCTCTCCCTCCCCTCCCAAATCTCTCACCGGGCATCTTTCTCCCAGCCTGTAAGGAAATCACTGGGGCAGGCAGCAGCTCTGACGTGAGCTGCAGCAGAACCGTCGGGATCAGCCATGTCATCCGCCTACAACTCCTCACCCCCAGCACCTCCACCACCGTCCCTACCCCCACCCCAGCTTCTGTCTCCTTCCTCATCTCTCAGCCATCCACACAATATTATGCAGAGGAGCCGTCCACAGAGGCCTTTCACGCTCCTTCATTAGCGTCATCGCATGACAGCAGGCGTGTGGCAGCCCATCCCAGCACCCACTGACTCTCGCCATGGTGGGGGAGCGGATGGCAAAACCCCGAGTTATTGATGAAGACTAATGGCAGCCATGCTGGGAGAGCTGGTCAGGTTTCCACTGGCGTCAAACCCAGAAAAAAACGTGATGTTTTCGATTAAAACTGCTAAAATCTTTCATCATACACACAGAAAAACACCAAAACTTTATGATTCATAAAGTAACACTGGTAGTGGTATGTCTGCAACTAATTTATTATTTTCATTATCCATTAATCTGTGGATTATTCTCGACCGATCGATTGATTGTAATTGTCCAAAATGCTCATCACCACTTTGCAAAGCCATGAGTTGGCATCATTCAGATTGATTGTTTTGTCAGACACCAAGACATTTTGTTTAATGTCACAGAAGAACGAGACAACCAGCAAATATTCATATCAAAGAAGCTTGAACCTATGACTTTTGGACATTTTTATTTTTTTAAAACTATTTTGCAACAAAGACGGGCCTTTCACTTTTCGGTCTCGCTGGTGTGTTTGTTGATTTTTGCTAAACACCGAAAACAAAACCAAAACTGAGTTGTTATTTTCTAAAACAACTTGGTCCGTGTTTGAAATCTTGAAACCACAATCTGTGAATAACTCCACAAACAAAGCCTGTTCCACTGAGAAAGAGATCGGAGGCTTTGCTTTTTTTGGAGCTTGTATTTATTTTTTATTTCTTATTTTTTTGCATTTGCACACATTTACTACAAATTAGCTCCGTTTGATTGTAATACTTGCATTATGAGACACTCAATTCTCTCCACATCCATCTTCAATCAGCCAGGGCATTCGTCCATCCACAAATCTGTCCCAGCTTCTGTCAGTCAAGCAGCTTGAGGATTTGTCCAGACAGTCTGGGATCTTTTGTTTCCAGCTTTGGGACGACGTGTTTATGAGCAGGAATAAAAACCCAAATCATGCAAATCCAGTTAATATTGATTTGATCTAAACAAAAAAAAAAAAAAAAAAAAAATGCTGATATCTTTTAACCTTTCTCTCTCACTCACACAGACACACACACACAGACACACACACACACACACACACAAGCACACACACGCCACCAGAATAACAAACTGATTTGATGTTGCTAGGAAACAGCCCCCCTTTTTTTCATCTACTCATTTTATTCTAATTCATTTTCTGAATTCATTCAAACACTCCAATTACGTTTTGCTGTCTGCAGAGTAAATCAGGAGGAAAACGTAAATAAAAACACGAACAGTGTGAACTCCCTCTTCTATCTGACCGATAATGTGTTTAAACATGACTAACTGGGAGTGTGAAGGTGACAGCGGCCCCTCACTTCAATATAAGATGGCAGTGCATACGTGGTAATTAATAGTGCAGACGTCGCTGTCGTGTGCAGCATGAAAGACAATGTGACGTCTGTATGCGTCTGACAAAATAAGATGATTTAAAAAAAAAAATCTGATTCATCACGGTTGTCGGTGCGTGATATCAGCCTGCAGCTCCTGTCACAATCGAGGGTGTCCTTGACAAGACCCCCCCCCCTTCAATAATACACGCACGACAGTTTGTTTTACTATAATTACACATTTGATTAAGCAACAGAACACTGCAGATGAAAAAGCTTCAGTGTGGAGATATGATCGCAACAGCTCTGATAGAATCTCTCCATTCAATAACTAGTGAAAGGAACACCGGTCTCTCAGCCACAAGCGCTGACACTCTGGCCTGGTGTGAAATTATTTCCAACTTGGGTCCTCATGGGTGCCTCACACTCGTCTCTCCCAGCTTACACTCCCTCCCCGTGTGGGTCAGTGGCTGACTGATGATTTAGCCCCATTTTAAAACAGGAAAAGGGAAGTTTTAACGCAAATGTCTTACACAACTCTTCGAGAAGGAAATGTATGAGCCTTGAGAAGCTGCTAAATGTTCATTGTCCTTTATTCAACAGTGCAGTAGGATAACACAGTGCTTTCTCTCAGTATTTGGTCTTATAGTGAATGTTAAGCCGTTATAGTGGCTATTACTCCCTCAAGGTTTAATGTGTATTAGATTTTTTTTTTAGAATGGATAAGGCTCTTGATATTTTCCTTATTGTCAACAAATCCTTTACCAAATCCAAAATCCAACAATGAACTGATCCTCCCAACAAGTATTGTATACTGTATGTACTGTATATCCAGAGCCAGATAGATGTTCAAATGTCCATCTTCCTGCTCCCTTTAAGCTGAGGAAGAAAACACGTGACATGCATGCTGCACAGTAAGTGTTGTATTTTCCACTTATGAAAGAAGTATTCACATCCGTCACTTAAGTAGCAATCATAGACCGTGGCCTGAGGTAGCGATAAAACAGTGTGGAATATTCTATACAACTTAAAGTCATTTATTCAAACTCTTGAGTAAAATTATTTTCAAACTACTATCAACAAAATATCTTTGAATATTCATATATCATATCATTGTATTACTAGTTTCAGTGCTTGTGTATGTAGTATTTTAATGCTTGGTATTTTGGTATAGCTAGATATCCTCAATATGCACTGGAACATGTGCATCACATTTTATAAGGTCCTAATGTGTTTCACCTGTAACATATGAATCATAGAAGTACAGATAGTCAGATAAAAGTGTACAATATTTAACTCTGAAATGTAGTAGAGGTATAAAGTAGCATCAATTGGAAATACTCAAGCATATTACAAGTAGCTGAGAACTGTAATGAAGAACAGTATTTGAGTAAATAAACTTCTTTCTATGACTGGTAGTTTATTGAGAGTAAATACCACATACACTGCTCTTGTATCCATAATACTCACTAAAGTACCAAAAATGAAAAATCCGCCACTGAAAATAGTCCCGAACAAATGCACAATTTACTACTGTTTGAGAAACGTCTGCTAAAAACCTGCAGTGCCCAGCTGTTTCAGGAAGTTACTGAGCCTGTTTTAACAAAAAAAAAAAAAAATCACATCATATATTCGTGAGCAATTTTTTAAGATTTTCACCTTCAGTAGGAATGAATGGGCTTGGGGCTGAGAGCAACAGACAGGGTAGCTAAATCAGGAAAATGCTAAAAGATGGACACACACGTTGGTTTTAGTCTTCTCAATGGAGGAAAAATACAGAATAACACCAGCCTTATCTTTATACCACTAATGACTGTAATTGCATGTGCATTTGGGATTTCCATTTAATGTCATTCCAAATTGATTGTTTTTCTGCATTAATTAAAAAATGAGAGCTTCACTACAGTGACACTGAGGAGTCAAATCCATTACTGATACTGCAGCGAGCTCATGATTCAACCCCCAGTGAAGTCAAGTGTGAAATATGAAGTCCACTGTTGTTGACAAAGATGGAATATAACACACTCTGACAGTTGTCTTGTGTATTTTCCACAGACTTAACACCCGACTCACATCGAGGTAAAAACATAATTTGCTCAAATGAGTTCAAGAGTTCACCTCCAGTGTGCCAGTCTCTGCTCAGGGAGCTCAGCTCTGACAGCCGACTGTACTACTGGGTCAACAACTGTGGACGGAGCAGCCCAAGTCTACACGGCCTCATTTGCAAATTCTCAATTAAAGTGAGAGTGCAGGCGGGTGAGCAGCAGTCTGAATGGATAACAAAGATCAACAGCCTGCCTCTAATGATGAGCGCTCTGGGTATGTGCACGACTGAGGCTCAGTGTGAGGGCTGTAGCACCAGGGAGCTGGCATGGGAAATGAGAAAGAGGTGCAATACTGACAGTTCAAATCACTCTTTAATGAAAAACAAAGACAGGGTCCTACTGGAGCAACTGCATTAAAAAAAATACAATTAAAATGATAAATCAATAAATCATACTGAGACAGCATTAATAACATGCATTAAATAAACATATACTGTATGAAAAATGTCCCCACAGGTGCTCTGCAGGTCTAGCATTGGCCTTTCAAATCCCAAACTGATCAGTGTTCAACACAGCATCGGAGGTTATCTTCCACGTTAAAAATAGACATGGTCGTCATTACAAGTATAAGTACACATTGTGGCAGCGGCCTGTGTTTATGTTGCTATAGAAACCTCAGGTTCATACTATTACTTTTGGCTTCAGATGAAGCTTCAAAACAAGACTGAAAAAAAAACAAACAAAAAAAACATATGATTGATTTTACCTGCGTCTGGAAAAACTCCAACAAAACCTTTAACAGAAAAAAAAAAGGTGTAAACCTTGGGAAAGATCAGGCAAGATCCAGATCAGGCTACAAAACCCACTGTCCACAAGTCCTGTTTATTCTCCCACGCTCAAGAGCAGAGTGCTGTCGAGCAAAGACCATGACATTAACCAGGACATTACACAAAAACAAAAAAGTGTAACAGAAAATAAAAAGAATAGAAGAACAAAAACTACTAATAAAATACATACAGTACATACAGCATACGATACACAATACATATGTACAGTACATATACACACATACATGTGTAGATACAAACATACATACATACATACATACAGTTCATATAGCATATGAGACATGAATACAAATACAAATACATACAGGCAGATATACAGTATGTATGCTTCATATGCACAAGAATTTACATGAACATAAAATAATCAAAAACAAATCAACAGAATTAATCAGTTGATTGTGGCAAAAGAGATTAACACTTAGTTTAAGAAGCATTGATTTACTGTGATATTTTCTCATTCTTAAAACATCAGTATGTCAACGTAAGTGATGTCTGATGTCTGAAAGTAACATCTGGAGAACTGTGAACATTTATTCATTTACAAATGCAGTCTGAAGATTTATTATTCATACAATTTATCTAAGAGGAGTAAATCTTTATATGCACAGCTGTCTGGACGGCACGTCTGGAAGATGACAACTAGGTTTGTCACATCTAGAGCTGCAGATAACAATTATTTTCATTAGAAGTGAGTCTGTCAGTTATTTTCTTCATTATTTGATTAATCGTTTCATAAAATATTTCCCCATGGGTTTGTCTGTACAAGCAGCGTATTACGACCCATAGTTACGTTTTATTGCTAGGCGACCTCTAGTGGCCGAAGTAATTATGACAGGAGCAAAGGAGAAAGTCAGGTGCTGTTATAATAAGAACATGTGTGTCATTACTTTATTACTTTATAAATAACTGAAACGATTTATCAGTCACATTATCGAACCAGCTGCAGATTCATTTTCTTTCATTTCATCAAGTTAGCATGGTAGCTACTCGGAGAAATTTAAGGTTTGTCTTTTATGGTGAGTCAGCCTGTATGAGGTTTGTCTCTTTGGTTCTTCCTGCTTTACATCTTCTTTTTGCTTTGCAAGTTACTGGAAGACGTCTTGCTGTATTTTTGATTTTGACACATATTACATATAATAAACACACACACACACATACACACACACACTCAACTGAAGCCCTGTAACCGTAACTTTGATGCATATTTCCATTCGCACGCTGAAACACACATAACCGTGTGTGAGGTGATTTGCTCTTCTGATGTGTGATGCAGGAAGACGTCTCTATCATTCAAGCAGCAGCGTGCTGCACCATGGTGCACTCATATGTTCAAGGAGACATGTGGACATGAGAACCATGCGGTGTAAACTGATATACAAGAAAGCAGCATTTACGTTCCCCTCAGATCCTGACTGTGCATGTAATAGTGAGGTTGATGTGTCCTTTGGGGGTGGGGGTGGGGCAGCTTGTGCATGGCCTCCTCACAGCAAGTCACAACTTTGGAATAAATGCCAACCACATTAAAACACTCTGTTGACAAGAAATGATGACCTGTGGCTTCAGCGGGACGGCCAGTGAAAAGTAAATGAATAACAGGCAAGAATTATTGCTTGTGGGCTCGAGCTTCCCTTTTTCGAAAGGCTGTCATTATATTTCTGAGCTGCGCCGACTGCAATTTAATTTCCTAATAAAAAAGACCCTCATTATTGAAGGTATTACTTGTCCTAAACGGCAACATATTCAATTAATATTAACTGTAGCTAGAGACTGTGTTTTTACAAATAGTAACATATTAACAAACAGGCTGCAAGGCTTTAATTTGAGCCTGACTAATTCAGTAGGTAATTTAAAAGTAAAAGCAGAAAGTACATCACAAACCTAGCTCTAATGTCAAAAGACACAAAGTTCAGGCTACACACTTCATCAGGCAAACAGTGAGCGGCAGCAAAGTATTTACAGACATGAATTAAACATGTTCATTTATATCAAATGAAACAGCACCAGGGACCAAATGTCCACACAATTCCATGAAAAGCCTTCATAATAACTGGAAACCAGTTGCACCAGTTACTTGTGTCTGAATGTGCTCTTTGACCCCATGAAGAGTAGCCATTCGCATTGTGACAACTAATGTGCATCCTATAATAAACAATAAAGCAGTGACTCACCTGCGTGGTAAGGGGTCGGGACAGTGTGTGAGGGGGCTGCTGGCGGTGGGAGGCGGTTCCCTCCGGCTCCGCAACGACTGGCTCCTCTGCACCTGCCGCAGCACACTGCTCTTCAGGTCCAGCAGCGTCGTCATGATGTTTCACTGCCGGAGCAAAGACGCAAAGAGCAAACAATCAAGGCTCCACCGTGAGACACTGATTGTCAGCGTTTGTGTGAAGTAGCAATTCACAAAGTTCTATTCTAGGAATGTGAATCAAAATACATTTAATTTCAGCTGCGGGATCATATTTCTATTACTGGCCGTTACAGTTGGTTAGGGGGATTTCTTTTGCTCTAATCAGCTGCCTAATCACCCCCACCCCCTCTCTTTTAAAATAATTATAGGTGTGTTCTATTTCTGCCTGAATCTGACTGATGCCGCGGGGTGTGCAATTTATCTTCCACCTTTTGAGTTCGGTCAGTTCACAGTCACTTGACCTTTATTTTTGGGGCCACACTTTGTACAAAATATGCAAATCAAGACGCCTTGCCAAGCTGAGAGCCGTAAGAGCTGCATAATAGCAATGTCACAGAAAACAGTTGTATCACTACAATAAAATGGCAAGAAAATGTTTCCTGAATGTCTTAATCACAGACCTGGAACCTATAAACAAAACTACGAGGACTATGTTGCGAAAACAGATCAGAGCAGGGAATATTAAGATGTAAAGAAGTCTGTAGGAAAAGTGTAGTGGAGTCTAGAAAAGAGTCTAATAGTGAAGAAAGATACTGGTGGTTTGTAAAAAGCACATTCAGTAATACTTTCTGTATCTACTTGTACAAGAAAAGCAACATCATAAGCTATAATGAAACTTTTTATTAACTGTTAATTATGTAATTTACACTTTCATCCTCTGATCGCAAACAATAAAGTTGTAACTGGTATTAATTGCAAAGCTGCAATGTTTCATTGAATAATTAGGATCATTTAGTGGCACAGAGACACAGAGAAGCCGGTGATGCACAAGAGTTCCTAACAGTGGATTTGGAAACTGTGGTTACTGGCTTTTAATCGTGGCTGGACATAAATATTCTTATTCAACAGATGATACAATGCACACTCCACATATGACGTCAACCTGGAAGCGGCGGAGAGCCTTCTGTGGTTCTCCATTACTGTTCGCCACCTCTAATGTTATTTTAAAACAACAACCGGAATGTTTTATCCAGACATTGAATCTGACAAAAAAAAGTAAAGTCACACTGGCTGGCCTGACACAGGTAATGTAGAAATCTACTTTAAGAAATGCTTCATCGTTTTTGGAACTATGCTTTTTCGCTTTCTTGCCTAGAGTTATTTCAATTTATCATGAAAAAACGTATTATTATTATATTATTTCTGAAAATAAGAACTTTTTGATGATGCTGGTTTTACTGATTCACCTGTGCCTAAAAGTGTGACAAATAAATGTCTCAAATAATAAATTATATATTTTCATCTCAGAAATATTAAAGCAATTCAGAGAGATATGGGAATACAGGCATTAAATTTAAGAAATATTACATAAAATCATTGCTTTCTTGCAGATGTTAACATGGGCCAGCTTTTCACTTTGATAAGGTTTAGCAGAATATTATCTGAGCATTTGCAGAGGAAGGTACACTTTGCTTAGCGTGACTGTGAAATATGAATTTAGAAAAATGAGCCCATCTGACGACCTCAGAGAGATTGGCAATGTGTTGCTAAGCGATTCGCTGAGACCAAGGAGGTCTTTCTCGGAGCCACTTGCCCATGAAGTGAGCTCTCATTTTGGCTTCATGGTGTCTTTAAAGTATAACTGAATGATATGACCTCATACCAATATTGTGCTCCGTCAGTGCTCCCCACAGAAAAGGGGAGAATGAAATGACCCAAAGATATTTAATGAAACTGCAGTTTCCCCAACGTAAAAAAGATACAGAAAAAAGGTAAAGAAAAAAGAAAAGCAAACTTTACAATTTACCAGGAGTAACAACATCAAATATGATTTTACATCAGCTCATTTTTGCCCATTAACCATAACCAGTCTCTAGGCACAGGAAGCCAAAATATAAACTGTCATTTAAAAGGTTTAATGGGAATACACTGTATTCAATGTGACAAATTTAAGTGCCACATAATTTGTGTGAATGTTATTTTTAAGTCTAATGGCCCTTTATGACTATTTTGTCGAAAGCCAGACACTGAACTTTATCATGTATCTGCAGTAGATACCCTTTATTAGAGTTAATCCTTTTAATCTCAACAGAAGGTTGGACGTCCATAAATATCTGTGCTTCAATATTGAAGTCAGTCACTAAACCCTCACAGGAACACTATACATTTATTAGCTGCAACAGTTTTAACATGACATTTTGAGCTGCGGTTGCAGCAAGAGTGTTTGGTTTCACTTCATATTCATTTCAAGTAAAAAAAAAAAAATAAATAAAAATCTGATTGCAAGGTCATTAATCGCATAAATGACAGTAGATTCTACAGGAAAACACTCAAGGATGCTCACACGTCTGCCTAGCAACCGAGGAAGAGAGTGAAGCTTATTGTCAAATCAAAGAATCTCCCTAACAGCATCCAATCACTTTTGTCCCTGCTTGTCCAGTTTACTGCATTTTAACTGTGAAGTTCTCATAAATGGGTCTGTGATGCTGGCTCCACCTGAATGACTGAGAGTCTTTGTGTGTCGACAGTGACGGAGGAAGAGACAGAGCAGTCAAAAAAAAGAAAAAAAAAGGACTGACAAGGACACAAGAGGGAGGGTTTGATTGATGGAGAAGTTGTTTCTGAGGACAGTCAGACAGACTCAGACAGTCAGACACTCCTTTCAAGAGTTGACAGCCAACGTCTGTACATCTGGGTGAAAAAAAAAAAAAAAAGCGATGAACCGTGGGCTGGGAGCTCGTCTGACTTTTCAACCAATAAAAGACACAATAGTCACTGTTATTAACAAACTGTAATAGAGGACAATTAGCTCCGTCTACTTGTGGAAAGAGATTCTGAGCTGATTTTACAAGCAATGTTGATTTATTTATTTATTTATTCTTATCATTTTTTTTTAAATAACGTTCCTTAAGGTTGCCCATTTTAAATGACAGCGCTAACACCAAATAGATCCAGAAAATTGAAACATATTGGCTGCTGTCATTCGGCCAATTGAACTGGGAGCAGCAAGCAGTCGGACTTTCCAGCTCGGAGTAAGCCAGGAACTCATGGTACGAGTTTGCCTCACCGGCTGAGCCAAAGAACAGTATGCTATCGATCCAGGAGGCTGACATCTGTTATCTACTTGGAGTATCCACACTTTACTCATTTAGACTCAAGTGTCGATACTCCTTCCCTGTCAGATATCATCAAAGTGTCATTTCCAACACGCCCCCAGTGAGGAACTGTAGGAATTTCTATTTCTACCTCACAGTGATTTCCTATACTTCCCAAAATGACAGTGATAACAGATGACAGGTGTCACTTTACTATTTTCGATCAAAGGAGGTGGAGGTGCATATAAATATTCAGCTATAGCCATATATACTGGTTTCTAATAATGTCCATGTACTAGGTTTAACTGAGACTCACATGAATCCATCAGTTTATTTAAAAAAAAAAAAGATTTATCTATTGAAATAAATATGAAGGGGGTGTGACACTTCATATTCAAAATCCCATTCCTGCATCCGGCGGCATCACCAGCGCTTAAATGATGTACAGATCTGTATTGAAATTTGATCCTGTGCTAATAAGCTGCTGTTACAGTAATCCAGATGTGTTGCATTTTGACTCTGTGAGTTTTTCAAAAGTATATCTGTGAAAGCTGTAACTAATGCCCTTAGTTTCACTGAGGTTGTGACCCTGTCTCATCATACTAAGACCACTGCAGTGGGCCTTCATACATCCACATGTATTGATCATGTACTCACTTACACCCCTGACCTATGTTCAAAAGCCGTCTCTGTACCCTTAGGATGAAGTGTCCATCATCTTATGCCTTTACAAAAGGAATTCTAGGATAAAGCAGCCCAGATCATTTCAGTCATACGCACATCTCAATCTTCATACTTTTATTAATGATAAGCATTAAGATCAACGGTCCAAGGGTTGCAAAGAATGAACTGTTCTAGCATCACGAACATAACGAGCAAAGTGGTTGAAAGTCTAGAGCTAGGAAAAATTATGCTCCATCGCTGGATGATGAGTTAAAATCTTTAATGGCTAAGCGTGACAATGCTGAACACATCAAATCAAATAATCCATCTGACAGGCTCACGCATCATAAACTGAGGAACACTGTCTCCAAAATGAGTAGATACAAAAATAAACTGTACTATCAACATAAACTGAGAAAGGCTTGTAACGAGAGCAAGAACACATGAGGGATTCTGATGAGAGAAAGCACTGATCCGCGTATACCGTGCATTTTATCTGAAGGGTGCATTGAAATTGACAATTATTTCAACAAATTCTGAGCAGAATTTAAGCTGAAGAATGAACGGTGGCTGATCCATCACTGTCACGGCCTCTAATCAAAAGGACACCTATTGTAGATAAACAGTTTTCTTGGAAACACATCTGTCTGTGAAGACTCGGCTCCTGGCCTCAGACCATTTAGATGCTAAATTACCTGAGAACTGCAGCAACATGTATAACTCCTCCGGTAAGTCACATTTTCAACAGATGCCAGTCGACTGGCACATTTCCCTGTCAGTGGAAGAAATCTAAAGTCATTCCCATCCCAAAAGACAGAAAAGAAAGCTGTAATGGGCTGCTCTCCGCTACAGATCTATAACAGCTTTTCACTTAATTGACCATAGAGTGTTATTCAAGTTATGTTTTTTCAACATCTGCGCTCTCTTGGATAAAATAAGTTATTAATTCAAAAGGCCTCAACGATTTTTATTACAATGGTTGTTTTTTCCCCCCCATCTCTGCCTCAGTCTTTTTTACAAGCCACCTTCCATTTATCTCGGATCAAGGAACCATGGTTATGTATTCTGGTGATTGTACACTGCGCTACTCTGCTGGCTCCACTGATGATATAACTGAAATCTTAAATAAGGAGATGAAAAAAAGTGGTAGGATTGGATGTGTAAAAACAACTTAAGGCTGAATTTATCCCAATCCAAATCCATGCTTTTTACAGATCCAGAGCCAGAGCCACTAAAGCTGTCACTGCAGGGTGTCCAACTGCAGCAAGTTAAAGAAAACAGGCTGCTGGATATCACTTTGGACAGCAGTCTCTCTTGGTCTCAGCATATCGATGTCTTCTGATCTTATGAACATCATCAGTGGTTCTAAAGTATTGTGTTGTTTATCAGGAGAACCATTATCTCTGGTAAACCTGGATGCTCCTGGGCTCAGCTTAAATGTACCGACCACAAACATGAACATTACACTAGGAATGCTGAGAGGTCGATTATGTCGTCCCTAACACAAATTACACAAAGAAAACTATTATCATATAATAATCATATACAGAGCTTCTTCAGACTGTTTCCTTTTTTACTAACCTACACTAAACACATCTCTAATCCAAACTGTTTCAAACTGCAAAATTCAGATATATATGATGTCATGACACCTCTCTCTCTCTCTCTCTCTCTCTCTCTCCCTTGTCCTCAAACCAACTGGTCGAGGCAGAAGGTCGCCCACCATTTGGCCGCTTCTGTTCAAGGTTTCTAGCTGTTCAAAGGGAGGTTTTCTTGCCACTGTTGCTAAGTGCTTGCTCATGGGGGAATCCTGTGTCCTCTGGAAATAATAGTGTAAAGAGCGCGGTGTAGACCTGCTCTATATGAAACGTGTCCTGAGATAACTTCTGTTATAATTTGGCGCTATAAAAAGAAAACTTGTATTGATCAGATTTGATTTGATCGATTTGAATTGGAACAATTTTTATATTCCTCTTGTAACCTTTGTTCTTTAATAACTGTTAATGTATAGAATTTGTTGGAACCTGAGAAGACTAGCAACTGCGTCACTGGATGGCAGTGGCTCAGATTTATTCTTGTATGCTTTTTGACTGCTCGAGCTTTTGCTCTGAGTGTCAGACTGAGTGTCAGAGTTGTTGATACTTCCTGCTGTCAATCTCCATTGGACCTGCACTGGAAATATGTCATAAACATGAAGGTATAATGGCTAAGTTTAGATACTCCACAGGAATAAAAAACAGCAGGGTAAACTGCAAAGAATGACTGTTTTTACCTGTGCCACTAAAAGACAGGGTCAGGTTTGTCCTCCTCATCGGACTCATTGTATGTTTGCTGATTTGCAAAAGATGTCAGACTTATCCCTAAATCTCTTTAACAGCAGAAACAAAAGTTTAAAGTACAAGACGTCTCCTAATTTTATGAGAATTGCTTATTAACATGTTTTGTACTTATGACATGTTCAGAAGTCCAATATAGTCTGTTCCAGCTGAGATGTTTTACAGGTGGAGTCTCAGAGAACTCACCTGTAAAACCAACCGGTAGCCATGTAGGCTGGAGGACTTTCTCATGTTACAGTGTTTCACTTGGATATATTGTATAAATATAGTTTATATGCTCTATTGGTGAAATAGCCTTGCATTAATCACTATGAAGAGGGGTGGCTGACTTTTTGGCCTAAAACATGAATTATATTCGTTCATGCAAAGCGCATATAAAATATGAAACATATAGTGGTTCCTTACTTGGTGTAATAACGATGCTATTGTGGTAATTTCTGTATTTTGTCACTTTTATCAAATGTGCAGATGCAGTTAGCCGCAGAAAAGGAAAGGGTCACCACTTCAATACGTTTCTACATATTTTGTTTTAATGAGACCTGAAGAAGAAAAAATGTGTGAAGGAAAAAATTGTTTATTTCTAAATGTATTATTATTATTATTATTATCATTATCATTATTATTATTATTATTATTATTATTATTATCATTTTTATCAGTGTTTAGTGGTTTGGTAGAGTTTTGAATCAGATATTTCCACCATTAGTCAGTTTTATTTTGGATCTGTTCTTTAGATGTGATGTCAGTACTGGAAAGTACAAATCCCCAGGTTTTCTGGTTGCCTGCTGAAACTGCACTGATGTGCATTTTGTCACTGAGCATCAGAGGCTACAGCTTTGTGAGGTGAGTTTGTTCACGGTTTATGCTCTGCTGGGCGACTTCTGTTTAACAGTGTTATGCTCCCTTCATGACATCGTTAAACGGCCGAGCTTCTAAAACACCTGAGGCAAAAACAGGACAACTGTTTTTAAACTTCAAACTATGGTGAAAAAAAAACAAAAAACCTGCTCAGGCATTAAATCATACCCACTACAGGCAGGCTGGTAAGTATGAAATGTTGACAGCCAACAGGCACCGCAGAGCAGCTGTCTCCCAGGTGAACTCATTTCAATTACAGGAGTGGTTGTCTCCCAACTGGATTTCGCTCTGTCTCAGCCGTCAAACGCATAGTGACAAAACGGGTCGACGTGCCACCGTCGGTGGGGCGCCGGCTGCCAAGGAAACACTGTCAAAGCCAGGCAAATGCCTTTTTCGCTACATTGGTGCCGAAGTCGTGCCAGGGAAACACTTGCTCACCAGTGTCTCTCTCCTGTGAGAGCCAATGAGCCCGGCAGCCAAAGGCGCCTTGCTGATAGGGATGGAGTGTCTCTATGGTAACAGCAGAGGAAAAGGAGCTGGTAAATACAGGTAAATGGAATTCTACAAAGGCTGAAAAAAGACCCTTGATGTTACGATGTGTGCACCTTAACGCAGCCAAACGTGGAGCGCATTAAACATACACACAGTTCATAGCAACAAATATAACCATCACAGCAGGTCAATCTGATCACTTCATCCCCTTTCACAACTGTGACAGAGACTATCTATAAAACAGCTGTAATCCAGGTGCATATAAAACAATTCCTCACCTATGCAGCCCCTCAATCTGCCAATGTCAGTCACAGTGTCAATCAGGTCAGTGTGACTGAAAAATCTTGACTAGTTCTCATTCCTTTCCTGTCTCCAAAGTACACATAAGGCAAAACACAGCTACAGATACAAGAGCCGATCTATAAAGCAACAGGGTTTACAATGTGTTCCACAGCCGTCGGTCATTAGCTGCTCCAAACACACTCAAAGATTAGTGTTTGTGCGCTCTTCAGTAACACACCTTTCTAAGTCATTAGTCTTTTTTGTTGCAGCGTTCTTCGCCAGGTGTCTGTTTGAGCGTGAAAGCTTCATCCTTTAGAGTGTTGACTGTTTCAAAGGGGTTGGGACAGACAGTGAGAGAAAGAGAGAGAGAAAGAGGGGTGGGGAGATTATAATTTTCCACATTTCCTTGTCTTACAATCAACGTAATTGGCAGGACGCATTTAATTCATTACATTCCTCCCGAGTCTCCAAAATGAAAGGGGAATATTAACCTTTAATGATGACACTGACAGTTTACGTAATTGAATCAAATGCACATTCTGACCTCCACATTCACCCGAACTTAATTTAACCACGTCAGCCTGAGGACATACGCATTCATATCATAACTCAAAGTAGATTATTCTGTGGCGTTACTGATGATACAAAACCACTGCCTTTAAGACCAAGAACCAAAAGCCTCATCAGTGGTCATCAGTGTTATTATGTGACTGGCCCTTAGGGGCACGTGGGCTAAATGGATCACACCACTGCCACTTCTTTGTCAAATCTTTAACAAGCTTTCCAATGGATTGGGTGTGAAAAAGTGAAGACATCACTGTGACCTATACTCTATGCACCTGTAGATAACGCATAATCTATAATCCAGCAAAGGAAAGTGCATCTAGTCGTCTGCTCCCAGAAGCTCCCAGGGTCCGTGTTGCCAAGGCACATAACAAGCACTCCGGCTTGGAAATTGATTGCCAGAGAAAAATCCCAGGAATTGACGGTTTGTGAGCTTTTGTCGAGGGGTGTCTCAGCCAAAGCCAAGCGGCAGGAAATCACTGACAGCCACGCACAAAATATAAAACTTAAACAATGGCACAAATCCATTGCTTATTATGCCACAGATAATACATCCTTTGTCACCCTGAAAACACTCACTCCAGCAGCAACACTACTGTCAAAAATAGCAGCCATTGAGTCTTTATGCAGAAGCCGTAATGCCACCTCCATAGTTTACGCAACAACATCACTCGGAATTTAGAAGACACTGTGCTACAATACAAGTGATGCTCTGAAGTCATACAACTGCTCACACATGCTATAATTAATGGCGTACTTCCGAACGGAAAAACTAAACACTATATTTGTGCAGCATTACCATAACCTTTTTATGATGCCTCTCTGACTGTACGGCAAGAGGAAAACACTGGGGGAGCTGTTTTTTTTTTTTTTTTTTTTTATAAACAGGTTTTTGAGTAATGACCCCTGATTCGCTGTATTATAATAATAAGAAATGATTAATGACCTATGGATTCATAATGATAAGTCTAAAGTGGAGTTATGACCTCCACCAGGCAGCTTCTTAAGGAAAGTAGAGGAAGACACACAGAGCCACAAACTGTGAACATAACAAGCAAAGATGCTTTCTGTTTTGTTCTGCACACGTCAACCACAGCGTCTTTTCTAGTAGGCTGCAGTTTTATGCAGTTGATTAATAATGAAACATAATCCTTTTTATTTCCCTTTTAATCTGCCGCACATGTAATCATTGTCAATATTAAAGCGCAGGTAAATTACAGGCTTGCGGTCACTGGTGTGTGTGTGTGTGAGAGAGAGAGAGCGAGAGAGAGAGAGAGAGAGAGAGAGAGAGAGAGAGAACCACAAGCATCTCCACAGCACAAGATTGATTTATACAGTATGAAGCTCGGCACATATTGTGTATGTGTACAACCACATCAAGATCAAGAGATCCTAAACCTTCCTTTATTTTCATGAGAGATGCAACTTATTTTGGGAAACCTGTAGATCAGAATAAAACACTGCCTCTAATTCAAGTCCAGAGGTTGGCATTCAAGACCTTTGTGTCCAGGCTCATGAGTAAAATCGCACATCTTCAGTGGCAACTTCATGTTTTATCTTTATCCGATGTGATGCTGCTGCTGCTGCTGTGTGTTTTGATTCTTGATGGGTGTGGGGCGTTGCTAGCTTTTGAAATAAGCAGAGTAATTTGCTATGTGACAAGGGCATTGAGAAAAAAACAAAAAACACACACAAATGATAAAACAATGAGTCAACTTCTTCAGAAAAACCACACAACCTTGTCCATTGTCAGAGTTTTAGTGAAAACCTACATTATGTAACATTCCTCTGAAAAGGATTTCCAGAATGTGTGTCAGCCTGGTCTGCCTACATGCTGGTTTCACTCAACCTGCTGAATATCACGTTTAAGGTGTATATGATGAACACAAGGGGAACTTGTGTTCATATGGCAGACAGATAGTAGGTTACATCGTTTATGATATTTCTTCTCACAAAAAGTGGAACAGGTCTGATTAAACCCTCACGAGATTCATCACGTCAACCACATAGTCTACTCATTCCTACACTGATATTACCTGAGTATCAACAGAACTTTAAACTCCGCCACAAAAAAAGAGGCTAAATTCAAATGATTTCTAACTATTGTGAATTCTGATCAACAGGTGCCAATTAACCAGCCTTAATAGTGGCAGCATGAGTCAGTGCAGCTGTTGCATATTTTTGCTTTCAATATTCTCAACTACAGAGGTGATTTTTTTTTTTTTTCTGTGATGTTAAATGATGAAGAAACCCAGCTCACCTGTGTCTGCTGACAGTTTTCCAGTGTGAAATGTTTTTGCTGCTGCGTGTGTCAGAGTTCCTGTGGATTAGAGCCTCGGTCGCTGCAGCAGGAAGCTGTTCTCTTCTGGAAACGTGACGCAGTCAACTTATGTGAAAACAACGTTTGGGTAATTTTCTTGTGATACACGGCAGACAAAAGCTCATTTTAGTCCTTCGAAATGCTTTTCCTGAGCTCACGCTCAACCAATGCTCACCCAAATATGGTCATAGGAAGTGCAGCGATACTTCAGCGCCCTCGACTACTGTGGGAAATATCGCAATTACGAGTTGACAGCGCGATCCGACAAAAGGTGCAGCCTACTGGGGGTGTGAAATGGTGTAACTGGGAAAATTGTCATTTTTATAAAGAAAAGTTCTGACGTGAAGAGGTTGAGCTGTGTGGACAACTGATAATTAAAGGTTTACCTTCTTGTTCCTGAAATACACTTGTGATTATATGAACCCATTAGCTTATTTCATAGTAAGTACGCTAAAAGGCTAATAGTAATAGTAGCCTATTGGTAACAGAGGCTATGCAAATGTGATTTTTAAATATTACAAAGTGATAATAAATACAAAGTAAAGTGTTGATACCATAATTGAAATTGGTATATGTATAAGAAACAAGACTTTTTGGTACCTGCAATTTTTTGGGAGTGCATACTTTGTTGGTGGCTTTGCTTTTGTGAAGTTAAAGTTTATGAAACCAAACTGTATTTCTTATGGAGTACAGAGCCATGCAAGAGGACAGAGGCTTTTTATTTTTCAGCAGTAAAAGACACCTTATATTTGTAAAAAGAAAAAAAAAAAGAAGTTAAATTAGCGACATAGCAATTACATTTCAGTTGACTGTCCATCAAATTTACGCTATCAGTATTTCTCTTCCCTTAAGTTCGGGTTGCTTCATAGGCTACACATGATTGCTTCCGATTAAGGGCACTTGACTGACATTAAAAGCGGGGAGTTTACGGTTTGCACCTGAAGGCATCATTTGACTGTTGCTGAGGGACGTCGCCGAGAAAAATCCTCTCATCAGTGACGGGGGGAGCAGGTCCAGCTGTTACTCAGACTGAGTTACATGTACTTTACTTTGTTCTGCTTGATTAGCTCAAACAGTGATTTAACTATGTCATCCAAGAAGGGCTGATTCAAGGGTAACTGGACTCGGTTGGTTGTGGACTTAACCAAGTCCATTTGCCCTAAATCAAATGTGTGACTTGACTCAAAATCCTCCTCATAATGACACTGGCCAGTGAAGATATGCAATAGGCCTATTTCATCTGATCCATTATTTCCCACTGATTAATAGGGGAACTAATTACTCCTAAATTGACTCCAAGGCATTGACAATATGTTCTGTTTCAGTACTCTGCTGAATGACACTCTTGCACTAATATTTACACCACATGCAAATAAGGTTGAACAGATGATGCACAGCACTTTAAAGCCCTGTATCATAGGACACGTCAAGCACTTCCTCACTCATCTGTTTGCACATTATAGGACACATGAGAGGAAGGCCATGTGCACAAACGCTTTAAATAGGAACAGGAACATTAATTATATGCTTGCAGGGGGAGAGGTGTCTCTCGAAGCACAGAAATTATTTCACACATGGCCATTATAGCAGGAGCTGCAGCCATCTCATAGTGCAGCACTGATAACACACAAATGGAACCCTTCATCACCAACAGCAATGTGGAAGCTTGTCTGCATCCTGCGATTAGGGAGTTTCCTTATCACTGTTTACCTACAATAATCAGAAAGAGTCAATCCTGAAGCACTCATTATCCGCTGTGGAACGACTGAAATCAGTTGCTAGGAGTGAAATTTGTTTATAATGTCCAGGTAACATGGAATCAAATCTGATCTGGTTGTGGAAATAATGTAGTATGGCAGTGTAAATCCCTGCCGCAAACACCAGATCGCTCATAAGGTTGAAAAGCATTTTGGTGCCTCTTTGCATTCCTGTAAATGTCAAAAACAATAGCACAACACTTCAGCGGTACATTGGGTAAACACATACGTAAAATCACATAGAATCAAGTTCAGCATTCACAATTAATCCCACATCCACAGGTTTTCAAAGCCAATGCTAATTAATACTGGATCCTTACGTGGGTCGTGATTGGATAATTTCCAATGTTAAGTGCCTTGGTTGTTTTTTTTTTGACTTTGTTGTGGGGTTTTGTCTCACCAATGCATGTTAAGAGAGGGAACTTTCTCTTGTGACTGATTGAAAGAGCCTCCTGAGCTGCCAATGAGGGGCGAATGATACAAAAGCAATCTGACAAGTAGTCGAAAGCTGCAGTCTGGAGAAATACATCAGAGGCCTTATCTAATGCACTAATGAGGACAATCAACAAAAAAAAAAGTAGACCTGTCTGATTTTGATATGTTTTGACATCATTTTAAGATCTCAGCAAAATCAAGCAGAAGGCTTTTCCTATGTTGAGTGATAAGACATGTGACCCCTTGCCTTGTTTCCATGGACACATCATTAGAGAACTTCCCCAGCTGGCTCCAACTGCTTGAAGTGTCGATGGCAAATAACAAGTGAAGGATTTTGTTATAACCAAGAGAAAATCAAAACCGTCTTTCAAGCCCAACACTCAATCTGATTAAAGTCCTATACCTATGACATTATGAGCAATTCCAGTGGATGTATTGTAGACCACAAATTTCCAATAATCTGATCAGATAATAATATTTATTGTTTGTATTTTTGTGATATTTCTTCAGTTGTTTTACTGATTTATACAAAATATATCATTTAACAATTAAATCTTTGATGGATTCTAATTCCATGCAGAATACAGCACCAATTAATATGAAGTCATCGCACTTAAAAAAAAAAAAAGGTATGAGTATATGAGAGGTTTGACAGCAGAGAAGACAAGAGAGGTGTATAGTATACAAAATCTTGTAGTTGTTTCCATGTGGCTGTATTTATTTTAATTGCGGTATTTTCCAGTGCATTAGTCATTTTGTCTGAACTCTACAAATCCAAGTGGTAGACAGATTTTTGTCTGAATACTTTGAAATACCATGTTCATCAGCATGTTCACCAGAAGTCAAAGCTGCACAAAACTTGTAAGAAGCAGTGTTGACAGGTTCTAAAATACACCCACGCAGATTTGACCCGCTTTGTTCTGCTTGTGAGGAGCTGTTCTCAAGGCCTCAGTAAGGAGGGGATGACTAAACGTCAGAAGTTTAAAATGCACGCACAGCTACACAGTGGTGAGCAGTTTGTTGCCTCAGTGTTTTGTCACAGCGCATATCTTAACTGATATCTACATGTTACATTACAGTAAATGCGGCTCACACAGTAGCTGTGCATAACAAATGTGTCTGTCAATTCTGTGGTGTTATTTGGTTACAATAATGTCTAAAACTGACTGTAAAACACACCTGAGTTACTTTATCCTCTTCTGACACAGCCGCAGACGAAGTGCAGCTCATGTGAAGTCATGTGGTACACAATATTTACTTCATGGATAAAGTAGCACCACCACAGTGACATCAGATCCAATGAACGTTACAGCATAAAGTTCCCTATTAGAGTGAACAAGCAGCCCCTCCCACAGATTTTTTTTTTTTAAGACACTCAGATTCTCTACAATTGAGCAATAACACAATGATGAAATTTTTTAATGAAAACTTGTTGGACCCTCTCTTTATCTCAGTGACCCATGATTTGTTTACATGCTGGTTTCCAAAGTTTTGGCTGTGATATTGGTAGAGGGGGTCAGAGCTCATTTCCCAATGCATCAGACCCCTACACTGCAAAACCAATATCTTGAGCTGAGTACAGCAACACTGCAAAGAGATTGTGAGTGGAATTATCACTTACTTCGTCATTTCTTGTCTATTTATGATTCCAGTGCAGCTATTCTGTAATTATAGTGTGAGGATTAAAACTACTGTTAGTCACTCCATATAATATTTAAATATTAGTGTCATTATAATGTTCTACAAATCCATTTTTTTGTGTGTCAAATTAGCTTCCTGTGGTATCATTAAAACTAAATGTCCTTGTGATATTTGTGGGTGTATTCCCTCTTCTGTAGTATCTTTATCTGTCTTCTTTACGCACTTCGCTGAAAAAAGGAAACTTGGATGATTCATATTGATTAAAATGCTCTCACGCTCTCAAGTTCACTTCAGTTAATCATACATACTCTGCCGTCAAGACAGCAGTGTTCTGACTATTTTTGTTCCTGCATTAGATTGTGCAAACGTGTGGACACACAGATAAAGTAGTGCAGTTACACTTGGTTGCTATGCCTCTTTCTTAGGACACTTATAAATACATACATATTGCACTGACACATCACTATAGTGTGACCATTCTAAATCCACACACACATACAAACACAGTGTGTACACGTTACCTTCTAATATTAGTTGAATGAGGTTCTCAAATAATTAGACATCCCTTTGTACCTATGGACACATCCTCTAACTCTGTCTCTTCTTCGTTTTTCCCATGCCTCTTGTGCCTCCCTCAGGCAGAAGACTGAACTGACATAGAGCAACAACACTGTCACTTTATTCTTACCTTATCACCTCTACCAAAACATGTGCTAACTTTAACAAATACAAATCTCTTCGCCACAAGCACAGTGTTTTCCACAATTGCACAAACTTGAATTTCTCATGCAGATTTATTTTACAGGTTTACAAAGGTTGTTATTATGGTTTCTTCTACCTGATGTTGCCGTCGCTCGGGATTGCTACATCTATCACCACTGCCTTCTTCTGTTGTTTGTCGATCAACACGATGTCCGGTTGGTTAGCCTTCACCAGTTTGTCAGTCTGGATCTGGAAGTCCCACAGGATCTTGGCCTTGTCATTCTCAACCCGACCGTGGGACTTCCAGCATACTGTGTGTACTGTACCCATACTCAGCGCAGATGTTCCTGTACACTATGCCATCCACTATGTTATGGCGTCCCATGTACGTACTGTTCCTGCCTGCATCTTACACCCTGCTATTATGTGCTGGACTGTCTCAGGAGCACCTTTGCACAGCCTGCAGCCTTGTACAGCCTTGAACTGAGTGCCTGCTCATGTAATGCCATGATTAGTGCTTCTGTGCTGTCTTTCAATCCAGCCTTTTCCAGCCACTGGTAGGATTTCTTGATATGAGCCACTTCTTCTATCTGTTGGTGGGTACATGCGATGTAGGGAATTGTCCCTCCATGATGGTTCATCCTCCACTGCATTATTGGGTTTCTGCTACCTGAGGTATTCACTTAGCATCATCCTGATATATTCCTGGATCTTGGTTGTTTCGTCCTGGACAGTGGCTCTGATGCTAACAAGTCCTCGGCCTCCCTCGCTCCGATTGGTGTACAGTCTCAGGGTGCTGGACTTGGGATGAAACCCTCCATACATTGTGAGGAGCTTCCTTGTCTTGCTATCAGTGACCTCTATCTCCTAGTTTGGCCAGCTTATTATACCAGAAGGGTATCTGATGACTGGCAGGGTGTACGTGTTGATGGCTTTGACCACTTTCTTCCCATTCAGCTGACTTTTCAGGATCTGCCTTACTCTGTGTAGGTATTTGCCTGGGGCTGACTTCCTTGCAACCTTCTCATGGTTCCTATTTGCCTGTGGAATCCCAAAGTATTTGTAGCTGCCCTGAACATCTGCAATGCTGCCTTCTGGTAATTCAACCCCCTTATTCTGATCATCTCTGCTCTCTTTGATACCATCCGACCACACTTATCTAATCCGAATGACATTCCGATGTCTTTAGATCCTGGTGATGTGGATCAGTGAGTCGATGTCTCGCTCATTCCTGGTATACAGCTTGATGTCATGATGTCTATGTAGAGGAGGTGAGTGATGGTTGCTCCACTTCATTATCCTGTATCTGCAATCAATCACTGAGGGGGTTCAGGCCAATGCAATAATATAGGCTGGCTACAACATAACAAACTGTGAACGAATTGAAGGGGTCTGAATCCTTTCTGAATGCAGTGTAGCTTCACCCTGTGCAGAGGTCCGCAATCCCACTGTAATTTCATCAGAAATTGGATTTTTTAGGTGGCAATAAAATATGCTCGATAGTTAAAACCGGTTTAGAAAACAGAACCTTATTTTGCAGCCAGGCTGCTGCTGTGACTCCAGTCCGGTAGGTGGCGGTGATGTAGCTGCAAACTCGCAGACTAGGTGCCAACAGAAACAAGAAGAAGAAGAAGAAGAAGAAGAAGAAGAAGAAGAAGTAAAACGATTTTGCTGTTTAGTAGCTTTGCCCGAATGTGCCTCCAAATATGTGAAAAATGTGAGGTTTACCGAATTCCGTACACATTATCTCCTGTGACTTCCTTTACCTGCATACCATGGCGGACTATCGGTTTCTGTCGTATTTGGACATGTTGGCCGCAGGGGACTGTCGCTGCTTCTGTGGCTCTTGTTATTGTAGCTAGCGCTACCGTTAGCTAAATTAGCTAACACTGCTGTTTTCGTTCTCCGCGTAACCGATGTTGATTCATTGCTGGCAGTAGGTCAAACCGCAAAACAAGGTAACTGTGGAGCAAGTTGCAGACACAAACAGCTGACCTGGGCAATGTTTTTGTTACGCTTCTTAACTCATTCGGTAACTGGTCTCATGGCAGTATTTTAGGTAAGGTTCTGGTGCACGGTATGCTAACGTTATTTTGACAGTGAAATTAAACATCAACCGCTGCATGCTTCAGAAGGAGAGACCTCAATTACAATGCAAACATCACTAGCGACAGCAGCATGAAGCTTTAACGTTAACTCGTTGGCGTTAATGCTGTCTAAATATATTGGGATGGAGCAGCAGATAGCAGCCACAGAGATGGCTCTAGTTCATCACAACACATCTGTCTAACTTGTACGCCTGTGAAAGGGAAATCATGTCTTGCAAAGCCGCAACCAAGGACAAGAAGTCGAGCTTCAGCAAGAAGCTGTTCAGGCGCGGCTCCGTGCGCTCCGTGGGCAGTTTCATGAGCAGAGTCCTGAGGACACTGACAGCCTTATCACACTTTGGATCTGAAGTACAAACAGAAGATGATAAAGATGATGGAGGATTCTCTACTTTTAAATCTGGAAGTAAAGATGTACCCATGGATGATGGGGACATGGGGGGTTTCCTGTCTGGAGAGAGAGTTCCTGGAGTGTCGGGTCTCAAAAACCACGGGAATACCTGCTTCATGAATGCAATTCTGCAGTGCCTCAGCAACACTGAACTCTTTGCTGAGTACCTCGTTCTGGAGCACTATAAAGACGAGGAGCTGGATGAGGACAAACCGAAGACAAATGGCGTACTTCTGCAGAAGAAAGGCCCTCTGGCCAAAGGAGAAGTTACGGAGCAACTGTCAGGACTTGTGCGGGCTTTATGGACGTTTGAATACACCCCCCAGCATAGCAGAGACTTCAAGGTAAGAGTGACACCCGTAATTACACGAGGCAAGGTACTGTCACAAGTGGACATTAATGGTGACTGCAGTTGTGTTTTTGCAAACAATCAGAGAACTAATCAGGGAATCAAATTACAACATTATAGCAGGCCTGTAAATATTACAAAAAATCCCTCAGTAATATGACAAGTCCCACAGGTGTAAGTGTCAGTTGTGAAGGAGTCCTGAAGAAAAGTTAAATCATCATTGTAAACACTTTATATACAGGATGTGTAAAATCCTTAAACGTTTGTCTAATGTTGTTGTGGGTTCTTTATATGAGAAACATAAAGTGTGAATGTAAAAATGCATAAGACATTGTGTTGCAAGTTAATTCATTAGTGCTCTTCCCACTGGTGCACTGTCTGTGGAGAAACGCCTTTGTCATTGCATGTTGAAAATACAATGTTTAGGATCTGCTGCTAATGAAACCTCATGACCAACTCAATTTAAGGTCATTGATGAATAAGTAGTAAAGTAGAGATTGTGACCTAGCATGCATTGTAACCTGTGGGTCACGCCGTTTGTTTGCAGAATGCTGTGTCAAAAAATGCCACGCAGTTTAAAGGGAACGCTCAGCACGATGCTCAAGAGTTTCTGCTGTGGCTGCTGGACAGAGTCCACGAGGACCTCAACACAGTCAACCCCAACAGCAGGCCTCCTATAAAGGTGAGCTTGGAAGAGTGTTTGTTCATTGCTTAGCTATTTTGTCCTTCGCGTCTGGAAAACTGAAAATAGTTATTCCATGTTTTTTAGTATGGTTATTTTGTTACGTTGCATTATATTTCACAGGTGTTTAAATAAATATCTTACAAGTGAGCTGCTTTCACAGTTCAGTTGAACTAGGCTTGCCCTGTCTTGTTTCCTCTTGATTTCATGGGACTCGTCAATAACAACACAGCATGTAAAGGCTGTCTGGCTTTCCCACTAGCTTATGAACCAGGTGTTATTTATGAATTACAAATCTGACTCATAAAACCTGTTTGCGTTTGTCCAGCCCCCCATCGAAGAAGATGACCAAAGCCTAGAAGGGCCTTCTCCCCCACTCTCCGCTGGGTCATTCGTACAAGAGCTGTTTCAGGCCCAGTACAGGTAGGCTTTTTGTCCAGTAGAAGTTCTGTTATGTCCATGTTACCTCTCTGCTATATTAAGAGATTTCATTTTTCCAAACAGGTCTTCTCTCACCTGCCCACATTGCCAAAAGCAGAGCAATACGTTTGATCCCTTCCTCTGCATCTCCTTACCCATTCCACTACCACACACGCGGTGAGTGCACACCTGAGCTGTGCTATGACTTTCACATAAAAAAAAAGTGCAGTATGTTTGTTCTACCTCTATCTAAGCATACGCAGTGTATAGAAGTTCTTCAAAGAGGTGACACCTTTCACTGATTTGTGTGTGTGTGCATATGAGTGCTGACAAGTTCACAAGGACCTGAAGCAAATACCAGTTTGTGTGGTCACAGAGGGAGGAATGTAACCTGGTTTAGCAGGGGTGTTGGAGGTGGGGTGGGTGGGGTGTTGGAGGTGGGGTGGGGGGAGGGGTGGGTGCAGGAGAAGCAGCAAGGAGGCATGGGAGGAGCTTACACTTTAGAGTTTAAAAACAAAACAATAGTGTGTTCATTTTAGGCGTTTCTGCAGTGCAGGAAATAAAGAGGAAGGAAATACTACAAAATCTTGTTCTTTGTGTTGTGGAGCATATGTCGGGGTGTTCTCACGGTCACAGTATAATAAAATATAACCATGCTTGCTTAGTAAACTGTGACAGTACTGGAGGATTTTTAAATTATGTTCCCTTCTTTTCGCCAGGCCCCTGTATGTGACAGTGGTGTACCAGGGCAAGTACTCTCACTGTATGAGGATTGGAGTTGCTGTTCCTCTCAACAGCACTGTCTATCGCCTCAGAGATGCTGTGTCACGTGAGACCAAGATCCCAATGGACCAGGTGCTATTCCTGTCACTTATCAGCTCAGGGTCTGCCACAGTGAGACTATATTACTGTCACACAGTGTTAGCTCAGTGTTCCTAAAGCAGGGTGTGCCTTTAAGCAGTAGTTTCTTATAAAACCAGTTTTTTTTTATAGAGTGCGCTCAATATGCAGTTGACAGAGTAACAGGTTTATAAACACATTATTTCTTACGGCGGCAACAACGGAGTGTTAACATTGATGAAAAATGGCAGGGTGAAAATGCCTTGAGAGTAAATGTAAATGACAGAGGTGGGGGGTAAGGACTGATATTGAGATGACTGTTTATTTATGAAAACAATGTGAAAACACTTGAGTGATTCATATGCTTAAATTTACTCTTTATTTTTTTTTCTTCTTTCAGTTTGTTTTGACTGAAATGTACTATGATGGTTTTCATCGTTCATTTTGTGATGATGACGATGATCTCGACATCATTCAAGAGAGCGACTCCATCTTTGCCTTCGAGACACCAGAGACCTTCAAACTGGAAAACATACGCACAAAAAGAGGTAACACTTTCTTTATATTTTGCAGATATTCTTCTTTTTCAAATTAAATGAAGAGATCACAATTTATATAGACTTGTCTTTTCTGTCTTATCACAGGAAGTCTTCTTGCAAATCTGAATCATAACAACTTAAAGTACGGGACAGAAATCGGTAGGACTCCTTCGTTCATGCAGGGGGCCATGACTCCTGTAACTGCATCGCCCAATAAAAACCTGGGTCCGGAAAAAATTATCCTTTTGGTGTGTAACAGAGCTTGTACTGGCCACCAAGGAAAGAGGTACTACAATCAGAATACTTTCTTTCTTATCATTGCAACACAATTGATAGTTCACCAAAATGGGAATGGGTTAATGGGCGTAGTTATGAAGCCAACCAGAGAAACTAATGACCGCTAATAAAACTTCTTTATGTTTTTTTTAGGTTCGGCCTGCCTTTTGTACTGTACATGGAGCGCACTGTGACCTGGGATGCTCTACAAAAAGAGATCCTGGAGAAAATGCGTCATCTTTTGAGACCCGGGGTCTACATTCAGGTAGGAGGACACACAAGCAGTCGGCCTGTTCTCTATAATGAATATATAGTGAATAGTTTGGATGCTGCACATGTTAAGGTAGGTTAAAAATTATACAAACAGACATATAATAACATTTTTATTTTAGATATGAGCCTTCAAAGGAGGGAAATCAGTGAAATTGTTGTTATTTTTCTGATAACTAACCATCTGGCTTGATGTGCTGGTCTCAGAGAAGTATTAAAAGTGGCATCTTTATGTGTAGGTGGGACCTTTCAGTCTTCGGGTGGTTGGCGTTGTTGGTATAACATACCTCCTTCCCCAAGATGAACGACCACTGTGTCACCCAACTGTGGAAAGGTCAGTTCTGATATTTTGTATAACATGTATCGTATGTGTATGTGCATAGAGTATCTACTTTCCTAAATCTCTGGCTATTTACACTATGCTTTTCACTGACTGCGAAAACAGTCAATATGATTTGTTTATTGCGAGTCAAATATACACACCCTTTTAGTTTCCATCTTGATCTTTATTGCTTCCTGCAGAGCAAGTCCCGTCAGAGCCAACAAGTCATTTCATCCAGTGGGATGCAGCCAAAGAAAAGCAGGCCTTGCACAATGTGTGAAATCATATCGTTTGTAGTAGAGTAGCGCAGTAATTTTAGCAAACTATACATCACATTTTTAAAACGGTGACTTACCTATGCCAAACTGTTTTCATACCTGTGTGTTTTCTCTCAGCATTAATGTCAGTGAAATGTGAAAATGAAGCAGGTGGAATTCAAATGTAAACACTGTGTGTACATTTGCAAAACAAAGGTAAAGACAGGCATGACATTTGCTAATGGGGTGAGGTCAAAATGATATCCTTCCAGGCCTTTAAGCTTCTCTTTTCACACATATGCCATTGGTGTCAGTTTGTCTCACAGACCTGGTTAGATGACATGCCCTGACAGGATTTTGACTGTTTGTTAAAATGCCAGTTTAGCATGTTTGACTTATAACCTACATAATAAAACAAGTCACAACATTGCCGGTCCATAAAAGTGTATGAATCGAGGTGAAATCAGAGTTGTTTTGTTCATTATTGTGACTGATAAATAGGTGCTTTCATAACAACTAAAATGTCACTGGATATGTTGTTTTCTGTTATGAACACAGTCCTATAAACACAAAGGCTATTACAGCAGACATGTTTATAAACTTTTAATGGGATATCTGTTTGTCTGTCTGTTTTTAGAGGAGATTATTTCATTTTTATGGTCACATTGGATTAACCCATCCTCTAAATTCATTCCCTCACAGTGACTGACTGATTGCATGTAGCGATGGGGGTATAGAAATTCAATTATAAGTGACACCTGCCTAAAATACTTCATTTGTTTCCATCACAGAGCATACAAGTCCTGTGGACAAGGTGGACCACCACATGTGAAGATAGTGGTAGAGTGGGACAAAGAGACCAAGGACTAGTGAGTGCAAAAGATAAATATTTGCTGGACTTCTGTGGTCTGTTTTCTTTTATCTACAGTATGTTTGTTCTGCACAGAAAGATTTGAAGCAAAATGTTGACATTTGTTTTCTCTAATCTTCACTGAGAACAATATATTGCATTTCAAAAATCTGGACTGTAGCAGAACAGTAAATTTGGGAGACATGCTGCATACACCAAATGACATGATTAAACCGTGGTGTTCCTTTGGAAGAACAGGTTAAACCACCCATTTTAATAACTTGCCTTGTAGACATGACATTGAATGTGCAATTTACTGTGATTTTTATTGAAGGCCATTCATTAGCAGGTAAGCTAACAAGCTCGGCTTTGTTAAGCAATTACATCGAAAGCACAATTAAAATGAATGGACCCAGCTTTAATGTTGAATACTTAGCATTATGAAAGAATATACCATAACCTCACATGTTATGTGTGAGACAAAATAATCAACAGTATGATGTACTGAACAAATGTCAGCCCCACCTGACAGCCAAAAATGTTTTGCAATGTGCTGCAAATGTTGATGCTTAATTGGTCATTCATGTCATCAAATACTCAATTCTCAACTTCATGTGACTGCTCATTGGCTTAGAACGTGACAACTTGGCACAAGCTTGCCCACGCATGACTGCACCTTCGTCAGTTGAGGACACAGTCTTACAGTTGAAGGTGTGGCAACACTTCAGTAAAATTGATGGTGACATTTGTTGCGATGTGCAGGATTACTGAAAAGACTGTCAAGTTCAGCAACACGTCAAACTCGACAAGGCTCTTTTGAGCATTTGGATGTAGGTCCCTCCCACTATTTCTCCCTAACTCCCATCCCTCACACCATTTCCTTTTTGAAAAATAAACTTTTTGAAACTAAATGTGCCTTAATTTGAAACAGTTGTTGTTCTAACACAAGTGAACAGCAGAGTCTGTAGTTCCACCTGCACAATCAATGACATGTCTGCTCTTATTTCCTCACTTAAGCCGATTACTGTGTTGTGTGGTTACCGCACATATACGCCTTTGCAAGTGAAATGGAAGTCACATCTCCATTAGAAATCATGGGTCGATGACAGTTTTTTTTACTTCAGTGTTTTGCAAAATCATCTTAGTTTATTAAATACTTTGATATAGGAAACAGTTTGACCAAAAGGCAGATGCTCTGATGCTCTGATCTTCTTGTTACTAAGCAGTTGAATGAATGCGTGACTTTTGCTTCATGTTCCCACAGTCTGTTTGGGCACACAGAGGAGGAGTACATTCCTGATGCTGAGAGCGTGTATCTGCACAGAGAACATCATCATCAGCCGCAGGCCTGCACGCTTGCACAGTGCTTTCAGCTCTACACAAAGGAGGAGCAGGTAACATTTTGACCAGACCTATAGCGGGTGTACGCACAGTCGATTACTGCAGGGTCAGTAGTTTGACATTAGAAAATAAATCTTAGATTCGCCTTAGTACATGAGTATATTTTGAAGTGAAGCCTCCTCCCTGCATGTTTATTATTCTTCTGCTAATGTTCAAAAAGCCTTTCACTGGCTGTGGTTTTACTGTGTGTTTGACTCCTAATGCTATGTTTGGAACAAACTAGAAATTCTGAGCACAGAATTACGTATACATTGTGGTTTAACCCGCCTGCGAATGTTCCGGAGGAGAATAGAGAGGAGTGAGAGGAAAACTTAGGGCCTCATCCTGTGTGAGGCCTGTTTTATAAGCAGTGTGGTTAGAGCTCGTTCTTGATGGCTGCTGCTTGGGCTGTGTGTGTTTCAGCTGGCCCCAGACGATGCCTGGCGCTGTCCCCACTGCAAGCAGCTGCAGCAGGGTCGCATTAAGCTCAGCCTGTGGACACTGCCGGATGTGCTCATACTGCATCTCAAGAGGTTCAGACAGGTACTTCAGCTCATCTGGACACTGTTTAAATGGGAATTTGAACCCAAATGCACTCTCTGATTATGAAGAGCATCCTGTTGTTAGGGATGGGCACTTGAGGTTAGGACTGGGTATCAAACCTCTTTACTTTTTTGTAAATAATATGCCATGTACTGCAAGTATCTGGTAAATGGGGAAATTGTTGATCTGTTTCTGTGTCTTGTGTTCTTCTTTCAGGAGGGGGACCGGAGGGTCAAGATGCAGAACATGGTGAGGTTCCCATTGATGGGCATGGACATGGCACCTCATGTGGTTAAGAGGAGTCAGAGCAGCTGGAGTTTACCTTCCCATTGGTCGCCATGGAGAAGACCCTATGGTCTGGGAAGAAACCCTGATGACTACCTGTACGACCTGTACGCTGTGTGCAACCACCACGGGAATATGCACGGAGGCCACTACACTGGTAATACAACGAATTGATGCCCTTTGAAAGTTTATATACAAAAATTAATCAGAAAATCTTGAATTCATCATCCATTTCTAACCCAATGCTTTCTTTTTGCTTTGTGCTTATAGCCTACTGCAAGAACTCCATTGATGGTCAGTGGTACTGCTTTGATGACAGTGAGGTTTCACCAATAGCTGACGATGACGTGTGTCAGCAGACGGCCTATATACTCTTCTACCAGAGGAGGACCGCTATTCCCTCCTGGTCGGCCAATAGCTCTGTTGCTGGTCAGTTTTTCTTTCCTACTGTCTGTCTATATCTGCCGTATTTCCACTCATATTGTGATGTGAATTGTAATTTAACTGCAGTATTTGCATGAACATACCCACAAAGATATACCACGTTGAACACTGGAGAGAAACTAACATTGTAATGTATTATAATGTGGAGGTGTCTTTAGTCATTAACTGACATGCTTTGAAGCAAGGGATCAGGACTGCTTGTAAAACAAACATCTTAAAGTAATTCTTATTCTGCTTCTTAGCAATTCAGATTTTAATGTGCATGCACCTACCACACAGGTCCGCAGACCTTTTAAGGAATTTGTCATGTTATTTGAAGAAAATAAACAAGATAGTATGCCTCACTATGTCTCTAAACCTTTAAAAGAAACTACAGTTTTTATTGACTTTTACACAGGTTCAACCAGTTCATCCCTGTGCGACCACTGGATCAACAGGTTACCAGGTAGCAGGCCTGCTAGCTTAGCCTCCGGAGCCTCATCCAGACGCACCTCTCTGGCTTCACTGGCTGAGTCAGTAGAGTTTCCAGTCGAACGCAGTGAGGATGACGGTGAGAAAGATGCTGATATTTGTTTTGGTTTTAAATGATTTTGACATGTGTCAGATTGTAGTTTTTTGTGTTTCGGTGCTTCATGTATATTTACATCACATGCACATGAACTCCTGCTGTCATCCGACTCAGATTTTGAAGTTTACAGTTCAAAGCTTTTGATCTTGAGCTTTTCAGATGCAACACCATGTCAGACTTTTTTTTTAAATTCAGGAGACCAAAACCAGTAAAAATAACAGTTTACGTATTGCAGACCAGCAGTTTTAGACCTAAATGACACGATGAAACAGCCTCACTGATACTGGCTTGCCTACTTTGTTGCTCAGTGTATTCCACAGTAAAATGAGCAACACAAACCTTTGTACCAAGAGTCCTTCCACTAACAATATTTCTTTTGGAATCGAAAGATGCCATTAAGGTTTCACAGAGTCGTTTTCAAATCAGGAAGCCCCCACCCTTCACAAATTTGAAAGAGATCAAAGCAGAATCAGAATTGCTAGGACGTGGCAGAAAGTGACGGGACATATGTCACATCTGAGTGGGACGAATAAGA
Organism: Seriola aureovittata; assembly: GCF_021018895.1. NCBI lineage: Eukaryota > Metazoa > Chordata > Actinopteri > Carangiformes > Carangidae > Seriola > Seriola aureovittata. The sequence goes on from NC_079380.1 coordinate 8,986,394, forward strand.
AAACATGCTCAGCAGAGTGGGAAACCTTAAATTCCAAGTGAATCCAAATTGAGGCAGATGTTGGCCCGGGCTGCTATTTGTGGTTAATATAAATATAGGTATTATGTAACCCTCCAGAATACAGAGTTAGCATAGTCCCAAAAATGCTGGAAAGGCAAACTGGTGTTTAACTGTGGCTTTCACAGATCTCAATATGGATAATGCATCCAAATTATGTAATGCATTTTGCAATATAAGCCATTATTTTTTTTATTTTTTTAGGAGGATTCTCCGTCCGCCCTTTTGTGAGGAGCATTCAGCGTCAGAGCTTGTCCTCCAGGTCGTCCATCGCTAGTCCTTTAGCGTTCAGCGACAGTGGGATGAAGCCGTCGTGGTCTCTCTCTGCGAAGCTGCATATGAGGTCCAACTCACCCTCGCGTTTCTCCCTCGACTCTCGATGTTCCCCTCCTCTAGAGAGGATAGGAGAAGCCTGCGATGACAAGGTTTCCACGTCCTGTTTTGGCAGCTACAGTAGACATGAACGCTACTTTGGCAGCAGGACTCCCTCGTCTATGATGGAGAGCAGCTACAGTGACCATGACAACAATAAAAGGTTCCTAGACATGATGTACTGCAGGGCTCCCACTCCAGTGGAAAAGAAGAGCGCCAAAAACGAGCCAACTGAAAACAACAACCAGATTACAGCTATAGACCAAAACATACTACCTGCCCAAGCAACTCCCTCTAAAGAGCAGAAACGTAAGAGCAGCATTGGAGGATTTGGCTCAAAGGCAGAAAGCACAGGCTCCACAAAGGGCTCCAGCAAAGTGGAACAAGAGAAAACTTCCAAAAAACGTTTGTGCGCAACCTATAAGACTTCAGCGTCTGAGACGTCTTCCGGTACACCTGTGAAAGGCAAGAAGGTGAGCAATACTAAAGAAAAGAGTGTAAATGCCAAGAAAAGCACCTCAACACCAAGTGGGACTCCCTCCAAAACAAAGGAAGCAACTCAGCCTCTAGAGGCGACGCCACAACACAAGCCTTGTGTCCGCTCCACACCTCAGTCCTCAGCGTCTCCCTCACCAACTTCAAAGAAAAGTTCCAGTGTCACAGAGAAAGGCGCCACGAGTACTCGCAAACGTCTGGTCGAAAGGAGCTACAGCAGAGATTCTATGCACACTAGCCCTCTGGTCGACAATCTCCGAGGCAGCTTGGTAGGTCGCGCTTCACTCTCAAAGAGTGGGGAAACAAACAGGCTTGAAAAGAGATCTGTGAGGAGCTCCATCAGCAGCTCTTCTGTCACTAGCCTGCGCTCACCAAGTGTAACCACCAGAGACCTGCAGCGCAGCAGCAAATCTGAGGAAAAAGGGTTGTCTTTCTTCAAGAGTGCTCTTCGACAAAGGGAAAGCCGCCGGTCGGCTGATTTAGGGAAAAGCACCATGCTTGCCAAAAAGGCCTCAGAGAGGACGTGCAAGCAAAATGGACAAGCCAAGGAGATCGCTGGTGACGCCGTGTCCTCACAGACATCTATAGAGACTCATGGAGGTGAGACAAAGTCTGAGACAAAGGAGTCTTCCAAGCCCCCCAGCTCTCTCAGTCGCACTCTGTTGAACGTAGGCAAGTCCAAGTCTTCCACTTCTGAAGTAAGTCACAAGTCTCCCGCAAACGGGAAGAAGCCACTTGAAAGGATGGCATCTTCCCGAAAACTGTCGTCAAGCATGCAATCTCCTGCACGTACAACACAGAGGCCTCAATGATATATCAATAGTAGTTATATTGAACTTACATATTGCAGCTATTTTCTTTGTGCCTAAGTTTCAGTGAGCCCCATATGTGTTTGTAAAGAGACACATTTTTTGGTGTTATGGTTTTGTACACTTGCATTAGAAGTATGTGGCTTTGGGTTTTTGAATATTGGCAGCCAGCTCTAAGATTTTATTTATTTATTTTTTTTATCCGTACTGGATAAAAAGTAAAGTACTGTACTCCATTTGCATATTTGGGTGCCAAACACGTGCCTGGTATGGACGGTACATAAGCATGCCATATGCATTCAGCTGTACAGCACAGCCTGTTTGATTGTGCGTACTCGAGGCCTGTATGACAGCTGACAGAATTCCCTACTGGAATCTTGAGATCCAATTATCTTTCCTTCAGACACAAGAGGCTTGTTATATCTTTGAAAAATATCTAGCTAAAAACCCCTCATTTAAAATGCAGCAGCTTATACATTAAAAAATGAAGGGGATAAGAAACATTTCCACCTTGTATGCATCAACAATGCATAGTTTGCCTGGAAGAGTAACATTTTTAAACTAATATAGATTCAAATTTTTCAGATCTGAGATGAAGATAGGCTGATTGTCGATGCTTAGGCCTCACTGCTGTTCTATATGCATTTGAAACCCAACAACAGTGAGAACAGAACCATAACATTAATGATTGTCTCTGGACAAATACTGAAACAGTTGATTTGCTCACACACACACACACACACACATGCACACATACGAAAGAGTTTCATTCCGAAATAGCTGTGGCTAAACATTCATAGTGGTTTTCAGTGATTGATTTAAGCCGATCAAAGTGACCATTGTTTTTTCACACACGCACGCACACACTTTCTCCACACACCTCATGCCATTGGTTAATAGGGATAGTATGAGTGTTTTTTGTCTTTGGCTATGGAGAAAGACTTTAGTAGACTTTATATACTCATAATTAATGTCACATTCTTTCTTGAGAGTATCTGGGAACTAACAGCAGCAGTGGTCAAAATAGTCTTTATTGTAAACATGAAAAGAATAGTTGTGAAACGCAGAGGTAATAGCAGGCCCTGGACCAAAACAGAAAAGAATCTGAGATGAGAAAGAATCAGGATCGGTACGGAAACTGAGACAAAACTTTATTTTTGTTTAATACTAGTACCTTTTCGATAGAAATGTATTTTATTAAAGTTCTTATTGAAGCTGACATTTTTTCCTCAAAGAGATGGTGTTTTGGAATGAAACCCTTTAAATTCAAAGTATATAAATATATATAGATGTGTCTGTACAGATATCGACATATAGTATATAACCCTTTTTGTCCCCTTTCCATGAGCAAGATGAAAATTATCTTAAGCGCCTTTCAATGCTGTACATGGAAACAAATAATTGCCTTTGGCAACATAGTAGTCTACTACTGTATGCATCACTGAGTAGGAATGTTGTGTTGTTTGCACTTTGTATAGATAAAGTAGTTTTCTTTTACCCAGTCATACACACACACATACACACACACACACACACACACACACACACACACACACAGACTCGCACTCACACTCTCTCTCTCTCTCTCTCTAAGTTAACAATATAATTATCTCATTTTTAATATGCTGTACATGACTTCGAGACATATCGTAAAGTAGTGTCAACAGGCCTTAGACTTGAAATGGTAAAAGGGTACATTCATCTCAACGTTTCAGGGGTCATTTAAAAAAAATAAAAAAATTCACCCCTTCACTACACCTGGTGCTGTAACAGACCACTGCTCCTCTGGCACTGATGTTTCTTAAATGAACATATTTTCAAATGCTGATGTTCAGAACTGTGACTACACAGACTTCAGTGACCTGGAAACCTGTTGGCATAACCTGTGGTACCTCAATGGAGAGGACAATACTTTGCCATTTTTTTCTTCATCAGGCTGAAACAGAATATTGATATTGAGCCATTTAATTCATCATAGAATGACATTTATTCTGTCTCTGAGCAGTTATCCAACTTTGGAAATGCAGGCAGAATTTTCTCACCTATCAGGCACTGCATGGCATTACCAGTTTTGCAGCATAATGATAGAAGCGGAGGCGGGTTAATGTCACTTCAGCTGTCATGATGCATGATTGGCCTCAATTTGAACAGCTTTACCATTATAGAATCAGCCCACCTGTAATTGCAATATTCATACATTAGATACCAGCAATAATGTATGTTTCCAATGAATGAATGTGGATATGCCGTTAAAAGCCAACCGTTAGTGAGCAGTTCTTACTTTGAGCATTAACATAATCGTTGAATTACAGATTACAGTATTTCTCTCCACTGTTTCTCTGTAGCATCTACCAGGTTTACATTGGTTCTCAGATGGTTTTCAGAGGAAATACCACTCAAGTTAAAGATTTAAGTATGTTATTGAAATGGTCTGTATGGGGTTTGAGCAGATTTGGCTCAGCTATATGCGACATAGCCATGTCGCCTTGAAGGTGAATGCTGCAGTTTTCTGATCAAAACAAACTCTTCACCAGTGCGCTGTTGGCAGGTTAGATTGCCACAGGATGACACTTTAAACCCAAATTCTACCCAACCATGTTTTATTTAGATGTTGCATCCATCTGTTGAGAATATTAATAGACACAGCAAAAAAAAAAAAAAAGATGTATTTGAAGCCAGAGCATCAAACTTGACATTTAGAGAGAAAAAAAAGTTTACCTGTTAAGTGATGAACAAGATCGACATTAAAGTCCACTGTGTATCCTCAGGACTTTTTTTATTACTGTGTTCTGCACCGACTTAACATAGGTTGCTGATCCTAGGTGATAATATAGAGTTGTGGAAAGGTTATCTGCTGTAGACCTGTGAGCTCATCACTTCACTGGCAACCAGTCTCTCTAAACTTTTGTGGGACTACCATTAGAAATGTGTAGTGTGCTCAAACCTTAACAGACCATAGAAATAACATACTTCTTGTTTGAATAAGGTGGTTTTCCTGTAGCTGCTCTTTTCTACTTAAACTTGTGATCTATCAGGAACCTGTGCGTGGCACTTTGGGTCAAAGCAGGACAATTTTATGTCATTTTGGCTTTCACCGTCTCGTTTGCCTGTTTTAAAGTCAATGTAATTATTGTTGTGGCTTGTGTGCATTTTAGTGCTGGATTGTTTCATTTCACTTGCTAGATTTGCAGTTTATTGGTGGATTTTTAATCCATTCATGTAGCCAAAACCCAGTGCATTAGAATGTGATGATGCCCCTTCACTTTTGTTTTTTGGGGCATTGTAAACAAGGATCAGTCAAATACAATATTACATATTGCTTATATAAATAGTGGTCATAATTTGAGATCAAATTGTATCCAACCAACCTTTTGAGACTTTTTGTCTCTACAGAATTAAAATCTGAAAGCTGCAGCATCCTTAACAATTTTGATTATAGCCATCACTTTTGTTTTTACAGCGTGTAGGATTAGATGAGCCATGGTGGTTGAGACCCTCAGCTCATTCAGTAGCAACTTAGTGGTGTTGTACAGCCTAAACTCTTTAAATGTAGTGTATTGCAGAGCTGAATGTCTGTGGTTTTTACAGGAACCTTTTGTCAAACATGAAACGTTTTAATCAGTAGCTTCCAAAAAAAAAAAGGATTTAGGATTTTTATTTTGCCTTGACCAACATACTAGTGGTAGAACAATAATCCAATAATCATCTCATTGTTTGATGTTCATCAGTTAGACTAACGAAACTGAGGTTTGAATGACCAAAAAGTGCAACATGGCTGACTTATGAGAGCTCAAGTATTGTAGTAAGTAAGTTTTCTTCCCAATTAATCCAAAAACATACTTGCTGAAAGAAGATGTCAAAAAAAAATCCATGTAAAATGAATCAGAAAACCTTTTTACATCTCTTTCGTCACTGCAGTTATTCTGTTTTTTCTTAGTTTTTTTTTTATTTGTTAATGTACAGTCAATGTACAGAATTAAAAATGATTAAGGAATGCAGTATTGCATGAAAACGCTAATGCATGTATTTCATTAACTATGCAAGAGTCTGCAGCTGTGTACAGTAGAAAGCAGAGCATGGCTGGTATATTCCATCGCTTCATTTGCACATCATTCCAATATTTAGAAATTGTAAATTTACAGAGTATTTCATCTTTCAGGTAAAAGGATTAAACATGAAAATCTTGCCTATATGAAAATTTATTTAATGCCATAATTGCTTTTAGCATTCTACCATTTAATGTTTCTATTTTGTATTTTTTTTCCTCATTATTTAATTTTTTTTTTTTTATTTCTGCTGATCTGTGCTCTCTGGGTGCTCCTACCAAACCGGTAGGTTAATGTCTTTTTGTTTTTGACAAGATGTTTAATATTTACTGTTGTACACCAGCAGAGACAACACTATGGATACGATAATCTCTATGTGGTTACTAAATAGCCTCATGTATGTATGTAAGTACGTATGTATGCATTGTGAAAAGGCCTTCCATTAATTCACTTCGGTGATAACGGTTTGTGAACCCCTGTTAAAATGTTCTCAGCTGCATCAAAGATGTGGTCAGTCTCTAATATAAAGGCAACTCAAATAAATAAATAAATATATATAGATAGACATAGCTAAATGCAATAAAGAAAGATATTAAATTTATAGTTTTATATTACAATATGTAATGAACAATGACATGCAAATATAAATGCTCAGTTAATACTTTTTGTAGTATTTATGCCACATCAATCGTTTTAATCATGATGTGATTTTTATTATTTTTTATGCAAAGCGGTTTATCAGCAAACAAACAGCAACTTTAAAGCAGCACTTCTCTTTTTTTTTTTTTTCTTCCTGATATCTGGTAAAGTGGGGGTAAAACATTAATCACTCTAGTTGCTAAAATGCATACAGGCTGCAGAACTTAATTAAGATTAGAGAATCCTGCATTGCGTTATTGTTGAGACACAGTTGTTTTTGTTTACTTCTTGTTGTTAACAGAGTCACAAGAAGTAACTCTTTTTCAAGGTGAGAGCAGTAATTAATGATTTTATATTCAACATGTTTGAGTAAGTATTTTACCACTGAATCAAAGTTGCAATAACCACTGAACCTGAAATACCACACTCCTACATTTGACTTCAGATTCTTCAGATATTGTCGTACCACAGCAATACAGTGGTGTCCTTTAATATTTAAAGACTCAAAATACTTCCATTGTTTGAGTTTCGGGGTGAAATAGTTTTATTTTAAGGCAGATAAATGAGTCTTTTGAGCACATTTGTAAGATGTAAACACTACAAACATGATACTGAAACTTTTCAGAAGCCTTAAGCAAAACAAATTGTTAGTTTGTATCTGGATGATACAGAAACTTAAGAGCTGTGTAATGAATGAATGTCATGAGTCTCATTTTATTATTATATTTTAGGCTAACATAAAGAACACTATTGTGCTAAATCCATAGCACGTCTCTACTTTGACATTTTTGTCTTTGACTTATGCTTTTTTTTATGTATCAGTCTTAAAGCATTTTGTAAAATACAGTATGTTGCATTTATTGTGAATTGTTTTCTTCACTATAGTCCTTGTTGTACCGGGTTCATGAGGTTATTATTGACATTTGCATTGTCTGAACTGGCCTATTTTTTTTTAAGATTCTTACATTATTTTACATTTGGGCCTCTGTTCCAACATTTGCCTGTTTTTTATTTTTATTTTCTTAGTTCCAAGTTCCTTAGACTGTGTCGGAGTCTTCTATGTTAATTTATTTCTCTTTTGTTATCATATATGCACTTTTAATGTTTTTTTTTTCTCTAAAAAGACAAATGTGTATATACTTTGTTGGTTTACCCATGCAAGTACAAAATGAAAAATCAGATTAAAAATATTGAAAGTGTCTGCTGTGTGGAGTTATACTTCTTACTACACTAGAGGGAGCTTTTCTCTAACACATTGGCCTCAGCATGACTCCATGCAACATGCAGTTGTTGGATATCAGTGGTTCATAGAGACTCACTGATGCAGCATTACAACAATAACAACATTAAAGTTACAGAGTTTTCAGATTGATTAGTGTCAGAAAAGCCTGTTGATCTCACCTCATGTCAATAATGTGTATAACCACTCAACAGTGGGCTCGGTTGTTCAGATCAGCAACCCTCCACAGTCTGTCTCCATAAAAGCATCAATATTCTGACTGCTGTCACAAGTTGCATTGTAGCAGCATGTAACATATTTTGAAGGCATTTTTTACTTCAATGTTCAAAGATCCCCCCCCTTTATCCCGCTTGGATCCAGGTTGGGCAACCAAGTGTATGAGCACACAAATCTACTGCTTATTGTCTCGCCGCTGCAGAGACTGTGTATTTTCTGAGACCTCAAGGCTGTGCAATACATGAGCGGCTCTAAATTTCTGGGCAGGATTATTATTTCAAGCTTTTTCTGGCCGCACAGTGCAGAGGTGCAGAAGCAGCGAGGGGGCAGATGCTAGCATGTCTGAGCTCAGTTTTTACTGGGAGGTGTCCACTTGACATCATTGGACACCAGTGAAAAAATGACTGTTGAGGTGAAAAGCAGATGTCAGATTATTTTTTCTTTCAAGCAGGCAGGAGGTGAAAAGTGATGAGATGCACAACGATGATGCTTTGGACTGTCTCTAACAGCTTTGAGCCACTATTGATTTGTCAACTGTTTCTTATTAGATTAGTCATTTTGCTTTGAAATACACTATAAATTATTTATTATTATATTCACATATATGCAATGTTACTGGATTAATATTATTAATATTGTTAGTCACATTTTAAGTGCAGTTTCATCTGTTTTCATCTATAACGATGCATTATACTTCACAAAAAGATGTGTTTTGTATGAAAAATCTCAGCCTGTAAAGTAAGTAGTAACTGTAGCTGTCAGATAAATGCATTTCCCTGCTGATATGTAGTGAAGTATAAGTTTAGAGCGGCATAAAGCGGAAATACTCACATACGCGTACCTCAAAGTTGTACTGAAGTACTTGAGTAAATGCACTTTCCACCAGTTGTTAACCAGAAAGCCATTAATACTTTTCTCCTGATCAAGTACTTGATCATTCATCAAGTCATTTTATTACTCAAGGATGAATTGCAATAAAAAAAAAAGACCTTTTTAGAGGCCAGTAACAACTTTCAGTTTTTACAGTCCAGTCTAACACATGAGTTAATGATGTAGGTACATAACCAGCAGCTACAATAAGAATTGCAATTCCCATTCCTGCGGCCAGTATTTCAGTTCCGCCCTCTCTAAATGTCTAATTTATTGGCATCAGTATGTTGGTTTATGCCATGAAACAGGACAGCCAGTCCCCCCCTGGCCGAGATCCACCCTATGAACCTTTTGAAATTTTCTGGGAAGCAGAGGATGCCATTTACTCTTATTCTCCAGCGCTTTAAAATGGAGTCAAAACAGCATCTTACTCCTCTCTCACGATAATATCAGTCCCCCCATGGTACAGTGGAGTTACTTTAGCAATTCGCCCGTGGTTTTATCTCCTTTGTCCCCTCTTTTGCCTCCACCCCAGAGAGTGCAGAAAAATCAATAATAATTGATTTTAGAAGGCAGGAAAAGCAGGTTGGAATTCAAGGGAAGGACCAGGGGAAGACAGAGACAGAGAGGTACTAGCAGAGAGGTGTGAGACCCTAAGCATAATATGCATGTGCTGGCACAGTTAAAGGTCACCAACATGAACCTGTCTGTAACAACAGATTATAAAGTGTCTAGGCCTTGCAGTTACTGAGGTCTCACATATAAAAGAAGAATAATGGCAGCTGTGAACAATGACGCTACCTCTTAGACTGTAAGTAATATTAATCCATAAAGAGAAAGACAGTGTTGTGTTCGGGTTCAATTATTTTCTTGAAGACTCTTTTCCTATAGCGGTGCAATTGTTGATGATTAAGCTCATAAATAGTGCAAGATTTAGTTGTTTTTCATGTCCGCTTCAAGTGGGAAATAATGTACCAATCCTAAATCTGATGTAAAATCTGCTGCCACACTATCAGCATTAATTTGTCATGTTCCTCCTTGTAGCAGCCAATTAGCTGCCTGTTTTCTGCTAGCTGCTGCTGCTAGCAGCTGAGCTTCATCTCACATTCACTTTCATACTGCTTGTTTGTTATCCTCATTTTTCTCTCTTTTTTTTTTTTTTTTTACCCGAGACCACTCAATCAACCTTCACAGGGTAATGTTCAAAGCAGGACAAGACAGCAGCAGACTTTCACTACAGAGAGGAAGGGCTGTTTGATTTCTATTGCGGGATTCGTCCGGGGGTCCGGTGGGTCACTGTGGCTGACAGTTTGGAGATTGATAGTTGAGATCTTTCCCAAGCGGAACAGTGTTGGACAACATGAGCAGTGATCCACGGCACCAGTGGACTGGGGTGGAGGTGGGGCAGCTACAGATGCGGTGTATCCCTCAGTGAAGTGTGTGTGTGTGTGTGTGTGTGTGTGTGTGTGTGTGTGTGTGTGTGTGTGTGTGTGTGTGTGTGTGTGTGTGTGTGTGTGTGTGTATATGTGTTTGTGTGTGTGTGGTCTTTTGGCTGAAGGCCATGTACCCCCTGTCATCAGTACTGCTGAATGCTACTCAGTACCTGTAGACTTTGATCTATGCACCTGAGGACCCATCAATGGTTCAACATGAGTGAAATTTCAAACAAAATGGGAGTCTGTTTTTTTCTTTCTTTCCTTCTTTTTGGTTCCTTGTTTTCTTTATTGACTTTTTATTATTCCCTCCTGTCATTTCCTTCCCTTCTTTATCTAGTGTTTTCAGACAAAGCAAATACGCCAAGATTAGCACTGAGAGAAATCGTCACTCATCCCGATTTTGATCAGAGCCATCCGAACGGTGAGTTGATTTTAATATAGATGTGCACACACATGGACATCCAATCACAATGCTGTTACGCTGGTGCATTTCTCTTCTCTTATGAAAATAACACGCTAATAAAAATAAAATAATTTGCTCAGTATCACAATAGTGATTTTAAAAGTGGATATTTGTCTGGTAGGGACATGCTTCAGTTTAGGGTGTGTGTGTGTGTGTGTGTGTGTGTGTGTGATGAGGGTTGTGGGAAGGTGGGGGTCTGCACATTGTTTCACAGTCTTCCGATGCTTATCGCTGAACTTAGATTTCTTGTAATTGATGCAGATCCAGGAGATTTAGAATTAATTCAGCAAGTAGCGTGTTGCTGGAAATTGATATGAACACATATTTAATCATTAGCACATATCAGAATCTGAATATCTAAATATTGAAGTAAGCTGTCAACATGACATGTAAAGATACAGAGTACAAAATTATTCTTTTGGTCCAATAGCGTGGATGTGTGTGAATCCAAAGCATTTTTCCATTCTCCTGTTGTAATGCTTGTATGACCTGCATCAGACAGATGTAACGACCCTTTGTACTGCTCAGCACATTTCTACTGACATTGCTTACTATTACTCTCGCATGTATGAGATCCCAACAACAATACACTGCAGATCTTTTCAGAGCTTTTGGAACATGGAAAATATCATGAAAAACTAGCTGAAAAAGGAGACTTCAAGACGGCACACACTTGGACAGAGAGAAGCTACAAGCCAAGCAGGAAAAGCAAGTTGGCATTTTTTTTTGTTGAAACATTGCATTAGAGAGGGCAGCATCGTGGACTGGAAGGGGAACAGAGTTGTCACATTTGAAAGCAACAAGTACCACCGCAGGATTAAGGCGGCAACACAAATCTAGAAATGGAGCCAGTGGAGCGTAAACGGGGATAATGGACCCACCAGCTCTCCCACACTTGGTAGACGTGTGCTGAAAAGCCCATTGATATGACCAGAAATAACTATCTCACCATTTCTAACCATTAAACCACCTGTGACCGAAACTGTAAAGGTATAACACACAGCACACACGCACACTGGAGTATGAAATGGTTCATGAGAATATTCTATTGAGGTTTTCTTACCCCTGACCAGCGTCTGTTTTAATGCATATCTACATTTCTACCACTGCATTATTGGATTAACCGGTAAAAGGAAGAGAAATGCTTCCTGACTCTTTATGTGATGCTTCTCCACGGGAACAAAAGGCTTGAAGGAACCATATTTTAAAGGGGCTCGATGCTCATGAATCCTCTTTATCATGATACATGGTTTCATGAGCGCAGCAGCTAATACGAATATAAAGCCAGATGCCCCCATAAGCTGTTTCACCATTATTTATTTATGAATGAATATTCTCCAACTGCACTAATATGTCCTTGGGCTTATAGGGAAATGGTCTAATGTGTTTGTTAAGCTTGGTCCGCGATTCTTTATTGCCTGTCACATTTCTAAAAGTAACACTTCATCATGTGGTTTTATTTCTCTTTCCTCCTCTTAAAGTGTGAAAAGCCGAATCTGATGGCGAATGATGGCTGAGCCTGCTGAGGCACTAAGAGCCACATAAATGTTTTTTTTCATTATTATTATCACCTGCAGTTACTGCATTTTAAAAACTGAGATGAAAATTTGATGACTCATGTCAAGAGCTCAGCTGTTATTTATTGCATGTGAAGGCAGGCATGTCTGTGAATCTGGCATGTGATAGTTTAATTCTGAGGTGAAAGCGAGCTCCTTCAAATCATGTCGCATCTACGTTTCTTAATGAGCCGGATGTAAACGCCGTGTCTCCGCTCACATTATTTACATCATACGTTTACTGATGGGGAGTGAACTGGCACCTTAATAGAGGGCGGAAGAATGTCTATCATTATTTTCCTGAGAGGAGCAGTGTGGCTGACAGAGAGATGACATTTATCATCTCTGGTGAATTCTATATTTTGGTTTAATGTGGACGAATGCAGGAGCGAAGAGCCTCCCATCAACACATTCGTGCTGTTATGAGGTTTCCATGCGTCCTTGAAACCCCTGAAATAAACACAATCGTGAACGCACGCTGGTGCAGCAGACACTTAAACATTTGAACCACTGACTGCCTCATTGACCCTTTTTTTTTATCTCTATGTATCATTTCTCCCGTGAAAGATAGTTTTTTAAAATGAAAAAGGAGCTACAGATTGTATTTGAACGATATCACCTAATGGCCTTGTGTCATGGTCATGACAAGTTTAAAAAAAAAAAGAAGAAAAAAAAAGCCATCCTCACCGCTCTGCTAATTAACAGTAAGAAGAGACCCTATCACATTCCCCAGACGCTCCTCTTCACCAATGAGAATTACAATGAACCCAGCAGAATGAATTATAAATCGTCCTATACTCTGACAAATGATATGAGCACTTTAGTACACAGTAAATTTTTGGTGACCATTTAAAAGTCACTTTTAAGCTGTTTTTAGTACCACAGAAACTGACTAATGAGTGGCCTCACATCGCTGTAATGAGTCAGCCAAGCGTTGGCTTTAACCAGAGCAGCACCCTAAACCAAAGCCCCGCTGCTGCTGCTGCTGCTGCTCCTACTGCTGCTGGTGGTGCTGTGTGTGTGTGCGTGCATGTGTGTGTGTGTGTGTGTGTGTTGTGCATCAAGCTTTCTCCTTCAATTCCCACCAGTCCCTGGCTGGCCTTCCGAACAGCCTTACTCCACTGATGAGCGCTCTCTTTGCTTCTTATATCTCAGATTTAAAAATGAAAAAAGAAAGAAAAAAATAACAGCACTAACTTCACCTTTGTAATAACTAGAAATTCTTGAGACACACATCTAAGATGAAAATGCATTATTAACTAATACATGGTTCTGTTTAAAACAAACATTTTCAGCTTCTCAGTGGATGACATGAAACAGAATTTCATATTGGAGATTTCTTTTTTTTTTTTAATTTAAGATGTGGGAAATTTTTCATCCCTAGTGATAAGTAATGTATTACCTCTCGTTCTACAGATTTCTGACCTCAATATGACAGCTTTTATCTTCTCCACAGAGCCAGAGTGTCCTAAAGAGTTCATTTAGAGGAGGGATGAAGCCCTCAAGAGCTGGAGAAGACTCAGTGCAGTTAGCTCCTCAGAGAAGTAAGAAATGTCAGCCGTGACTTTGAGGCAAACTGTTTTAGTCTACCTCTATAATTATGATGTAAGGAAACACATTAATGAATAAAATATCAAACTGTGCCTTGAGTATGTAAACTTGAAAACCCAGTAGCGACTCATGAGGATCTTAAAACTCTTATTTTCATGCATTTTTAATTGGTGGTAAAATAAAGGGAAGAGGAAAGAAAACAGACCAAAATGAACTCCAGAAAAAAGTCTTTACATGTAATGCAGAAGCAATTTACAGCAATTTAGTGTGGCTGGAATCCAGCAGCCTCCTCAGGCGCCTCTTTTATTTTCATAGAAGATCCAGTGACAGTAATGAATCATAGTTAAGACCAAACTGCAGTGTAAGCTTGCAGTTTATTAAACAGTCAGCAGCTCATTGCTTTTGATCCTTGGGAACGTCATTGTAATAGATTACAGTCCACCTCATTGATAGTTCTCTGACCAATCCCTCTCCTTCCCCTTCGTGTTTCAGACTTCATATTTCTTACCAAGGACCTCGGAGGGAAAGCAACAACAAGCAAGCGCACCCAAGGAGCCACGCTTTGGAATGTGAATGCAATGACCTTGGCTTGTGCTTTATCCGTCCGAGTGTTGAGTCTCTCTGTGGCTGAAGGCAGGAAATTTAATCACTTTCTCAGGTTCTTTTTGTCTCTGAAACAGGTTCACTCTAACATTCTGCTGAGGGACGAGATATGTTTGGAGAGAGTTATCAGGTCTTACACAGAAGCAGAACCCTTTCACTTTCCCACGAATGCATCGTTTATCATCAGATGATTGATACTTATATCCGCTGCTGACACCGGGGGCCATTCTTCCTAATTCTACTCAACATCTGCCATTGACGCTGAAGCAGTGCGGTCACGGCGGGGTCGTGTTGTTGATTAGTGGGCACCATCAGTATTGGTCAGATATGTGACATTGACAGCGCTCGCCGAGTCCAGGAAGTATTGATGGTGAAGGAGAAAAATATTTTATTGTCAGTCTTAGGAGGAAATGTGAATGTAGAAGCTGAACAACAGCACGATGTGCCAGGAGATTCACAGCAATGTTTAATTTATAATGCCTGTTGTAAATCTTCTCTAACAGTACCTATAACATGAAATTTAGAGGACACTAGTGAGCAGGTTGGTTTCAGCATATTTCAACACAGCGGTTCAAGGACTCAGCTGATGTGGAGGTGCATGCTGGGGTGGAAATGCTACAGGTATCGCTTCAGATTAACTTAAATCTAAACTTTAAAATGCATGTGGGAAATGTGCTGAGGCCACGACCTCCATGTCCTCTGTCCTCTGTCCTCCTTCCTCTGTCCTCTGTCATAGCTGTTGTTCAGACTGTTAACCGGTCTATGTCAGCGTCTTTAAAATTTCAATGATGGTGATAAATTTTTCCTGTGCAAGGGCTTGCTTGAGCAATTGGAGCGACATGAAACTCAGAATGGCTTTTATGTCTCCTTTGTGCAATTTTACCTAAAATATAGTATTAGTAATATAGTATAATATTCTTCTGGTACTAAGTAGCAAAATGAGCTCTTTCTGCAGCACGTGATTCTCACCATGTTTTTTGAGGATCTGCACATGAGCTCTAACTTAGACCTGCTGTTATATTTTATATGATATATTAGTATTCTTATTGTTGTTAATGTTATTCTCTGATTGTGATGCATTTTTCCCCACATTCTGTCCAGTTGCAAAAAGTTGCCGTTATAATCCTGCAAAATTCATCCCAGTCAGGTTTCTCTACCGACTTGAATCATCTCTTTAACCAAATATCACAAACCAATAAGAACAACTTTACATATACATTGCATTTTCGCCTTTGCGCCACCTTCGGCTTGTCAGACGGACTCGAACCTGGTACCAATGGATGCAGAGTTCTCACAAACTCCAAGGCAGAAATTGCTTTTAAGTCTCCATCTCATTCAGGGAAGGAGGAAAGGAAAGGAACAAAGCTCTCAGTCTCCAGGCCTCCATCAGGGCAAATGTTTGACAAAGGAGAATCCAAAATATTATAATGGGACCCAACTGTGCACACCTGCACTATTTCATGCAAATGCACATGCGAAATGCAGTTCAAGACAATTACAACACCTTCCAAAGTCCTTGGATCACATCTTGGAACATGAACTGCGTAGCACGGGTGTACTCTACTTGGTCCCATTATCATATTTTGGATTCCCTCCTCTGTGGGAACAGAACGCTTTGTTTTATTTCTCAATGGCTGGATTGTTTGTAAGTGCGTAGGGCCTTCACAACTGAATGTATTAAAATAGTCTCAGATTCTGGCGTGTGTGAAATAGTTCAGAAGGATGTTGCATCCCGCCAGATGCCCATCACTCTTGCCGTCCTTGGTGAGAGGATCGAACACAGCCCGGGACTAAATGCATCACAGACCACAAAGCACAGCACACAGCAATACCTGTTGAACAGTGAAGTCCTTACATTAAATTACATAACATGTCAGCTCCTACTCCTTCTCCTGCTCTTCCTCGCTCTTCCTCTCAGCATGAATTTTCCTCTGGTGATGTTCACAGCAGGAGAAGGTGCGGCCGAGCCGGTCCACGCTGGTCAAAGCTTTACCTCTACATGGATGTCCTTTGATGCTGATACTGTAATATGACTCCAAAGAAAGGTCTGCACTACTAGTACAGTAGCTGTTGGCGATAGTAGGTGTGCATCTGTGAGAGTGCACAAAACACAAAAATATCACACTTATATTTCTATTTTAAATGTGCAGGTTTCAGCGCTGCCACTTGTCAGATGTAAGTGGTGTGATTCTGTGGTGACAACAATGAAACTGGGGTTGCTGACAAAAAGTACAATTTTGTGGCAAAGTAGCAAGAGAATAGTTCTCTACATGTGTCAGTGTGCATAAAAACCGAATGACTAAATGAGCTAAATGCCTAAAGTTGACTCGAAATATCATGAAAATATGCAGCAAATCCTGCTTTGTAATGTGATGCAAGATTTGCGACAGTCATCTTAAAATGATAAACAAAGTGAAGTTATGTTTCCATGGGATTTCATTTTTCCACAGGGAAGCTACTGCAACAGGGACCAAAAACCCTGACAAAACCCGGACAAAGATGACAGATATATTGGTAGCCAGTGGTGGACTACATCTAATTAAGAACTATATTTAAGGAGGGGAGTCTGTTGCAACACTTTTTACATTTCTCTCAGCTACTCGGAGACTATTTGGACTAGACCACCCAAACTTTTATATATTAAACTTACACCTGTCTGTAATTCCCCTTACCATGTTGAGATGGTTACATATGACATATCATTCACAGTATTTATTTGAATGGAATAATTCAGATGTTGCAAGTGACCCCAACCCTGGGGACAGTTGCAACACAGATCAGAGATGGTTTTTTCGCCCTAATGTGTTTCACCTGTGTGCAATCCCCTTGCCTCCTGTGTCTATATAGTCTTTGTGCTCCCCTTTGTCTGGGTCGGTTCGTTCTGTCAAGGTTTGCGTGGTAAGTTGGACCCAAATGCAGTCAACTCTTGGGAGACGGTGCAGGCAGGTTTATTTAACCAAAATCCAAACGTGAACGTGACATGAACAAAACATGAAGACAACAGACGAACCGACCCAGACAAAGGGGAGCACAAAGACTATATAGACACAGGAGGCAAGGTGATTGCACACAGGTGAAACACATTAGGGCGGGGCAGACAATTACTACACAGAAACGAGACCAAGACAAGAAGCAATTATTATATATTGATTCAATTATGATTATTTCAATTATCTATGATTTATGATTATGTCATCACAGTTTCCTAGAGTCCAAGGTGACATCTTCAGAAGTCCAAAACCCAATGATATCCAGGTTACAATTATATTACCCAGAGAAAAAACAGCAAATCCTCACACTGGAAACACCACAACCAAAGAATGTTTGATACCTCCACCACATACAACATTTAAATGCAGTTCACATGTTAATGTATCTGCAATAATAATCTATAGCAATAACAGCAGCCAATGAATCTATTGCACTGTGTTGGAAAGATAGTGACCCCCCCCCCCAATGTGATTTAATGAGTTGTTATCTCGTGATCTTGCCTGTGATGCTTAGGGGAAAGAAAACTTTAATTACAGGAAAACCTCTAACGAATTCTGTCAAGTTCAGGGTAACCTGTGGAAAAAAAATAACAACCTTATCTAATCTAATAAGGTATAGTTATGTAACACTCTAAAAGGCTCCATTCCTTTTATATATATATATATATATTACTGTTAATACTCAAGTAAAAGTTTGAATGAACTTTTACAAAAGTTTGAATGAACTTTTACTTGTAATTGAATATTTTTACTGTGTGGTGGAAAGTCTACCGCTGTTACAAGCTGACATCACAGATGACTGGAAAATCTTTCCAGTGTAAATATACATATTCGCGTGATTGAAGACTTCCACAATATAATTTCAAACGCTGTCAGTTATATCTGCACATACTGTATTGTAAAAGCTGATATGGGGCCTGGCGGATTAAAGACGTACATAATCACACACAGAGGAATGTGGTGCATTGTCTCACTGTGTAACAACTGATTAGAAAGATAAGAAGAATTCAACCCCACCTGACATGCAATAAAAGTGGCTTTAATCATTGTCATCATAATCCTTAGACCCCTCTGCCAGGTATTATCAAGCCCACAGAACACAGCAAGACAGCCAGCCCCACACCTGCTGTGCTCAGCATAAAGATATGTGAGTGCAATCTAAAAGCTGTTCCACTAACTGTGACAGAGCATCTATAGAGCCCTGTTCCAGGGAGCATATACTGTATTTCCCCATTTCAGCATATTGGCCTGTTCTGTAATTAATCTTAATTTAGTGGCAGGAAGTGGCAGGGGAGGGTGTAATATGGAGGCTTCAGAGATTGGTCTGCTGTCAGGTTGGACCTGTGCTCTGGTCTTTTAATAAAGAAGAAAAGAGGGAATTTAACACAATCGATTATCATCAAGGAAAACTGAAGAGGCTTTAGGAATGATTTACGGTGTCTTTTGGGATCCTGGTGAATGCAAAACTGGTAATAAGTTAGTTTAACATATTATGCTTGCTGACTGTTCTCAGGCTATCTAACTCCATAGGCCATGATTTTAAACCCTTATTTAGTCTTTTTCAGTGTAGTTTATTGTGTCATAAATCACTGCTGCTTTTATTATATTGTTTCCCCAAAGAAAACAGAGAAATATATTTGAAACAGAGGTGTACGCTCACTTCCTTATGATTATCACCACAACAAAGGCACCAACAGTAGCACTTGCATTAGGGAAAAATGCTTCTGCCATGTTGGCTTCTATAATCAGGTTTGTATCCGCGCATATTATTTATTAGAAAAGCAGATGTTTGTGTCATTTTTAATTAATCGGATTTTGTCTTCCCATTATGGAATTCAATCCCTCATCATACTGTAAATATCTAAGTTGACAGCTGGATATATTTGAAACTCTATTAGCGAGATGAGACGAAGCGCATGTGGAGGTCAGGGTGTGCTGCTGAGAACAATATGGCCGCACATGGTATCAATTTTCTGTTGGAACACGGAGCCAAATGGATGAATGTAGCATGAAATATGTCTCGCCGCAGCTCAGGGACTGAAGTTGAACTGGTGTTTATGTTTAATTGCGGCAATTTATTCATTTAGTTAAATCTGTTAAAAACACAATATGCTGTAGGATTTTCCGTCAAGGTATTTTAATGACCCGCAGCTTAAGGAGTGCAAAGGAATGCTAATGCAGACAGGAGGGTAAACACACTGGAATCACTGAGGAGGTTTCAAAACAGTTTTCGTACATTAGGAAAGACTGCAGGGGCCCCCTTTTTTAAAATTTGAATTGGGAATCAGTTGCTCAGTAAGTAAGCTCGTGTTAGACTCCTGCTTCACCATGCAGAATAATGAATGCGTTTTTAATATTACAAAGATTATTAGACTGATCCTCTCACAAGACAGCGGCTGGCTGCTCTCAGACTTCAGTCTCAGGTTTATGCTTAAAATCCCTGTGACATGTTTAAAATATCAAGTAGTTCAACACTTGTGGTAATTGTGCATATTTGCATTGATGGGCGTGCTATTATTTCACTTGGATGGTATGCAGGACGTATCGTATGGGAGATATTAACTTCTCACCTCCGCTCCATCTCTATCCACCCCCCCCACCCCCACCCCGCCACCCCTCCTTTTCGTCTCTCGTCTGCAGTTCTCGGCTGATCTGCCACCATTTTTAAAGTCGTTGGATGTCTGAGAGTATTTCTTCGCTCAGCAGCTATGGATGAACTGATCCTCACACCCTGCTGCTGTGTGGAGGAGAAGGGAACATTTCAGATACCTACAGTTATACCCACAAACTCTGTCTTGGTTTATGACAGATGTATAAAATACTACACCTCAACAACGAAAAAAGGCTTGACAAACAATAAAAAAAAAAAAACACAATTTCCTCTGTGAGTGTAGAGAAAATCCTTTGGAAGAGCAAAAGCACAGAGACTATATTTCAGTTAGCGCTAACTGAGAGTAAACATGTCTGGTTTTATTTGTCCTAATACTGGTAACACACAGGCCTGAATACTTGCAAAGATCTGATGTAAGGCAATCCAAACAAGATAGACCTGTTCATCTAATCAGAGTCTTTATTGATATTGATCGTCCCTCCATTCTGCAAACAGAGCTTAAGGAGAATTTCTGTCATTTCACAGTGAAACACCTTCTGCCCTACTGACTGTTTTGGCCCAGCAGAAGCGATCTGATTATTTTCTGTGGGCAGTGATTTGCCCGCTGATTGGTTTGTATAGAGAAAAAGAGGGAATAAACAAAACTTTACAGAGCTGTGGGTTTATTAAAGTGATGCACATCATCATGCTCAATAATAAATAAGGAGAGCAGCCAGTGTGGACGAGGCTGTGGTGTGAATTAGGAGCGGCTGTAAATCTTTTTATCTATCAAGCTAGAGGGAGTTTTCTGTACCGTCAGGAAAGTTCTACAGCCAACTGATACACTGGCTTATTGTTTAAAATGTGGAGGCTGTGTCTTTGTTTGAGCTTGTTTCTCGCAAGAGCTGGTTCAGTGAGATCTAATGAACAGTACAGAGCAGCTGTAAACTCTGCAGATGTGTGTGTTTTAAAAAAAAATATTCTCATGATTAGTGTCTGATTTTGACAACTTGCATATTTTTTGTGGTACACTTAGCTGATGTGTTGTGCCGACCTCATGTCCTCGGTTGTGTAAAAAATGACAATCATTAAAAGGTAATGATGGCGAATCTATCAATTAGTGGCTACAGCAATGAGCAGGCTGTAGTCAATCATGCAAACACTCAGTCAGCAATTAGTCAGTCCTGCTGTGTTTTACAAGAGGCTGTTCTGAACATCAAACAAGCTGCTTCATACTAATAGATTGCATAAGACATGATGGTGCTCCTCTTGAACACATCAATTCTAAGGTATCTGCTCTCAGCCCTTTAAAATAAGACATGAACTCTTGACTAAAAATCAATGAACAGGCAACCTTAGTCTACCTGAAATGCCTTATATACGAGTGCTTGTTTGCCTCATTTTTATGCGTCCGTGTTTGTTTTTTGGTTTCAATCTGACAGAGCTGAGGTGAGGATACGCTCGAGTGTTTCTGAGGGCACTGGCCCGTCCGCCTTCGCTCCATGTCCTGCCAACGAACGTGTCACTTTGACATGTTATTTACCAGACTGTTGCTATTCTTTAACGCAACACTAGAGCGAGACGTCCCCCGGAACAAAGAAGTGTTTTGCCATTGGCTTCACCCCCCCCTCCTTAAAAAGAAACATAACAGTGAGGGTTAAACTGTGGTGCCTGCTAAGCATTTGCCAAATAATACAATAATAAATATTTGCTGCTCCTTTCTGCTGCAGCCCTTAATTTCAGATAACAAGGTATTGTCAAACCACTCACACTGCCTACAGCCTCGCAGGTTAATCAGTAATAATTGCTGTAAGTGGATACCAAAGCAAAACATTACATTCATAATCAGAATTGTAATAATGATATTTGTGGCGAGTATGCCATGTTTTTACCAGCTCTGATTAATGTTTGAGTGGGGGTGGGGTTGGGGGGGGGGGGCTGCCCACGTGCGCCTGAGGCAGCAGTCAAAGAATTTCACTTTCGTCGGTTTCAGCTACGGTTCATAACTCGCAGTGTGAAATGGTTTCGTGCCTCTACACCCAGGAAACACTGGAGGACAAGTGATGTGTGACTCATTGAGATTTGTTTATAGGTAGATACTTGAATTCTAAACGACCGATAATATTGTTTTTGCATTCTCGTGTTGATTGAATTTTTACCACTTATCCAGTAAATTTGGAACCACTTTACTTTAACCCGGGTTTTCACCATTTTAAAGGGGCTATTTATAAGTTTTCTCTGCCGCCAAACATGGTTTCTTGCCGGAGAGAGTGGTGGTGATTGTCGCTTGACGAGACCTTCAGCCATCGTTGTGTTTATAATACGAGAGGTTATATATACGCCAAAACGTACGCAATATAATTCTTCTTCAGGACAGATCGGAAGCTACAGTGAGTCGCTGTCGGAAAGTGAGGAGACTGGCCGGAGTTAGCTGGTTAGTGTGTAACTTCAGTAGAAGAAAAGACGAGATAGAGAGCAACGTTGGAGTTTCTTTCCACTTCCGGAGACAGCTCTCGGCAAGAAAAGGAATGAAGTTTGATGCTGAACTCTGGACACTGAATTTCCTCTTGTCTGGTAAGTAAACAGCTGTTAATGCTAATGCTGTACTTACAAATAGCTCCTTTAAGTAATATATACATATTCGATAAACAGTTTATAACACACGATAGTGTAGTTGTAAACAGATATTTATTAGCCAACACTAACAACTTCTCATATGACGTCATATTTTATGTTATTACAACTGTGTTTTAGTGCACAAATTATCTGTTAAACCGCAAGCCTTCACTCATGGGTGCCCACAGAAGTAGTTGGAGTTGTTAACAAATAAATGAATAAATGCCCACACATGCTTACAGTTTCTGTCTTTTAAATGTTAAAGTGTTAAATTTACTGTATTTATAGTTTAACATCTCATTAATAATGAATTATTGCATATATTGTTTATTCACAACCTTCTATCTTTAGTATATGACTCCAGCTAATATGTAAAGTGAAAAATATCTCAAGTAATGAAGATAAAACAGTTTCAAGGCCCATTTGCTGTATAGTAATTTGCAAAAGGCTGAATGAGTGGGAGGTTAATTGAGGAGTTTAAAATCTCACTTGAATAAGATGCAACGATGAAGCTAGAAAATGCTTCAGTGTTGCTCGTTTTGCTGGTCGATTAAGCTCAATCATGACCATTAGCCTCCAGAAAATGCAAATTCAAATAAGGATGAACGTTGTTGGAAAAGGGGGCATAATGGTCGCAATGAGGAAATATTCATCATTAATACCAAAACTCGCAGATTTCTTCTTCACTGGTGGACAACCAGACTTGAAATTGATCTCGGATGTTTAATTCCCATTAATGATAAACTGCCTGTAACTCACATTTTCTTTCCACGGGTTCAGTGAGGTTCAGGTGGTTGATGGGTTTTTTTTCTCCACGTTTATATTTCAAATCAGTGACATTTTTTTTCAAAGAAGAATCAACAGGTGTTCAATCAGAGCAAAAACAATTCCACCCCTCTCCTGGTTGAAGCCCCCATTCCCGGTATGGAGGTTAGCATGGGGGCTGGAGGCTAGGTATCAGGAATTGTCAGTCAGCCAGCCACTTTTTGTGCTCTCCGACCCAAGTGGGACCACATGGCGAATAACAAAGCGGCCCGTGTGCTTCACTCTCTGTGCTCTCAGCCTCTGGATTCCTCTCCATGGGAGTCGGCAGCGCTCCCTCCTCCTCCTCCCTCCAGCAGGAAGGACACCAGTGATTCTGGTGAGGATACACTGGTTGGAAAAAAAAAAACAAAAAAAAAGAAAACCTAGCACATAAATGCATCATGCCCGCTGCAAGTCACACCACTTGTGCAATCAGAAGTGTGAAGCGAGTGCAAATGAGCAGCTTGTGTGTGGCTGGTGTACAGTCAGAGAGCTGCCAAAGCCTCCTGATTGTTCCTCCAGGCCAATTTGTGTGACACATAAATATTCAATTACACTCAGATTAACATCATTTTCACCGGATCTGGGTTCACCACATATTTATTATAATCCAAGAACCTATTTGTCTTTGTGCTCATGAAGTATAAGAGCTTTTGTTTATGTACAACTGTACCAACATCCAACACCATCTCTCCGGTTTTAATTTACCGTTCAATTCACAGAGTGTCTGAGAGGGTTTGGTTCAGACACTCATCCGACTTGAGACATTTTCATTCACACCAACTGGAGCGAGGGTTTGGTGCACAGGCTGCGGGGTGGATTTACAACTCCTACAGGCTGTCCCTTTTTTTTTTTTCTGAACATGTTGAATAGTGATGATAAAACTGTCTGCTGGTTTGCCAGAGCCGCTTTGTTTCCGCACATGAGGCGACTCAAGGTTCTGGCACAACAGAGGCCGGCCAGATTTCCTGAGCCTCCAATGCAAAATCCAACCTGGTGCCAAAAAAGGACACAAAAGGGGACTCTGCTGGCTTTGTGAGGTTCAGTCAGACGGACCTGACCTCAGTGACCTCTGTGGAGGAACTGTGTTCTACATACGTTAAATTTAGTGTGCTGTTTGAAAATG
This sequence comes from Seriola aureovittata, assembly GCF_021018895.1. Lineage (NCBI taxonomy): Eukaryota > Metazoa > Chordata > Actinopteri > Carangiformes > Carangidae > Seriola > Seriola aureovittata. The sequence continues at coordinate 9,010,873 of NC_079380.1, forward strand.
TACACTTCTGACTATGCTGTCATTGGGAATATAATCTATTTAATGAAATGAAAAAAAATCTAACTTAAACTGCCAACATTAAGACACTGTCTGCGTTTTAGAGTTAAGATGAGGACTGTTATCCTTGAAAAACCTGTCAAAAAGCACAGTGAAACAACACTCTCACACACAGTTTGGCATAACAGTGATTTACGGAATGAACTCTCTCTTTTGTTAAAGTAAACACATATACCATGCTGTCATTGTTGCTGAGAGCTGTGGCGAAGCGAGGGCTGTGTGCTTCATACAGCATGAAGGGTATTCCGCTCTGATTTTTCAGAAATGTTGTCTCTTTCTCTCTCTCCAACAAGAAAACAAACCATGTTTTAACTAGTAGCAACACACTAAAATAGAGATAATGCAGCGAGTGCGGTTCTGTGTATGGCTGTGTTTAAATACACAAGTTCTCCCTAAAGTTTGATTTTATTCTAAATGCATGGGTTTCAGTGTCGCAGACCTATAAGCCTATACATACAAATAAAGCTGTCACCTTTACGGCATCATAGCACTAACTGTACCTGCCAGTCATTCAGCCGATCTTAATCTTTCAACTGTCCGGGACTGGCTGCTGCTGTACAGGAAGTGGCTCAGTAATTGTAGGAAAACAGATGAATCCCAGCAGATACTGTACTGTACAATCAGGGGGCTGAGTTATTTGCATCGTTCTTGGCATTGATATTACAATCACACACACACAGGTTGTTTGAAATGTTTCTTAGGGAAGCCTGGAGCATAAATTGTCTTTGAACACTAAAGATCAATTGTCTCCAATGATCAAAAACTACAGGGCTGCGCTGATTCCCTTTGAAGTTTAAGGCAGTTCTGCTGAAGGCTCAAACATTGCTGATTCAGTGACATTTCATAACCCCTGCAGTGCATTATCATGCTCTAATATATTTTGAATAACACAAGGATGCATCTTACAAACACTGTGCTACTCATTCTTGTATGCAGTAGTTACATTATGATGCAGGTGATAATAAAAACAATATATTTGGTTTCTGTTTCCAGTTTTTCTAGTTATGTCTGTTACAGATGCAATCAGTCCATCCCCATGCAAGACTTTGCATTTGTTCCTGCAGTCTGCCCTGTCTGGTACAGAGTGTATGTGTGATGAATTTCTTCCTAGTTGCGCTACGTAGAACATGGCGATGCTGATCTGGTTAGACAAGCAATTTACACATTTGCCATGTTCCTGTCATTCAGATGTTTGTAGTTTTGTCCAAAAATTTCTAACTCTGATTAAGATTCATATTTTACTTAACTGCCGTCTCTGCTGTCAGAAAGCGTTGGTGTGATGTTTGGAAATATGTAAAAATGTCAACCTTCAGTGTCGTCATTAACGGTCATGTTAGCAGCCCTCATTGATGGATGTGCTTCAGTCGGCGGCAGCTGTCTATAATCAGGCCTGTGGATTATCAGAAGTAACTTTGACATCTTTCCAAAAATACAGACACAAACCAGCTGCTGTTTGCTCTGTTGTGTTGAGGCGACAGCAAATGCCTCTGCTGCAGCAACTTCAGCAAATCACACCCAAACTATGAGCATGATCAGATACTGTAGCACTCCAGGTAGCTATATTCAAAATATGGTTTTTGTATTTTTTTTTTTTTTTTTTGGCGAAGCAACCCCTTCAAATAACGCCTTGTCTCATGGGAAGCCTCTGATGTTGCCCCGTTTCACATTCCGTTTGACTGTGAGCTGAAGAATGACAATGTCAGCGTTTCAGTTTGCAACAGCTCATAATGCTGAGTTTAAACTGTGTTATCTGCGACTCAGTTGGCAGGGCCAGCTGAAGGTCACCAAATGGGGGAAATTGCATATGCAGCTTTTTTTTTTTTAAATGAGGATAAGACTGTGAGACAGTACATTACGGTGTGAAATGTGGGTTGTAAAGATCTGAAGACTAGTGTTTTGAAATAATGTATACTAAACTGAAGCTGTGTGTTAAATCGCAGTTCCTGTCGACTTCGCGTGGTCTCTCTTTGGATGCTCATCAGGCCCTCCATGCAGCAGTATGTGTGACCTTTACATGATAAACCATGAGGGGCCACCGTTCTGACATATCGTTTTGTCTTGGGAGTCTTTGGCAAAGAGGCTCAACTCTCCTCGGTGCAAGAATGCATGACAGCATTCTGGGATTTTTGAAAGGCCACTATCCATTTTCAGAACATTTAACAAGCAGCTCGGGCACACTGTATTTGCTTGGCCCCATGAATCATATCTGTTCACCCACATCATCCCCCTTTATTTGTGCTAATATGTTCTCAGCTTGAGGAAAAAGAGGAAACTTTTTTTCTTTAATTTCATCCCTGTGCTTGAATCTAATTTCTTGTGTCAACACCTCTTATTAACATTTTGTTCATAGTTCTGTTTGGGCAATGAAATTAACCTTTGCTTATGTTTCTTAATAGCTTTTAATTTTGGTGATAACTGAGGTGTATTCTGCTTTACACTTAAGGGTGGTGGATGAGACTGTTAGATAAAATGTAATGTAAAATTTAATTTTGAAAGTGACAGAAATTAGCATGTTAATGTTAACATCATGTAAGTATCACAGCCCTTCCACTAGGCAAACGCTGTGTGTCAGCCCTTTTTTTTCCCCTAACAATATGGTATGGTTAAAGGAATACTTTGACATATTGTTATCACTTTCTTATTTATATAAGATGATAGATACCACGTTCATGTCTCTGCACTAAATATAAGGTTAGAGACAATTAGCTTAGCACGAAGGGGAACAGCTAGCCTGACTCTGTCCAACAGTGACAAAATATGCCTATAGCATCTCTAGAGCTAATTAATAAACACATTATTTCTTGCTTGTTGAATCTGTACAAAAACCCACCTATAAAAATGACAAGTTGGATTATTTCTTGGCCAGAGCAGTGACTTTCTGGACAAGACTCCATCATCCAAAATGAATGAAAATCCCAGAGATCCTGAGCTGGTCAACTTGCATAATGCAAGACAGTATCAAAATCACACAACTGAATTCACATCATTTTTTTCCTTATTGTTTTTTTCTTATTTTTCCTATTTATCATTCTGCCACTGTTACACACAAGCCTGCAAATTTGTTCAACCGCTGTTACTTCATTCTTGAATTCAAACTCCAACTACATAAGTACATGAATGCACCAATACAGAAAGCTTCGACAAGACTCTGAACTTTCAAGCTCAACTCATTCTCTCAAAGTTTATTGTCACACCAAACCCAGAACTGAGACCACTGGCTATGCGAAAAAGTAGGAAAAACAAACCTAACATATCATACAATCTTTGAAAATAGGTGACAGTAATAATAATTATGTGATACGTACTTCAATCACCTAAAATTGCAAAAAAAATCCTGTGATGTCCTTGAATTTTGAAGTGCCATCAGAACATTTCTCTGTTTGTATTCTTGCTGGCGGATGCAGCGCACAAGTCATTTATTGTGAGTGAGAGAAAAACACATTTGGAAACCTTCAGCTTCAGCACCTTGAAGAAGCGTGGAAGCGACGGCGTGTCTAAAAGAAAAAGGCATTCACTTAAAAGTCAAGCAACATTGTCGATCTGTGTCAAAGCACCCGCATGACTTTGAGATATAGGACGAAAAAAAAGAAAATCAGCAGTAAACAGGAATTGCACATGCTTGTTCTTGACACTGTGTGGTACAGGCCATCATTCGACACTTACAGACAACACAGATAGTGGCAATTTGATGCTAACATCGTAACAATCACTTTCACAGACTCGGGGGGTAAAAAATCAAATGCAAAGCTGCAGCTCTGCAGTATGTTTTTTTTTGTTTCTGTATGTAATATATTTGTTCTTCGAGGAGTTCAGAAAAGTGTTCTGCAATTCACACGTCCTTAAATGAATGATGACGGTCTAAACTCTGATTTCAGAGTCATGTCATCACCAAAGCACACCAAGTTGTCCGCAGTATGTGCCCTCGATATCGTATATAGTGTACTTTCTGTGCATAAAACTGCCATCTTTAACCAAATTAGTTTGGACTGAATATTGTTGATGGACCAGTTTTAATAATTCAGTCGTCAAACAACTTTGATGGTGTGAGACACAAAGGCTGACAACTTCAATGGAGCTCACTGTAAGTCCCAGTTATGTCAGTAAACATTAATAATCCTCTTACATTTTCAACCCATGTTGTGCAACTTGTCATGCATTTCAGATTGATTCTTTTGTTGCGTTCATATAGCTTTAGAGTGTCTCTGCCAACCACAAGCCATTAAGCTGTGCCCATTTTACAGGATGACACAAGAGACGAGCCTTGTTACATCTTTTACCTTTTTTTTTCTCCGATTTGGAGGCTGTGTGTGAAGTCGTTCAGATGTAAATGACTGTACCTCCACTAGAGGAGAACTGCTAAAATCAGAGGTAAATGTTCAGTAGGTGATTTTCTCTAATTTATCAAGAGGATGACAGGCTGGTAGACTGTTGTTTTAAAGGTGCACTAACACGCATTTCAGTTTTTCTCTCTCCTAGCACATTATTTTGAAAGATGCCAAAATGAGGCAAGTGTGTGTGATGACAGCTCACTTATGTCTACTCTGGGATGCTAATAATTTTCTGACAGAAAAGACATTTGATTTCGCTAAGACTGGATTAATCTCATTGCGGTGTTAGAAGCCTTGCACAAGTTTCATGCTGACAGCTCAAAATTTCATTTAGTGTTGTCTAACGCTTAAAGCTCCCTCTCTTGTTAAAACTGGGTAGGCTACATTATAACGAAGTTCCTCATGATCTTAAATGAGTCCCAGCTTCAATTTCAGCCACTCTCAAATCTAAATTAAAAACTCTTCTTGTGCTGACGACTGATTCATTTTCTCTACTGAACTTTTCTTTATTACATTTGGGGCTATTTATTACTGCACTCAAAGTGTAATATAGCTTACCATTATCTACTATTCTTTTGTTTCTTTCTTTAGTTAAATTTCATCAGTTTAAGTACATTGTTTCTTGAAGGAATAGTTTATTTTGGGGATAGTTCTTTTTCAAAAGATGAGAAGTTTGATACCACTCTCGTATCTGTTTGTTAGATATGAAGTTACTGCAGCATAGCTTTTGCGTAGCTTAGCAGGGGGAAGTGGCTACCCTGGGTCTGTCAAAGGTAAAAGGTTCAGCTTGCAGCACATTTAAAGCTCATGGCTTAACAAAGATATCTTGTTTGTTTAATCTGTACAAAACCAAAGAGTCCAAAATAATGTGCCATTCTTACCCTGCAGTTTTTGTATAATTTAAATAAGCAACAGTTTACCTTTTAATAGAGCCAAGTTAGCTGTTTGTGCAAAGCTAAGCTAAGCTAAGCTAAGCGACTAATGGCTGTAGCATTTTATTAAAGGGACAGAAACTGATGATACTTCAAAGAACCAATAAATCTAAAATCCTTTTTTCTTTTTCCAAATTTAAATATAGACGACTTTATTCTGTTTTCTGGCACATATATATTTTTCTTTCTTCATCATCTACAGACATATAGATTCAAAAAGGTAAAATATGGGAGAGTGAAATCAGAGCAGAGAACCGACTGGAGTGAGCAGCAAATATCTTAAAATATTTCGGAGGTTGAGGGCGGCTGAAAGCGGAGACAGTAAAAGATAAGAGAAGGAGTTGGACTGATAGTGACTGAATGAGCCCATTTTCTCTGAAAGCATGAAAGTAATAACACTATGGAATTGCTTTGATAAGTCACATTACACTAAACCAGGGCAAGTGTGATTGCAACGAGCTTCGCTGCAATCTATGATAATTTCGCTCTGAGAATCTATCCCAGGCAGATAGAAGCAATCTCAGTGGCTTTGCATTTGCTCTGATTATTGTCTCCTGTTCTCCAAAGTAAGGGCATTAGTTCCTTAATTACAGAGACTTACATTTAACAATGATTCACCCTTTTTTCTTTTTTTTTCCAAAATACCTACACTTTATGGTTCAGTGAGGCATTATATCAGCAGTGCACGTCCTCCATTCATGTTTGCGGCACTGATGGCATTTTATTCACTCCCTGAAAACAATCCCGACAGCTTTATGGTTCCATTTCATTAAAGATGCCGTCATAAATCTCAACCTTACATTCATAATTACATCTGAATAAGCAACGCAAATGTGCGGTATCAATCACAAGCACAAACAGAAGCATTATTCTTGTGATATGTAGCTGTAACATAGAGACTATGGGGGCTTAAATACTGTGTCTCTGCAGACCTTTTGCTATTCTATCATGCCCACAATAGCTCATATGCCTGATGTGGTCAGGGTTATACAACAAAGATTATTGTTTGGTATTTCATATTCCATTAGTATAAAAGTGAAGACAGCATACTCATGGAAACTCTGACATCGTCATGTCATTTTAGAGATATCTGGCTCCTGTGCCATTAAAATGTATGAAGTAAACAAGAAATAGCTGCGCCTTTATGTGGAGTTGACAGCGCCCGGCAGCTCAGTGATGAGCAGTAATTGCACTCAGATTACTTGCGTACTTTTCCTTTTTCACCCATTAGTAGTTAAGTGAACTCTCAGTGTTGTTTAGACTGAAGTACAATTCATTTTCACCACCTGCTGGGATTTTAAAAGCTTCAGGATCTGTAATGTTGAGCTGTTTATAGCTGAGGCCAGCGGGCTCCGGGTTTGTGTGAAAGTTTGTGTAAGTGGTGGTCATTTGGCAGAGCTCCTTATTGTGTTCTACTCCTCTGAACACACTGCCGGGCACATTCCCTCAGTTGAATAAGGACTTAATTATCTAAGTTACAGACTCAGACTGACTCCATTTATCAGGCGTCCTGGAGAGGGTGTCTGTTATCACTGCATACCCCTTCTTTTCCTCTGGGTGTCCCTTGGGCGCAGTCCTGTGCACTGAAATGACTTCCTCTGTGATCCCACATTTAAATGGAAGGCAGCGGGCAGAGTGCAGCGCCCAGCCAACACGGAACAGTTGTTTGACTGGCAAAACTGCAGCTACCACAACGGTTTGGATGTTATCATTTGTCCTGTAGTTAGATCCCCCCCCCAGTGAAACAGTGTTTGAATATAATGTTATTTAGCAGATGACTCGACCGTTCTAGACACAGCAGCACTGGGAAGCTGTTATCTTAACAAAAATCTATATGTCAATTTACTGATATAGTGAATTACTGATCAGTAACAAGATCTGATAAATAATAAATTAGGTATTAATTTTAAGAGTAGTTCAAAACCAGCCCCTTTTAAATGATCTATTTGTAAATTTTGCTATTGCTACATAACCAACATTAGCATTAACAGCTGTTTACCTACAAGTCTTGCCAAGAGCTTCAGCCATCAGCAAAACATGAGGTTATAATACGTCCTCTGAGCAGCTCTACTTCAGGGCGGACTCGCTATCAGAAAGTGACGAGGCGGTTCAATTGAATCAGGGCTAGCTGGTTAGCATGCTATCCTCAGTACAAGAGAGGAGGTGATAGAAACCAAATAAGAGAGTTCAACTGCTGGAGACAGATAAAAGAATGAAGTTTGATGCGTGATGAACTTGTAAGTAAGGTAAGTAAACAGCTAATAATGTTAATGTTTGCTATATGGCAATGGCAAAACTTACAAATTGCTCCTTTATAGTTCACTAATGAACACGTTGCATCACATTTGAATATTCAAAAACCGTAGTGTAAAGACAGTAAATGTCCATTTTGCAAGGATTTATGGGCTGGCCCAAGAAATAGTCCATGTGAGTGGTATCAAAGTTCTTATCAAGTAACATCTGCTTCAATGATATACCAGCTGACAAAAAGACAAACCATTCAAAACCTCTGTACATACAACATTTAGTATTAGATGCTTGATCTGGGCCTGTAAACAGGAAGAGTAAGTTAAAAGACCTTTCTTACCACACTTTCTTTCCTGCCACAATGTTTATTTTATGTTTTGCACGAGAGCAATGTAATGCAAATCCTTACCTGGCTTGCATGTGAAACAATATGTTCGTTACCCCTGAGGGTGGCTACCGACCGCTGTGGTATCCCAGGAGCTGGTATGCATCTTCCACCACCACTGCTTAATTAGTTGACTGTGTGCCTGGAGACCTGTTCTGCACTTGACCTTTCTGAAGGTAAGGCAAGCAGCAAATGTTCAACAGACCAGAGGAAATGAGGTGAGGGGAAAGGTTTTCACATTGGTTAGTGGTGTGTGTGTGTGTGTGTGTGCACATACAGTAGGTGTATACATGTGTGGCTGCATTGTTCTTTTTTTTCCCCCGAAGAATGCATGGCTCCTTTAATGGGAAACTTTTCATTAGTATGGCACAGAGCTCGTCAGGTGCATTACATCAAGCGGTACTGCAGAGACATCGGCATGAGGACATACCAACATGCACCTGTAGACGAAATGAATCCATTTTTTTTTTTATACATCTTTTAATTTGGAGAAACAGCTTGAAGTATGATACCCAGTGATAGAACATGTTTCAGTGATAGAGCATGTTCCTGGAAAAACCAGGATGACATATTCAAAAGGTGCATTGATGCAGGTAGAGGTTAGCTCGCATGCCATTTTAGTATTTAATGAGATTTCCTCTGGAGGGGCTTCTGGCTGCCAAGTTTCAAATCATCTAAAGGGAAGTCTGCTCCTCTCATTGTCCATTGGAGAAAAGGAACATCCTCATTATCCTCCATGGCTTTGGCTCATTAGGAGGGGACAAGGAGATGTCTCGATATAAATACTTCAACACTGTCTCCCAAATGGAAAAAAAGTCTTCTCGGTGAAGCTGCATATTCCGGTTAGAAACAAGCTTGCGATCTGCTCTCATTACATCTGGAAATTTCAAGTGACATCAGAAAACAAATAGCAGCAAACTTGGTACAATGCATAAAACAAGCCGATAAATATTCAATTTTTTTTTTTTTTTTTTTTTACTTTTTTTCTATCATTGCACTTGAGCATTTTTATGTTATTGATATATTTTTTTGAGACAGTCTATAGTTACTGTGCTTTCTGGGACACAGCACATTTGCAGCTGTTTTTCTTTGGATGTCGTCCCCACAATACAGAGATTACAGACACAAGCTTGTAAAGTGTGTGAAGCGTCAGGGTTGGCGCCTCAGTAGAATTTCAATTGGTTTTCAAGGCAGGCGTTATAAAAGACCTCTACAGCAATGGAGTTTGCAAGAGGTGACTGCAAAACACATATTTGAATACTGCTTTGTTATTTCTTTCTGTTTAATGAAAAGTAAAATAAACGGGCTCCGTGTTAATAGATTATACTGTGCACTGTTACACAGTTCTAACTACTGGCAGAGGTGTACTTTACCTCAGAGTCTTTGAAAGTTCATGACATTTACAACAGCTTCTTTGGTATTTACTTTGAAGGTTAGAATGGTCAGTCAGACAGCTTTTAGTTACCCAACAAACACGTTGTTCTTTCATAATGACGAATAAATAAAATTAAGTACATTAATGAACGGTGTGTTTTTCATTGCTACAACTGCATGTGCGACACTGCAGATGTAGGTTACCTTCGATACTGCAAAGCATAAAAATTTAATGAGCACAAGCATTCGAAGTAAAGATGTGCACAACTTTGAAAGCTGCCATTTCCCTCCCTCCTTGCATTCTGTCAAGATGCTCAAAATAAAAGTTTTCACCATAATGTTGTTCAGCAGGAGTTACATGGAAGGTCGTCAGATACAGGACGGATAACACATCAAAGTATTCACTGGGTATTACAGAGTGGCAGGGGCGTGGGAGTCTTTTCTCAGTGCCATGTCATCACGCTCTAAGCATTCTGGGGGAAAAGTTATAATTGACTGAGCTGAGATAAAGTTGAGCCTATTGCTAAACTGGCATGTCTGCTGATGGCTCACTAAGTAGTGGGCAGCTGCAGACGGCATTGGCAGGTTAATCAAAAATTAATGGAGAATATCACAAATGACAGTTTAAATACTGCTGTTGGCCATCGGACATGAACTGAAGGAGTACAGTCGGAATGCAAGTGAATATCTAATTTCCTTGATATGGAAGGTCACATTGTCACATTTGTACATTAGTCGAGGAGTGACTAGATGGGGCTGCTCAATTTACAACCCTACAGCGGGGGATTAAACAGTGCAAGTGAAACACCTATGGAAGAAGTCACAGAGCTTTTTCATTCTCTAAATACTGAAATGTTATCCTTAGATAATCATATTATATTATAAAAGATTTTCATTAAATTCCCTCTAATAACAATAAGAAACTTGAATACATTTGTAAAACATCTTGAATCCAGAGTCTGTCTCCACATGGATAAAATGTTCAGTTGAGCTGCATCATCACTGTGACGCATTTAACAAAGATAAGACATGTTTAGTTAAAAGAACGACGATTATTCACAGAACTTCCCTTACAAGTTTGTGTTTGCAATACTTTTGAGCAAGAACATCATGTGAAGCACAGATTACAGGGTCCATTAGACTTAGTTAAAGCTTTAATGGACTCTCTTCAAATGAAAGAGTTTGTCAATTCTTCAACACGTCTGGTTGAATTGATGGAGCATGTGTCTAATTATTGTTCTGCCTCCTCCAGAATAAATGCTCAAATTCAGTGTTTCCTGCTTCAAACAAATGGATTAGCCTTAAAACAAAACAAAAAAATGACACAGCAGTGACAACATCACAAAAACAATTCAAGCTTCAGCAGTGTCTGAATGTCATGCGCAGTCAGCTCACAACAGAAGTTAAATCTAAAGCTGCATTCACGCAGGACACAAAATATTACCTGGGGACTTCGGAGGTAATCTGTGATCTGTGTTCTTCATCCCATGCTATTATTATTAGCATTATCTTTTTTTTTTAATTTTTGGTTTCCCTCACCTTCTGTGTCGAGAATTCTTGAGGTTTCAGAGGAAATTATTAATGACAACTCTGATTGGCTTCGGGGGGCGAATTCAGGAGGTTAATCTAGCTGCTTAGTATTGAGACCCATTCAGAGGAGGAGCATGATGAAATCCATTAAAAGAGGAATCTTGAAAGTTAATGAGATCAATGACATGCATGGCAGCATTTGATAAGGAACATTTTATCTTTCAAGAGGCTCGATACAAACTTCTTTATACTATTTTTGTCATATATTTGGCCGGGGAGATGTGCGTGAATGTCCTGCTCAGATGTTCGGATGAATTCCTAAATCACATGAGGTCTGTGATAGTCCTGCCTGTGGCCTGGATGTCACAGGGCATCAGGCATCAGGTTTGATTTGATTTCTGTTTGTGATGCAAAGCAGGGAACACATCTGATTGTATTCTGTTCCAAGACACCATCACTAGATGCTAGATAATTGCAGGTGCAAAAAAAAAAATAAACAGAAAATATCTCAAATAAATCCTTTAATTTTAATTCCTTTTGTTTTACACTTATTTTCGATGATCACAACGGAAACACTAACACAGAAAAAGATGAAGTAGAGTTTAACAAACGGTTCATTTTCATCAGTGTTACAGCGTCTCTCAATAAAGCTGTTATTTTTTTCTTCTTCAGTTACAGTACATTTATTAAATAAATTTGTCACTGTTGCCTATGAGCTTTTGTCAACAGATTTCAGTGCAGAATAACCGGCAGGGTGATTTTATTTATTCATTTGACATTTTGCTGCTGCATCATGTTGAGAGCTCATTTTAACTGTAAACCAGTGGTTTAATTTTGAGCTGAAATGAGGAATAAATAAGCAAGTTAGGCAATGAATATTCAAGCAGTGTCATTAATGTCAGACTAGTGTTGGTGGTTTCTGGTTAATGAATTAATGCTGGCTGCCTACTGATGAATTCGTATGTCATGTCCTGTATACAGTAAAGAAAAGGGGTTTCTGTCTATGCTTGATCTTTTAAAGAAATGGCACTTAACATCAGAATAACCCAGCATGACGTAAAACCATTTATGATTATATTTTAATGTCTGAGTTGTCTGTTTTATATTAAGCTTGTGAATTTATACATAGTTCAATAGACTTGTCATTTGAACGGTTTGTTGAAGATACCCTCATTTATGTTTTAACATGTCTCTCGAGGTAGCCATTTTAAAAGCAGCACTGTTTCTGTATGGCACCCTCAATCCCACTTAAAGTCTTGTCCCACAGTTTCATAGAATTTGATATTAAATGGCCTATAAAACTCCTGCAGTTGCTCAATGACCTCCTGGTCGATCTGCACGTGAGTCCTACCCTTGGATTTGCCGAGGCAGCGCGGCTGGCTGCTGCTCTCCGGCTTCTTCAGACAGGGGAAGCCTTTGGTTCGATTAAAGTAGAAGTGCTTGTCCGTAATTATTCGTTTCAGTCCTAAAAAGTCCTGAACGCGGCCCATCTCCCCGGCTGGATCGGTGATCAGCCGCTCCCCGCTCACAAAGTGCATCTGCGACAGGCGGAAGTACTGCAGCCAGTTCTCCAGGTGCAGGATATACATCCCGATCCGGATGGCGTTCCAGGAAGTGTCGACAAGACCCAAACTTCTGTTCTTAAAGGCCAGCTCTTCAAACGTAGGGATGTCGGGCTTCTTGGAAAGAGTCTGTGTGTAGTCAGAGATGGCTCTTGTGACTGGGTTGCGCACCACAACAATCAGCTTGGTCTCATGGGACATGCTGGAGATGCGTCTTGGTGCCTCTCTGGTGACAAAGTAGCTGGGAGTCTTCTCTAATGTGATCTGGCTGTCTAGTGTTCGTGGCATTAGTCCCCTTGGGAGAGAAACAAAAGAATAAAACACAGATGGATGAGTCAGCAAGAGCTGTTATGTTCCTGTCCTGGAGTTTTTCCTCATGCTTTTTCTGTTTCATTGATGATAGAAAAGTACAAGTGAGAGGGAAGTTTTAGTTAAGGAATGCAGACGTAACCAGTATTAAAATCAACCCTACTATCAACATGGGTTGTGATAGATGCACATTTACACATTACACATTAGTTTGTATGGCATTTTAGGATCTTAACGACACCACAACAATAAAGAGAGGACAAAAAAAATGCTGAAACACCAGTTGTGTGTGAAGCATACATTTTTGTATTTAAAAAACTTTAAGAAACTATAGGTACAGTATGTTGTCTTCAGTGTTCTTCAGATCCATTTCTGTAGAAAAACAATAATTGGTTAAAAAAAAAAAACAGTCTTAAGTAATAGTGTAGTTATGCAGAAAATTATCAAACCCAGACACAAAGTACGAAATAATGGTAGACCCAGCTCTGATAAGCTCAACGTGAATGTATTTGTTAGAGATTCATTGGTGACAGGACAGCTTGTACAACACAAACATGCATCATAATTATCATCATCATGCTGCCAAGATGATGGCTTTGCAAACTACAGGCAAATGTTTCCATTTGTCATATTTGTCATGTGAGTTTTCTTTCCCAGTGTAATGTGTCATTCTGCTTTGACACTTTGGTTCAATAAAAGTTGATTAAGAGGCATCTGCCGTTGACTGCTGAGACAATGAATTACTTGGCTACAATTCCTAGATCGGCCATGCTTTGTTTCCCGTTTCCTTCAAATAGAAAAGAGACAAGTGAAAAAGTTCCAACTGCAGAGTGCTGGAGCGCCGGTGCTCATGCTACAACAGTCTGCAGGTCTGGGGTGAATAATTCCAAAAATGGTCAAAAAATGGCTTTTTACTTTTATGAATACAGAAGATATAGAGCCTGAATTTCTCTGTATCACAGCATGTTTCTGGACCTCGGGTATGTTACCGCACAGCTCTGATGATTAAATACCACGCTTTCTTTATTATTATTGTGGGAAGCCTTCGATTAAAACCTAACCTTTCTCAAAGCTTTCTCTCTCAAGGTAGGGGTAACCATAGGTTACTTCTAAAGTGTTGGAAATATTGATCCATTTAGCTTTGTTTATGAATCCTGAGTTGTTGGCTTGGGTGCCTCAGGGCCACTAGGCAACTATCAATCTTTTATGAGAACACCACCTTTTCAAGCAAACAACTTTGCTACACACTAAAAAAAAACTTGCAGCCTTTTTCCAGGAGGTGCAGAATCTAAAACAGATCTTTGGTTGTGTGCTGAGGAGACCGTCTTCGTTATCTGCCTTGTCAAGTCCATACATTTTCATCATCCTCAGAGATGAAGATTGTGTTGGGGAAGAGAGGATCCTGTATGTTGCTGGTTCAAAACTGGGCTCAAAATGTGAATACAAACAGTGAAAGATCACAAATGGCTCTGCTTCAAATCGTGCTGTTTACAGCTGACTGGGGTCAACTACACAACTACATACAGAACAGGTCAGTTCTGTAGACAGCATGTCTACACATACACACACACACACACACACACACACACACACACACACACACACACCACACACACCACCACCACCACCAAAGCATGAGGATATTGGGAATAAGGTTTTCACAAAAAATAATGATGTTAGATTAAGAGGAGATTTGACGACGAGATGTTTCCCCTCAAACAGGTTGTTTTTGTTTGGATGTGGACTGCACAACTGCAAGTGAGTCTGTCCATCAGAGGAGGTTGCAACATGTGCTAACTTACCTTGAGTTATTGATTTTTACAGCTGTTATGGTTGTTTACTCCTAGTGAGTCTCAGCCCCGGATAAATTACATGACTGTTACACAGAAGTTATACAACACTGAAGGGACTGATGTAGACAAGATGGAAATAGAGGTGTAAAAACTCTGATACAGGATCCAGTGTCTTCTTTGCGATCAATTATCATCAAAGTGCAAAGACGGGTTAATAATGTTATAACATTAAGAAAAACAACAGACGCTCTGCTGCTTTGATATGTTTCTGACCAGTTACGACCTGAAAGTAAATGTAACACAGACACAACTCACCACAATCGGTCCAGAGCTAAGACCTCATTTACGTCATGTATCGTTAACATGATACATGCAACACGTTTTTGAAAGGTGGTAATACACGCAGAACACATTGGAATGACATGTGGATCACACCTGGAGCTGGTCTGACACCCACTGGATCTCATCCAGGTGCAATGAGTACAGGTTGGGTACTTTTTGTGACTTTGGTGTAGTGGCTGTACGGAGGTATTGCAACTTGTGTGACGAACACTAAGAAATAAATACATAAATACATTTTTCTCAGTGTCACAAACTCAACGAAATGACTGTCAGAAGCTAATCCTTTCAGTCCAGGAACATTGGGAAAGTCTAGAAGAGCCATATGATTGAATTATTTTATCCCATTCCAAACCCTAATGCTCTCAACTGGCTTAACTGGCAAAGGACTCTGGTGAGAATTCTTTATGGGCCTAAAACCACTGAAGCATGTGAAAGCTTGCTGAGGCTTTTGTGAAGTATGCGCTTTGTGAGCGACTTTTATAGGAATAAATACTGCTCCATCTTTGAATACAATATCCAGATTGTCTTAAAACGCCCATAGAACAGCATTGTTATGCGTCTTCAGTTTGGTTAAGTTAAGACACAAAAGACTTGGTTGGGTTTATACAAAAGAGCTGGGTTTGGGTTAAACTGACTACTTCATTAGTGTTATGGGTTATTCATGGATATGATAATAACCACTTGGTTGACAAGTCCACCAGTGCCATCTATCTAATTTGCATGTACAACCAATACAACCAATCACGATGCGGGCAGAAACAAAGATAATGAAAAGATTCATTAATTAGCAGATGTAGATGCAAAGGCCCATGTTGAATTGTCATTATCCAGACGGAGGAGAGGACGCAGTGATATGACCAGTCAAATCTCAAGCAACGGACAAAACCATGTGGAAAAATGTGAGGGAAAAAAACAATGCAGAGTCAAGCACAACCCTTCTGAACCCTGCATGTTTTTACCCACCGGTAAAATAGCAAAACTGATACGGACACACCCTAAATGCGCTTTAGACCGGAGTAAATACAGGGTAAAATTCTGCAGTCATTTAAAATAATTGTCATTGATGGATCAATAAGTCCTGAAAGACTTTAGTGTCCGCTTTTGAGAAAAACCTGTTGCTACCAATTATGTGATGAATTAATTGCATCTTCAGTATCTGTTCGCACAAGGTTATACGAAAACAGAATATTAACAGAAGCTTTCGCTGTCTGTCATCCAACTATGACTCTAATCTTGCTCAGTGACTCATTTAATTGATACCCACAGCAGCCATGTGCTCTGAGCTCTGAGTGTGTGATGTTTCACCTGTAGTTGTCAGTTGTCCATTCAAAGGATTGTTTAACTATCTGTAACTGCAGCCAAGGAGGACAAGATGCGGTCCAATGATCAAAGCATGCTGGTCTTGATTTTTATTGAAATCAGTGCTATTTATACTGGATGCTTTCATGTCAGTGGGAGCAGCCTGGACCGATAAGTTCCAAGTTGCCTGTCTTGGAGTGATGTTAATGAGGAACACCGGGGGATTCAAACATGTACTTTTTTTTTTTTTGTTTTGTTTTTGATCTAGCATTTGTAGTTGGGGCACATGTTCATGTTCGTTTGCCTGGTTATCTCAAAATTGATTTTAATGGCTAAACATTAACCGTTAATGGCCATATGTGCCTTCTTTTAAGTGATATGATGAAGTGATGAACAAAAACACTGCAAGTGATGAGCAGAAAATCTTCTTTTTGAATACTTTTCTTTGCCTCGCTCAAACACATGACAGCGGCAGCCTCATTTATGTATCTGTTCGTTACTGAGATAGCAGGAATCAGGCCAGAAGGGGAGCATGTGATACCTGAGGCAGGTGTCTGAACCAGACATCAGAAATGTACTTTTCAGGGATTTTTCTTTTTCTCCTGTGCCCCCGAGAAAACTATCAGCACTGCACACAGCATCTGAAACGAAAAGATAAAGTTGTGGGTCTTTACCGCAGCAGGTTCTGGTGTGCTTTTAATAAATCTGTTCATTTCTTGCCTGGTAATAATTATTTGCAATTAGAAAATATACATGATTGTAATTCCAATAGAATCACTTGGAGGGTAATCATGTTTCTGGAAGTTCAGCATCTTTATGCAGGTAAAAAGAAGTAGAAATGTTACGATAGACTTTAATGTGAACATCTTTGCTTTTTTGGACTTACACATGAACATGCACACACACACACACACACACACACACACACACACACACACACACACACAGTTGATTAACTGACATTTGAGTGAAGTGCTCTGATTGATTAACACCTTCTCAGGCAAAGTCAACACTAAATTCTTTGGGGTAATTTACAGTCTTCCTCACAATTCTTGGTGCAAACTTTAAGTCAGGATGCATTACGCGCTTGGCTGTGACATTTTAATCACTCTGGGAAAATGTGGACAATCTGCTCAATACTGTAAATGAGACCTGTTCCTGGTTGAACAAGAGAACATGGTTGAAAGCTGATTTGTTCTAGACGCTTCAGCATTGAATTTGATGCTGTAATTTCCTCGATCCTAGTTGGAAACTTTTGTAAATAAAATAGCAATTTTTCTGAATTTAACATTGACATCTGCTTTAATTTATTATATAATATATTATTATAATGATTTGTCGGATATTTTATTGTACGCATTCCAGCAAATTAACATATTTCTAAGTAAATAGAAAAAGGGTTCTGGCTGGTTAATATAAATATTAGCAGCATCATTAACCCTAAACTATCACTACTTAAATTTCAATGCATCTCTGCTCTGAGATGAAGAGAGTTTCTTACACTACATAAAGCAAACAACCCATTGTAACAGTGAGGACCAGCTCCATCTGATAAGACGCAGTGAACGTCACAGGATGTGAAAGAAAGTGGGTGTACGGCAGCCACTGATGGGTACGCACAAGGTGTTCTTTCCTTGTGAAGTCTTTGCTTTAAGTACCTTCACAACAGGGAGAGGTTATTACTATTTTAAAGTAATCCACCGCAGGATTATGTCCAATATGAAAACAAATGAAGCAAGCTCTGGAACCAAACAAACTTAGCTAGATGCTGCTTCACACAAGCATAACATATATTCATTATTAAATATGGCATTTATATAACCCAGCGGGTGACAGAAACCACGTTGGACATGTCAAGATGGCATGAGACATTTGGAAGAAGTTTGGATTTTGGTTACTTAACAACACAACACAACCAAATATCAACGACTAATGATGCTGAGTGCCAGCTGAGTGCCTGCAGGGAGAATTTGAGCTGTAAAATAAAACATAAAATAACCATCTTGTCAATTTTAACTATGCTTTTAACTATTCCAACAATTCTTGTCTGTAATGATTTGATTACATGTCTTATATTAGCTCTATCGCCCACTTGGTGAGAGGAGAGGAGGAAAAAAACAAAACGAGCACCCATCTGCAACACTTATCTACAGGTAGTTAGGGTCAACAGCGGGAACAGTCATTGCCACTCATTAATGAGCCACAGTGTGCTGAAAGCTGGTCTGCATATCGTACTGACCCTGAAACAGCCTGCTGGCTATCTCGCAGAACGATTTATCTCTGTTGGCGCAGTGGAAGCGGGAGGTCTGGAGTTCACACTTTAGCTCCCTCTGGATGCTGCTGTATCATTATGGGGGAATAAGCCACAAACATGGATGTCTTTATTTGAAAGTACCAAGGACTCCCCATTAAACCCTGATACACCATTCTCCTGCAGTATGCATTTCCACTGGGAGAATATGCTGCAGTTTCTACAGCAGCAGAGTCAGTGCAGGACAACAATTAGATTGTTATAGCCTGGCCAATCAAGAGTAAGGCTCAAGACAACAACAACAACAGGGATATTTCCTGAAAATGAACACTGAAAATGAAAGTGTGCAACAATTGAAGTGCGAGGACCCCTAGAAAGCAAATTATCAGCAAAGCATCTAAAGCTAAAAATGAATCCATGCAACAATTTCTTTGACTTTTCAGACAACTTAATAATTGTCAGTTCCCTGGTTGTTCTATTACACACAACATTATAAAAACATGAATGTTCTTCATATTTTGTGTACTCAGCCAGTCAAGACGAGCACTTTATGCCCTAAAGGGTTCATTGAGCAAACACTAGTCTGGAGAAAATGTAATGAAAACAATATAATACAAAAACAAGTATATGGCTGGACCACATATGGTCAATGATTGAGGACTCCAGTAAATGAAGCAGTAGTTCCACGACGGTAGTTTAAAACTGTTGTGGAACCGCTGTAAACAACTGATGTCATCACGTTGTATTTGCGTCCGCCTAGTGTCAGGTGGTTTCAGCTCTTTCTGTTTGTTCCTCTCTTACTCTCTGCTACAGTATTTTAACACAGCTGAATTCACATGTTTTCATTTACATATTTTTCTGTTTCTGTTGTCGGACAATGAACAAGTAAGTAACAGTTACTGAACTGTGGCCCATTAGGACCACATGTTAACCAGCGCTCACTTCCAAGCCATTTCCAAGCTGCTGGTCAGCACTGCAGTGTACGCAGTGTTGTCTGACTAAATCACCAAACACGTAAAATAAAGAAAACGGCTGTGCTGTGATTTCTGCTCTATTTACGTGCAAAACGATCACTCAGAAAAAAAGTTAGAAGCGACAGAATATCTTTCTGCATAACAAACCGCTGCCACTCACTGAACACAGTAGACACAGAGAGGTATGCCTCTCACTCGCGGGGGAAGTGCTGGTGACTCTCTTCTTTGGAAAGTAACAAAAGTGACAAAAAAGTGACTATATTTGTTACTAAGTGCTTTTTTTGAAAAAAAAAAAAAAAGTTCAGATCTTCAGATTTGATAAATGAGCTAATTTGACAATTTTTTTTGTGCCAATTCATTTTGAAAAAGCGATGGCCACTGGGGAAACTTCAACACCATTGGCTGTCCAACCAGTGGAGTAACTTCATGACTCAGTCACATGGCATTTGCCTGACCAATGATGAAGGTCAGTTACATGTT